>NW_004567106.1:6468155-6519701 GCF_000260355.1 Condylura cristata | reverse complement strand
GATCTGCCTGTTCTGCTCCCCATTCTGTCTCTGGTGAAGCCTCTCACCGCCCCTGAGCCTCTGGCCTGTACCCCAGCTCTGTATGCACAAATAAATAAATCTTTATAAAAAAAAATTTCTTAATGGCATAAATTGAGCATCTTAGTCAAAATGGGAGCTCAGTATCAGAGCTAGATGACAAATGTGCTACCTAACTTCCAAAGTATACAACGGTCCAGAAAATAAGCTACTTAAAAAAAAAAAAAAAAGTTCCCACTTTAATTCTTTAATTCAAGACACACGCTATGCTTAGTTAGGGATGTGTCCCATTTAAGATGTCTCATGTCATGTCGTCTCTTTCGAGCAGCTGATACACCTCAGGTCCTTATCAGAGGTGTAAAGATGTCATTAGAATTCCTATCTGTGGAACTTCTTGCTACAAATGAATTAAGGTACGCTTGATAGATGACAAGTTACTTTGCTAAGTTGTAAAAATTGATACATATGAACATTCTTTATAACTTGCTTGATTCCTAGTCTTCAGAACAAGGGAGCAACTGTTGCCATCCAAAGAGCAGATTCAAACAAGTTAACAAATTTCAGAAAGCTGCACTATTTCAAGAAAGCCTCTCTCATTTATAAAAGACACTCAGCGCTTCCCTACCAGTGTTTGGCTAGCAATGGATTTGGTTCTATCTCTGAAAGCATTATTTTATGCCTTTGTTACCTGAGTCCTTCATGTATTAATTTTATTCCGTACTATCCATTTTAACCTAAGCACTGACACAAACACTGGGGACAAACAAAAATTACTGTTCCAGTTAGCCAAAAAGTACATTAAAATCTAGTGAAAGAATCAAATGTAGCTGAAACTGCACAATAACACCATCGATGCTACCACTGTATTCCTTACAATTATAAAATTAAATTTTTAGAACAAATGCACACAACTATGTTCTTTTACATTTACAATAAATACTAGATGGTTGTGATTACAATCGAGGTCAACTTTCTGGTCAAATTTCTCTGAAATTATTCAGAAGTAGAATGTGAACTCAGGTCCCTCCCTGGTGGTGCAGTGGGTTAAAGCACAGTGATAAGAAACTAGAGTCACTTCATCATGAGTTCCATCCCTGCCTGCCCCAGAAGTGATTGATCCACATGGTGCGGCAGATGTCTCCTGACCCGCCCACTGCTCCCCTCAGCAGTTACCTCGTTGATCTGCCTGTTCTGCTCCCCACTCTGTCTCTGGTGAATCCTCTCACCGCCCCTGCACCTCTGGCCTATGCGCCTGTTCTGTATGCACAAATAAATAAATCTTTAAAAAAAAATAAAATGTGAACTCAGACATTAGGTAACTCAAAATCTAGTGTTCACATCCTGAGATGGGTCCCTGCTCACTGTTAGATCCCCATTATCCCTGCTGAGTCTCTGGCCTTAGTGAGACATATCCCGTTCCCCTGCCCTTTACGTAGATCTGTTCTGTCTTGTTTTTAGCATTAATATTTATCTTTTTATTGCAGTAACTTCATTTTACAACACTTTCTATGATTTTGATATTTAGGCTCCCATCTTTGAGGTTATGTTTTCATCAAGATACCCAGAATCCACCATTGGGACCCCTCTATGCTTTGCTCTCCCCTCTTCTCTCTAGGTCCCAGGGAGAGCAGTATAGAGTATTCTCAAAACATCAAACATGAATCTACCTATTTATCATATGACCCAGTAATTCATTCCTAGGCATCCATCCAAAGAATTTGAAAGCATTAATTCATAATATATGCACTACTTATTACACACACACATAATGAAATACTGCTCAGCCATCAAAAAAGATATACCCTTGCCATTTGAGACAACATAGATGGAGCTGGAAGGGATTAAACTAAGCAAAGTAAGACAGAGGATAAAGACAAATACTGGATATTGTCATTTATATGTAGAATATAAAGAAATAAAGTAAAGGGTTAGTTAAAACCAAACCAATAACAAACCCTAGGAAGCTGTCTTATTTTGTTGTGCTTTATTCTAGAATGATGCTCAGAAACTCCTTCTCACCTGAATGTTGTTATTGGTTTATATCTTCTAGAGCTGTATCTCCTCATATTTGATGCTCAGAAACTCCTTCTCACCTGACTGCTGTTATTTGTTTATATCTTCTAGGGCTGTATCTCCTTGTATTTGCTCTATACTCTACATCTGTGGGAAGGGAGCCTCTTATTACTAATACATTCCTAATCTGGGTCAATTTTCTTGCTTGCTCATTTTTCTATATACCTAAAGTCAGTTATTGAACTTTTCCAAAGACTCACTCTAAAAATTTTACATTTATTTTAATCTCAGTCGTTTGAACAAATATTTCTTACATTTAATAAAAAGACAGACACTAAACCATCTATGTGGTTCAGAACATGAACACATACACACTTTACACATACAACTGTGAGCATATGATATACATGCCCTTATTTTACACTCATAGCTTTCTACAAGGGTAGAAGCCAATCAATTTACTCCTCTACAGACAGGATATAAAATTATTTTATTATAGATATATGACTAAACTTAATAGCTTCCTACTCTTGTTTAAGTGACAGTATAACAGTAAAATTTTACTCTTCCATAAAATAGTGCCCATCTTGATTTTTCTAACAAGTTACTACTTTTAACTATCAACTCATTTTATTTCTATAAATTTTTTTTTACAGAATTAGTTATTGTTGTTTCTTTTATACATACATGGAAAATGAACTCTGAGGTACTAAGTACAGTGGCTTTTTCAAGATTCCAAAGCTTCTATGTAAAAGAGGGAGGACTCAGAGTCTTCATAACAGCACTGAAAATGGACTGATTTTAGAGGAGAGGGTGTTTGATATGGAAAAGAAAATGACAACTGCGACAAAGCTTGAGAGATGTTTGGAAGTACAAAGTTAAAATTTTGTGCTTAGGCAATGTCATAGGAGATGAGGAAAGAAGTGCTGAGGAGGAATCAAATGGACACAATGACTGACTAGTAATATTGTCTTGACTTATCCTGCCATTCTTGATGGTGTCAGGATAAAAAAAAAAAAAGATTGACAAAATTTCTATCAAGAGTCAAATACTTAATGTTTCAGAATTATTAAAAATGCCATCTTTCATGTCCTCTAAGAATAGACTGATCTCTTCCCAAGGCTTCATTTTTTAAGTCTGACTAAATTCTCAAAAATCACATTTAAAAATAGTCTTTGCATTCTAGACTTATATTAAATGAACTAAAAAGAAACACATGAACAATAAATAGCATGGCATTTAGCAGCTGTCACTATTCATATGTGGTTGATGCTATTGAATACCAAGGTTTAAAATTAATAAGTGTGTCCTTTTGAAACATGATTGATTTATTTTAGATGCATATATTTTTAAAGGAAAAGAAGCCATAACACAAGCTCTATCATCTTGTGGGAAGTTATGAAAAGAAGATAAACAGGTCATGATTATGCATTATAATGCATAACCTTCTTGTCATATTCTTGCACTTAAGCACTTTGAGGAAACTTCTCAAATTTCTATAGTTGACAATGTTTTTATATAAGCACTTCTTTCTCCAATACTATTAGTTGATTAACCAGATATTCTTTAGTTGTTAATGAAATCAATATTTCACTTTTTTCAGTTGAACTTTAGCAATTCAGAGGCATTCAGTAAAAGAGCAATATATTCATGATTTCACAATCAGCATCATAATTTCTATTAAATTGGTTGACATATACATATTTTTACTTCTTAAATCAAGTATTTACCAGTAGTGTCTACAAATTTTTCAAAGATGGGGAATAGATTCTCACATCTAAATTCAAATTTGTCAAGTAAATGCTGTAGTGGAAAATCATTAATATAGTAAATAAAATATGTTTCACACTTTTTAATATATTGTATGCAAATTTGCCCATGACATTAGGTATTTATGAAATTAAGGTAATATGAACATATGGTAAATTTCATCAAATCTTGTGTTCCTGATTATACCACTCCAGAACCTTAGGCAATTTCTCAATTTTTCAATGCTTCAACTTCATTTTATTTAAAATAGAGATAGGATTATTTTAGCATAGAGGTATTTTAAATGATTTCACAGGTGTATTTTAAATTATTTAATATGTATAAAATCTTTAGAATATTATCTGGGTTATAGAAGGTGTTAAAGAATGGCTTGTATATTATAGGGATAACCTCATGTAAAGTGCTTTGCTGTAAATAGAACTAAAGATATAAACAATTCCTTTAAAATAGTGAAAGCTAATTATACAAATGTATGTTCATTGTGTTTCATGAGAAACTATTATGTGGCTAAAGAGAAAGCACTTTTTAGGTTTGCTAGAATGCAGGGATACTAATGAATATCTTGAAAAAATGTTGAGAAACAAAGCAAAGCAAATGAAACACAGTAACAAAATTATTCAGAATACTTTAAGCTACTACAGGTCTCCTAAAGAGTAAAGAGTAAGAGCAGACTGATTATATTTCACTCTAATCCTGAACACATGTGGGGTTGAGTAGTGATGTAGATGGATGGAACTGTGTTAGGGTTAGGAAAAAAAAAAGTCAGATAAAAGTCAATTTTCCAAATGAACTTTCTTAACCAAGATGAGAGAATTGACTTGAAGCCCTGGAAATAAATACCACTAATAGTAACTCAAGGGTGAACAATATTCACAATATCCTTTTTGATAAATAAAATAGCTTTACAGTTTTTAAAACATCACCAAGCAAGATTACTAACAAATTGTAAAACTAGAAATTTTTATGGGAAGTGACTTAAAAAGAAAAATCCATAGGGTCCTCCCTGGTGGCGCAACAGGTTAAAGCACTGCTGCACCAGTTGGATCCCCGGCCAGGGAGCTGACCCACATGGCGTGGCAGACCTCTCCTGACGCGCCCGCTGCTCCCCTCAGCAGTATATTTCAGTAGAACTGCCTGTTCTGTTCCTTACTGTCTCTGGTGAATCCTCTCACCCACCACACCTCTGACCTGTACCCCAGTTCTGTAAGCATAAATAAATAAATCTTAAAAAAATCCATAAAACTTAGCTGAAATAATTTGAATAGGCAACAAGTTCTTAAGCTAGAGTTACATATATTTTAATGAAATACATTTTGAAAAATGTCTTATAAAATCATAAGTGGTCATTTTTTAGTTTATAGGCATATTCAAAATACATATCTGTATTAGAATACATATCATTCTACTATACCACCCCCAAATAATTATACCTTCTTTTGACAATTCTAATTACAATGTTTAAGTACTTCTAAAGTTCAATGGGAAAATCTGAAAATGTTCAATGTGTTACTTTTAAACATATTTTTATAGAAATAACTGACTCAAAGAGTTTGATCACAAAGATACAGAAAGGGCTGATGAAACTCAAAAAAACAAAATAATAAAGTGAACAACACAATCAAAAAATGGGTAGGAGAACTAAAATGACACTTCTCCAAAAAGGAAATAGAGATGGCTAACAGGCATATGAAAAATTGTTCAACATCACTTGTAATAAGGGAGATGCAGATCAAAATCACAATAAGCTACCACCTCACCCCAGTGAGAATGGCACATCTTCAAACAATTAGCAACAACAAATGTTGGTGAGGCTGTGGAGAGAAAAAGAACTCTCCTACACTGCTGGTGGGAATGCAAACTGGTCCAACCACTATGCAAAGCTTTTTGGAGGTTTCTCAAACTCTAAAAAATGGGACTTCCATATGACCCAGTAATCCCACTCCTAGGTATCTACCCAAATGGTAATTCAAAAGGACTCCTGCACCCCCATGTTTATTGCTGTTCTATTTACAATAGGGAAGACATTGAATCAACCCAGATGCCCAAAAATAGATGACTGGATTAAAAAGATGTGGTACATATACACAATGGAATATTACTCAACAATCAATGATAAGCTCATGCCTTTTGCAGTGACATGGATGGAGCTAGAAGGGATCATGCTTAGTGAAATAAGCTAGAAAGAAATTACTGGGATGGTTTCACTTATAGTGGAGCACAAAGGATTGGGAAGAAAGCAATTGTAATAAAATTTTAAAAAAAATCAACAAACAACTATAAACCAGAGATATAGGGAAAGAGTGGGGAGTAGGATCAATACTGGGGTGAGAAGAGCACACTATGGTGATGGCACATGGGTGAGTTGGTGGTGGGAAGGCCATGGGGATTGCAACAGAGATGAAAAAATGTAGAAAATTAAGAATCTATATAATAAAATATAAAAATAGAAATTAATTCTTTGATATGAAATATGGGAAGAGTATAAGGAGAATAAATTTGCACTCTGAGCAAAAGTGTGATGCTCCTGATGATAAAGAAGGTGGAGTTTTCCAGATTCCACCCCAATTGCCTGTATGGTGGCTGCAGGAACTAGAACTGTCAAAGATGAAATACACACATAAAGCTTCGTTTGAGTGGCTGTAGAAGAAAGGTAAGGAATGCTGAAGCCAGAGGCTGAACAAAGATATTTGCCAGTATCTATTAAAGTAAGAACCCAACATAGAGTAAGAAGCAACAGAAATCTAACACTTGGGAAGAAGTTAGAGACCCTTCTCAGTACTGTAAGTTTAAAGGAACTCCTAGAAACACAAGATGGATTATAAATGTTAACAAAAATCCTCCAGCCGTGCAAGAACACGTTAGGAATAAAGTAACAGGCAGCCTAATCTGGAGCAACTGGAATCACTATGTTAACAAAGACATTTTTTAAAAAAGATAAATTCATTTATAGGTGTAGAAGAACTGAGGTACAGACCAGAGGCATGGAGGTGAGAAACAGATGGGGAGCCAAACAGGTTGATCTACTGAAATACACTGCTGAGGGGAGAAGATGAAACAGGAGAGGTTTTCTGAGCATGAGGGTCAGTTCCTTGGCCTGAGTAGAACACTGAGGCAGTAGAGTTGATAGCATTGAGACTTCACACTTATGCCCCCAGGGAGGTCCAATGACAAAAAATTTACACCAAACAAAACTGACTAGGTTGACTCAAACATCCTAGAGGCCTCACAGGAAATTGCCCCACTGATGGGCATGAACACTTTCCTTGGTCTCATCTATTCTTCACTACGTAATAGCCGGCATTTCATCAAAACCTGAGACACACAAGCTACATAAGTGAATGGGACCCATTTTCAACAAGTGAAAATAAAATGACCCAAATGATGAAACCATCAAAGATTTTAAAATATCTGTGATTAACATGTTGAAGGTAGATGACAACGTTAGAGATTAAAACCTGAGAAAAGACACATAAAATTGTCATAAACAAAAGAATTGTATCATTTATGGAATTAGGACTTTGAACTTATGTCATTAAAAATTATCCAAAAAGTGTAAATAGAAACCCAGAAGGAAAAGAGAAAAATACAAACAATCTTCTCATCAAAAAGTATATAAAACAGGGGCCTCACTTATGGCACAGGGATTAAAGACTCAGCACTATCAAGCTATGGCCAGTAACCAAGGAAGAGCTCCATGACTGGCCAGGGAGGGAACCCCCATCACACAGAAGACCCTTCATGTCTTGCCCGCTGCTCCTCTCAGTATTTGAGTAGATCTGCCTGTTTTGCTCCCACTCTGTCTCTGGTGAATCCTCTCACACCTGGCACCGACCCAATTCCTATATGCATAAATATAATTTTTTTAAAAGTATATAAAATGCGGCCCTCCCTGGTGGCGCAGCGGGTTAAAGCACAACACTAAGAAGTTAAAGCCGCTTCCGCATGAGTTCAATCCCCGCCTGCCCCGGAGGTGACCACATGGTGTGGCAGACCTCTCCTGACCCGCCCGCTGCTCCCCTCAGCAGTATTCTTCGTCAGTCAGCCTGTTCTGCTCCCCACTCTGTCTCTGGTGAATCCTCTCACCCTCCACATCTCTGGCCTGTACCCCAGATCTGTATGAATAAATAAATAAATCTTTAAAAAAAAAGTATATAAAATGCTGAAAGAAAAGGTAAACTTTCAACTTGATCTTCTATCCCAGCATTATTTTTAAAAGATGAAATTCATTTTAGATAAACAGCTAATTAAATTTATAGCCAGAATATCCATGCAGCCAGAACTATTAAAGGAGAGTGTTTCATCAAGTGGAAAAGAAGATCCTAGATGAAAAGTTGTAGCTACCCAAACAGAAAAGTGCTTAGTAATGGCAAAAATGGAAGTAAATATGGAATACTTGGTCCTCCAACTTTATTCATTTGGCTACACAAAATAGTAATGCTTTCTTGTGGTACTTGTTACATGTGCGCCTAACAGATATGAAGGTATCATAGTATGTTGTTGATAAGTTTAAAAACTGAAGTGATAAAATTGCTTTAAAGTGTCTATACTATGCTGATGTTGTATACTTAAAATCAAAAAGAAAAGTAGGCAGGTAGTAGCGAACATATGGAAATAAAAATTAAAAAGAAATAAACAGGGCAATAAACTTGTAAGATGTAGTTTTAAAGTTCAATTATATTAATTATTAACAAATGATTTTTATAACCTAAAATATTCTAAATACCCAACAAAATTGATTAGATCATATTTAAAAGTCATGAAAACACTAAGAAATGTCTAATTTCAATATATAAGCATGTTAAATACAAGTGATAATGTTCAATGCAAACAAAAGTTAGAACTAATATGGATTGGCTTTACTGATATTAGATAATCAAGATTTCTGACCAAGATTACCAGAGGTAAAGGTAAATTCATAATAAAGTGACCAATGCAATAAGAAGAAATAATTTTAAGTGTATATGGGCATTTCCTTCAGAATTTAACAGAAAATGGGACCTCCTTTGAGGCCCAGTGTTAAGTTTCAGTGCCATCACCCCTAAGGCCTGAATGTGATCCCCAGCCAGGGAGCTAACACCCATATGGAGCAGCAGACCTTTCCTGTCTCGCCCACTGCTCCCCATTCTGTCTCTGGTGAACTTCTTACCCACTACACCTCTGACATATATCTTAGTTCTTAGAAAAAAATAAAGTTAAAAACTATAAAAGTGATAGAATTCAAAGAAAAAAAGTTTACAATTATAGGTAGAGAGTTTACTTTCTCCCAGAGATGAAAAATGAGGATATAAAAGACTTAATTGGACATTCCAACAAACAGCAGCAGAATATACACTATTTTCAAGTACTCATGAAACATTCATCAGTTGACCATATTTTGGATGTTAAAATAAACCTTAACTGATGTAAAGAACTAGAAATAAAATCTGAATAAATTAGAGTAAATAACAAAAATCTGGAATATGTCCTCTGCACTTAAAATATGTAAAACACTCTAAATAACTGTGCTATTGAGAAAGTCAAGGAAATTTGGTAAATATTTTTAATTGAATAATAATAAAGTATAAAAATCCACAAGGTGCTGTTAGTGTCAAAATTAGAGCTAATACATCAAATGCATACACTCTAAAAGAAAAACCTGAAAGCAAATATAATCTAGCACTTCAAATTTAAGACAAAATTAAATCCAAAGAAGCAAAAGGAAATAAAAATTAGATGAAATG
This sequence comes from Condylura cristata, assembly GCF_000260355.1. NCBI lineage: Eukaryota > Metazoa > Chordata > Mammalia > Eulipotyphla > Talpidae > Condylura > Condylura cristata. The sequence goes on along the minus strand of NW_004567106.1, from coordinate 6,510,180 downwards.
TGAAGTACAAATATAAAAACAAATATTTGCAAAACAAATAACTGAAACAGGACTTGTTTACAGAAAAATCACTTTACCAAGGAGAAAATAAACATCCAAAGATGTTTACAAAGATTTGCACAACATGCTAACAAAGACATGGATAACAAACATATGAAGAGTTAAAAATCAATCATGAAGGGCCTTCCCTGGTGGCACAATGGGTTAAAGTGCAGCTGTGAAGGTACCAGTGCTACTGCTGCATGAGTTCAATTCCTGGCCAGGGAGGTGACCCAAATGGTGACTTCTCCTGACCTGTCTGCTGCTTCCCTCAATAGTGTGTTGCAGTCAATCTGCCTATTCTGCTTCCCACTCTGTCTCTGATGAATCCTCTGACCTGTATCCCAGTTCTTGTTTGCATAAATAAATCTTTAAAAAATTCCAGTCATAGAATGAAAATTAAAGCCACAGTATCATTACATATATGTTAGAATGGCAAGACCAAAGAACAAAAATGATAAACCACTGAAAATTCCAAGTTCAGGCAAGAATCAGGTGTACTGAGGGTCTCTCACAGTAGGAATACAAAATTAGGCAACCACGTCATTAATTTTGCTTTGTCATATGGTTTTTAAATATATATATTATGGGGCAATTCCATTCCCAGGAATATAATGTTTCTCCAAGAGAAAATTTCTCATAAATGAGATTATTTTTCCTTTTAAAGATTTATTTATGCACTAGGGTGCAGACCAGAGGTGCAGGGGTGGTGAAAGGATTCACCAGAGACAGAGTGGGGAGCAGAACAGGCAGATCGACAAAGTACACTGCTGCAGGGGGGTGGGGGGGCAGCAGGTAGGTCAAGAGAGGTCTGCCACACCACGTGGATCACCTCCTGGGCTGGGGATGGAACTCCCACTGAAGGGGGCAGCCATAGCCAGCTTTGCAGTGCTATACTCCAACCGACTGTGCCACTGAGGGCTCAGAAATGAGATTTCTATATAAAACCTATCGGTGAATATTTTCACCAGCTCAAGTCATAATTTCCAAAACTAGAAGAAAATCCACATGCTAATCAAAAGGTGAAAAACTAGTTGTACAGCTAAATATTGACATACGATTCAGCAAGTAAAAGGAAACTAATGCATGCAATAACATCAGTAAATTTCAATATATTTTATTTTTTGAAATTTTAAGTTTTTTGTTTTTCATGAAACACCATTTAAAACACTGAATATATTCAGTACTGCACACACATCTATCATGTTGGCACCTGTACTCTGCCACCATATCCCTAATAGGTTTAGGGAGGGTGAAGAACAGGGTGTAGAAGAGTCCAAATGGCATTTCAAAGAACAAAAGTCAAATTCAAAGTCTATTCTAAAATTCCATTTAGACAACATTCTGTAGAGTAGAAAACTAGAGGGATAGAAATTGGATTCAGTGTTTGCTGGGGACCAGGAGTGGGTAATGGGTGTATGACAGACTGGCACTTAAATCTTTTGAGTCATGAAATTATTTTGTGTATAGAGTGGTGATTATGCAAGTGTTAAATGTCTTTGTCAAAACTCAGAACTACACACTTTCCTAGGTAAAACTTACTCTATTAAGACATTAAAAAGTAGGAGTAGGAAAATAAAGTTGATAGAAATTTATAGTTTATCTTTTTTTTTTTTTTTAAAGATTTATTTATTTGTGCATACAGAGCTGGGGTACAGGCCAGAGGCTCAGGGGTGGTGAGAGGTTTCACCAGAGACAGAGTGGGGAGCAGAACAGGCAGATCAACGAAGTACACTGCTGAGGGGAGCAGCGGGCGGGTCAGGAGAGGTCTGCCACGCCATGTGGTCACCTCCGGGGCAGGCGGGGATCAAACTCATGAGGAAGTGGCTTTGGCTTCTTAGTGCAGTGCTTTAACCCGCTGCGCCACCAGGGAGGGCCTAGTTTATCTTTTTTTTTTTTTTTTGACTATACTGTTAATTTAACCACGTCACATAAAAAATTAAGTATTTTTACCCACAAAGGAATTAAAACCTATCAAGAAAAAAATTAAGGGCAAAAACAAAACAAAACTGTGCTAACAAATTATATAATATTTTAAATCATTCAATAATTCAGAGTCATGTTATCAAGTAACAGACTGAGTAATATGAACATAAATGTATTCATAATCACACACATTTTTATTTAGCTTATAGTTTATATTCTGTACTTTATATGATCCTTTCTTTGATCTAAAAAATGAGTCAGGCAGATGATATTGCAGGAAATAACCAGAAACAGACATACTGAGCAGTCAAGCAATTTGCTTAAGATCTAAAAGCCAAGGCTTATACCTCCAAGTCTCCTATAATTTTTTTCCTCTATCTTTTTTATATTAAGGCATAATTAACTAAAATTCACATATTATAACATTTATTCAGAAAAACACACACTTAAAAGTACAGTTCAGTGAATTTTCATCAACACTTATGCAACCAAAAATGAGATCAAGCATTAGACTATCCCCAGCATAGCAGGGGTACTTTAGTTCTTTTCAAGGGAGGCCATATAAGAAATAACTTTCTAGAACAATTTTGTGACATATCAGCACTATAAATAACCTCCCCTAGGGTTTTTTCAGTAGTCAACTGCTAACATTATAGTTGCACACAGCTTTTTAGGAATATAGATGTAGGCTGATCAATAGGAAAATACTCCAAAAAAATAACACTAGTTGTCAGTTACAATGTTTAAATTACTAAGACTGCCTATAAAAATTACTACCTTATTTGCTTTTAGTCATAAGTATCTTTTAGAACACATTGACTAAATGGATTCAAATCATTTGACACTCAAATAGAATCCTTAAGACTTTTATTAAGCATGACCAAAATAACTTTCCTGTTCCCCTCAACTTGATTAAACCTTAGACAGGTGTGTTCTTGACTGTAGCGATAAGCCCAGATATACAAGTGTATCTTTGCAATCAAATAATATTTGAAGAGGTATCCCAAATATGCTAAAGGTTAAAAAGACAGTCGTTTTAATAGTTCTGAGAAGACAGATAATCACAGTAAGAATAAAACTAGACCCCTATATTATATTACTTATAAAAATTAGAATGGTTCAAAGACTTAGAGCTAAGATCTGAATCTAGAATGGAAAACAGAAAATTCTCCCAACATGAACCTTGGCAATAGTTGTTGATATGAAATAAAGTACAAGCAATAAAGTGGACTATGTAAAACAGCCATCACAAGAAGCGATCAAAAAAAAAAAAATTAAAGGAAACTTATAGAATGGAGGAAATATTTTGTAACCTTCCTAAGGTTTTAATATCTCAAATATATGAAATAACTCAATAAGAAATAATTATATTAAAAGATAATGGGACCTAATGGACAATTCCCAAAAGATATTCAGAGGACCAACAGTTACATGAAAAGATGCTTAACACCACTAATCATTCACAAAAATAAATCAAAACCACTGAACTATCATTGTACACACGTTAAATGGCTATTATTAATAAAGCAAAAGACAACAAATATTGGCAAGGACTTGGAGAAAAGGGATCCTTTGTATAGTATTGGTGGGAGTGTAATTTAGTACAGCCATAGTAAAAAAAAAACAAAAACAAAAAAACACTACGGAATTTACTCAAAATATTAAGATGCATGCTCTAAGAAGTCCATATATACATATATTATGTATACATATGTGCACATCTAGGAATACTATTCAGCCTTGCAAAAGGAAATCCTGCCATTTGCAAATACATGGACAGTCCTTGCAAATTATACTAAAAGAAATAAGTCAGACAAAAATATAGATACTAATATGCTCTCACTTTGTGGAATCTAAAAAGAAAACTCAGAAACACATGAGGTTTGTGTTTGCCAGAGGCAGGTGGTGTGACAGAACTCTGTGAAGCTGGTTAAAAAGGCAGAACTTTCCAGTTATGGAATGAATCAGTCCTGGGAATATAATGTACATAGCAAATTTCAAATATTTACTATAGTGTTGGTAAGACAGTAGATCTTAAAAATATTTTATGGGGAAAAATTATAGTTATGTGACAATAGATTTTAACTTACATGACAAATCATTTGTAATATATCAAGATATGTTATATACCTTAAACTTATACAATGTGTTAAATCAATTATATCTCAATAAAAGGAAAAAAATTACCAAGAACAGAAAACTATTTCTGAAATGTTATCATCAGGAGAGACAAAACCCCTACATTCCGGTTTTGCCAGGAGGGAAGAAACCAAACTTTGATAATTGTCTATTAACAAACACAGGTGACAGCGATCAGCGATTACTGTTGGAACTTTTTTCACTAGCTCACCTGAAATTTTAAAATCTCTTTAAAATCTCTTACCTTTCATTTCAGGGGAGTTGAAGACAATGATCCTTATCTGTAGTCCTACATAAAGAATTCTTTGACTGTTAAACTCCCTTTAGAACAATTTTTCTTTGACAAACACCTACAATACTCTAGGTAATAAGCCATAATCTCAGACCTTGTGTATGCTCGGCTACATAACTAAGCAAATACAAGTAAATGTGGTAATCATACCATTCACATTCATACATGCATATAGTTTTATTTCCTCCCTGGAACAGAGTTACTTTAAGGAAGCTACACAACTTAGAAAACCAAATTGAACCATGGAGTAGAAAAAAAGAAATAAAATCCCGTTTGCCTAGGGTGCATAATATGAAGAGAATTTTAGACAGACAAAACAGCAAGACTGACAACATGGAAACAGTGTTCATGATATATTTGCGGAATAACAAGAGTTACAACAACACAGTGTAAACATGTGTGAATCGAAAAGTGAGATTTGGAGTTGTGGGGAGAGAATGACTATCATGAAAAGGATAATTCTAAGTACTTGACTTAGAATTTGGACTCTAGGCATTTGGAAGAGAATAGAAATATGCCTTAGAGTGAATGGATGTCTTTGAATATTCCTCTGCTCCTGTAAAGGCTGATGTGCTGTAAACTAAAACCCCAGGATGTTGAGGGTGAATAAAGCCTTGATTTGTAGAGTTTACATATTTTCCTCCCTCTGTGGCTTACTTTTAGCTGCCAGTGGTTTAATAACCAGATTATCAGTTTCTGGATATTAAATAATTTTGTGCTCATAAACTAATTTAGTTTTTTTTCTAGAACACTACTGGTGGCAGGGGAAGAGAATGGATTTTGCCTAGGTGAAGTAGATGAGGACAGAGACTTACAAGCAACTACAGGCATGGAAAGGAGAGATCTCCATGGAGGACTTCAGCAAAATAAAGCTGTTTGTGTCACAGGTATTGCTCACTTTGCAAACAGCCTTCTCCGTTAAGGGTCCTTGTAGCAGTCCACTAGCTAAACGTGTATAAGGGGTGGACTGATGAGTCACCCACTTTGGAAGTGACTGAGGCTGCATTAGGTGCCAGCTTGTAGGATTACAGTATCCCAAATAGAATTAGGCACTCAACTCTGGTTCATCTGGAAAATGTAGAGGTGCTCTGATGAGTCGGATAACATTTCTGAGGCACCTGGGACAACTGCTGAGACTTACAAACATTTGTGAAACTGCAGCCAGTGTTATTAACATTCTAATTTCTATTATCCTTGTATTATCACTATCACATTTGGTTGAATTTGTTAGAATGACAGAACAATAAGTCAGGAGGTACTAACACAGAAAGCAATTTTCTATGTTTATAAAGTATACAAGCTGGGGAAAATAGTGCATTTTAAATGTGCTATTTTAAATTGCATTTCTTAATCTTCTCTCCACCAAGTAAACTAATTCTTACAAACAAATTTATGGGACTTGAAATATAGGCATCTTTTGTAATTTCACAATGTGGGGAAGGCTTTTCTGATAAAGATAAGCTCATCAAACATTCCCCCAGGTTAAACCCAAGATAATGGCCCTGTAAACAAACATTTTTACTATTGTCCTGCTAAAGTTCAGAAGAATTGAGTTTTGAATAACAATTTTTAATCTCAGTAACTGAAAACTCCATTTCCTGTAGAACATTTCACAATGGAGAGACACCAATGTCCCATCCAGCTTTGATCACTGGAGATTATATAACCCATTGTCTATGTCACACACCATTGGGTTTTAGCATCTGTGCAAAGACTTAGTTAGACCTCCAGTGAGATAAACATTTTAATCTGTATACAGAACAACAATCTTTTGGGCCACAGTTTTATAGCCTCTGGTGCTTTGGACCTACAAATAAATCACTCATAAGAGGAAATTTGGCAGAAAAATCTGGACTCTGAAACGCCCTGCAAACTATTTAATTTTAAAAATTCAATAAATACTATCAAACACACATGATGAAGATGAATGTAACTCCCGCAATTTTCACAATTTATCCACCAGAGAATACCTGAAAGGCAAGGTCACCAGAGCTGGGACTGCACTCACACTTTAGAATTTAAGTCCTTAATAAATAAAATATCTTCACTCAATATTGAAACTTACAGACATTTGGAATAAGAACCAACACAAGTGCCGCTGACTGGAACAAGTCATACAAACACTCAATGCAAATCAATAAAAAAAAAAAAATTAGTACTCCATGACACATTCCTGACTACAGGAAAATAACTTTGTTATGCAATTTCATTCTTTTTACAATCAGTAATTTTACTTAATGTTTAGCCGTATCCATCACTAAATTCAGCTTTGGCATACAAATTCTCTTGTGAAAGCAAATAGTGAGTTATTTACTGTTATTTTATTCTAACATAACACATACTATAACTTATTGTCCTGACCAAAAATATACACACACACACAACACACTAGTTTTTAATCCTAAAAATTATGGCTGAAAACTTTTCCCCATGAAATCCTAAAAATTATAACTGGAAACTGTTTCTGAGTTTTGCATGGGGGGGGGATGAAAGGGATATGTTCAAAGTTTGGGTGGATACAAAGGAAAAGTTTTAGTTCTGGCACAGAGGACAAGTTAAATTTCTTGTGTAGACTAAGTCCTATGTGGAAGATTCAAATACGTGCCCTCTCTGTTGCAAACTGATTTTGTTTATTGAAAAAGGTGATTCACTTTATGAGAATTCTGTGAGAATTTTATGGGGCATCTGTTTGCAATCTTTTCCCTTGTATCCACCCCAATTTGAAAATTTAATTCACATCAGTGGAAGTGGGTTGCCTCAAAGTCTCTACACAGCACCAGGGCAACTCTTCAATCCACCTTCTAAATTGTATGTGAACTCCGTAGGGAGTAGTGTACACTTTATGTATTTTAAGATACTCCTCTATTTAACGAACAAACTTGCGGTAAAATAAGGTCAACAGACAAGGAAAAACGACTATAGCCGAATAAATAGCTTTCACTCACGTTTTCCAGGATCCCCGCCACCACCAGGACACGAGAGGGGCAGGATCATAGCATCAGGTCCTTGGGTGCAGTCGGCAACCTACCTTGGGTGAGAGCTTTATTCTGGCTTCCCGGGGTGGCCCAGATGAACCAATTGAAGGGAATTAGGTTCGGTTCATTTGAATAATTCCATTGGGCTGTGAGCCAGAGCGCTGACCCTGCTATCAGGATCCTGGTGCTGAGGGGGATCATCGGGCTGGAGAGCAGAGACACAGAATGAGAGACCCCCTTGGTCAGGGAAGTAGACTCTGGATTGGTAGTTTGGTTTGTATTTGAAATATACCTACTTAGGATAGGGGGTCCTCCTGACAAGGGGAGGATGAATAATGAAAAAGGCAAGAGGGCAAGGCAAAAGAAATTAGATGTATTATTGGGTTTTACAAAATGAGGCATATATAGGTGTGTGTGTGGGGGGGTGAAATGGAGGTATATAGTAAAATGCTAGGATGTTTACTTAAGTGGAGAGCAAATGAGGTAGTCAGGCTTTTTATTCCACTAGACTCTATGGCTATCACCTGCGGTCTTGATGTGCTGATGCAAGAGATACTCAGAGCTTGGGTGCCCATGGGCCTGCCTGAGGGTGCGCACCTGGAGCCTGGGTGTGTGCACATGCGTAAGTGTGGATTCTTGCGTCTAGAGGTGAGGATAAAAGACCTGGCAACAAGGAGAAGGTGAGCACATTACTACAGGAGGGGTAAGACAGGGAATTTTGCAGATTAAGAGCCCAGTGAAAGAATGTAAAATGGGGGTGGGGGAGGGGCAGGGCTGGGAGGCTCTGTTGCATGACTGCCTCCCTCCCAGACCCCCAACCTGGCCCATGCCAGCATTCCTGCCTGGTGTATCTGTGTATCTGGTTGCCTGAGAAAGTAATCCAGAGTCTACTTCCTCAAGTGGCCTCTCCCATTCTTTGGGCTCCAAGACTCTGCCTCCCCCAATCCACAGTGAACCTAGCCTGTGCCTGCTGGCACTACAATAAGCCACAAACCTGGTTAATGCAAGAGGAATGAATTGCTATAACACAACTGAAGTACTTAACATATATAGTGAGTGGTGGTGGTGGTGCACTGTAAATCCTCTCCTGGTTTGTTCCACCAACCATACTGTGAGAGTCTGGTGCTAAGTGCTCACAGCATTCTTTCTCTAGATAACTGCCCTCAGCCAGTGTGGTTTCCAAATATTAGTGTGCATCAGAATCACCTGGAGAGCTTGTTAAAGCACAAAGAGTTTGTCCTGACTCCTAGAGATTTTGCTTGAGTTGGTCTGGCCTGATTAATACCCAAGAAGTAAGTTCCAGATGAACCTACTGGTTTGGCGACCACGCATTAAGAACAGCTGCTCCAGGCTGATGGCCACTCCCTACCAACTGTCCACTCCACTCCCCATTGCTGGGAGATTATACCCTCTGGAGTCAGTAACTCTTGTAAACCATCTAAAATTCCAGTCAACCTACTTCTGTGGTGCCAATCATTCCACAGATCCACATGACCTTTGATAGAGGCTGCATTTGGGATGACTCCACTTTTTCAGAGTTCTTCCCCAACCTGGTGCTGCTTCTTTCATTTCCTTACAGGTTTTCTTAGTAGATTCCCAGTACAATACAAACCACTTAGTTTTGTTTTTGTAAATACAATCTAAGAAAATGTATTTTTACCCAAACTATCTTTCTATTACTACAACTTCATCTGAGAATTAGGTTACTATTCTAAAGCTGTTATCTTTATTATTCCTGTTAATTTTTCAACACAGTAGTGGTTTTGAAAGTGGAAAATAGTGATCAAAATGCTGAGAAGGATAGGACTTATCAGTACTGAAAAAAAAGGTAATAAAGCTACTATTTGGGAGAGTAGAAGGCAAGAAGGGGGTTCAGTTGTCCTTGTTAAGAGCAACCAGTGTCTACTGTTGACATTGTTCTTATAAAACAAATAAAGACAAATAAAAGATTCTGCTTTCAAGCACTTTAGACTACAAAGTATTGTCTGAAAAATATAGACAGTAGAGATGAACTCATGCAGGGTCATGGCAATATTTTGATATCTCAAATAATTCCACAGTTGATTGTTTCAAATAATGAAATGTAATTAAATTATATACATGAATGAATAAATTAATATACATTTAATAAGTAAAATGTTAGACATTGGGCTATTTCTTTAATCCTTATTACTCAAATTTTCAGAAAACAAAAATTGTGTGTATTTTTTAAAGAGAGTGAATACAGGGCCCTCGCTGGTGGCACAATGGGTTGGGGCACAGCACTGCAAGCTAGCCACAGTCACTTCAATGCAAGTTCAATTCCCAGCCCCAGAGGTGACCCACGTGGTGCAGGAGACCTCTCCTGTCTCGCCCCTGCTCCCCTCACAGTGTATTTCAACCCAGTCTGCCTGTTCTGCTCCCCACCCTGTCTCTAGTGAATCCTTTCAATGCCCCTGCACCTCTGACCTATACCCTTGTTCTGTATGCACAAATAAAAAGAAAAAAAAAGTGAATACATTTGGTATAAAGCTCAAATCCTTTTTTTTTTTTTTTTGGTAATTGAAGAAACATTGGTTTTTGTCATTGTGTTTTAAAAGTATAGAATCCCCCCCTTCAGTGTTGTTATCACATTGAACCCACCACAAATCACCCAAAGTCCTCCACCATAGCTCATTGTGCTCCTTCCCCACTTCACCCACTGGTAACCTCAATTCTATCTTTGGATTTTTCTGGTTTGTTACTGGTCTGGTTTCTGACTCTGTTATATTTTTCTACATCCCACATGTAAGTGACACTATCTGGTTTTTGTCATTTGCCTTCTGACTCTTCTTGGCCTAATCCTTTCCAGATCTAACCATATTTTTGAAAATGGCAAGGGTTCATCCTTTTTGATAGCTGAGTAGTATTCCATTATATATATATGTATATATATATATATATACATATATATATCACATGTTTTAAATCCAGTTTTTAATCCACTATTGCAAATAGTGTTGCATTAAACATAGGCAGGTATTTTTCCTTTCAATTAGTATTTTTTTTTTTTAAAGATTTATTTATTTATTCATACAGAACTGGGGTACAGGCCAGAGATGCGGAGGGTGAGAGGATTCACCAGAGACAGAGTGGGGAGCAGAACAGGCAGATCGATGAAGTACACTGCTGAGGGGAGCAGCGGGCCGGTCAGGAGAGGTCTGCCACGCCATGTGGTCACCTCCGGGGCAGGCGGGAATCGAACTCATGTGGAAGCGGCTTTAGATTCTCAGTGCTGTGCTTTAACCCGCTGCGCCACCAGGGAGGGCCATTCAATTAGTATTTTTTATAGTCTTTTTCTAGATAGGAGTAGACTTGCTGGGTCATATGATCCATTTTTCAAAATTTGAGGAACATCCATACTGTTTTCCATAGCAGCAGGACCGGTTTACATTCCCACCAAAAGTATATGAGGATTCCTACATCATCACCAAAACTTGTGTTTGGCCTCAACTCAGGAGATTCCAAATTTCTGGTCTAGAGAATTTTTTGGTGTCATCTGATTTCATCATGGTGCAACATGTTGTAGTGAAAAGAATCCTTTGTAACAGAATGACATTCTGGTTTTCCCACTTATTTCAGTTTGCTCTAAATCAATTTACAGTTTTTCTAGACTCAATTTTTTTTATCTCTAAATTGATGATGTCCATATTGATTACATGGTTGTGAAGTTATTAATATATATAAATTTCTATGGTCCATGACCAAACTATCACATGTTTGCAACAAACATTAATTTCCTCTTTTAATTCTGTCCATAGCTCCCTTTTATCAGTAATCTTTGATTCAGCAAACTAAACTATAAACAAATCCTGTATCATCCAGTCCTAATACCTATTTGTATCTCATGATGTTCTCATTATGTTTTCAATTTTAGTCACTGCCTTTTGTGAACCATCTTCCTTAATTCTCTAATGAAGTGGTTAATTTTTTATATGACTAAGGATCTTATTCATTCATTTAATTGATTTTGCAAACTATTATTTTTGTACATTCATTATTTCTTTGATATTGCTGAGTTTGTTTCATGCAACCTGTAGTAAGTGCTCCCTCATAAATATCTCAATTAAAATTATAACCAGTAAAGTACTGTGCATTTCTTTGTATATTTTGCTCCATATTCTTTCTACATTTCTTAATATTACAGCCAAAAATGACTTTTTAATGAAAATTATGGTAACATGACCTAGGCCAATCCAAGGTCAAGGTCAGAGTCATAACCATGGGAAAAAACATAAGGGATTGGGGAAGGGGTTGAGCAGAAGGAGATGCTGCTGCATCTTTTCATAGAACAAGCCACCAAATAAATCAAATAATCGCTCTCTCCCCTACCCCCACACACATGCAAATTTTAAGAAAGTGAAACTTTTCAATTTAGGATATTGTATGACTGTAATCTCAACATTGTTGCTTTGTTTTCATTGTTCTGCTTAGCTTTGTCTTTATACACAGCTTGTCTGGATCCCATTTGAACCTATACTTCCTCTAATAAATGTGAACAATCCAGTCTTTGAAATGCAAAATGTTTCCATTATCACTGGAGAAATATGAACTACAAGCCATTCTTCTATTTCATCTCATTAGCACAAATTCACTTTAGTTTTAGATATCAGTATGATGTTTGGGTAAAAAATAAGAGCTCTTGTGAAATAAATATTTCTAAGTTATGGTTTCATAATAGATTTAATTGCATTTTCAAAGGAAAATAAAACAATCTAGCTCATTCTTGAAATGCATTTTAACTCTGAATTTGTATGTCTTACAGATAAGTCTTGAATAATACATGAAACCAGATTTCATCATTTGTTTAAAATTTGAAATCAAGATATATTTTACTTTCATCTTAAGCATTAGTAGAGAAGCTAAGAAACATCATTTTCTTAACTCCCAAGTCTAACTGCATGGCCAGTCACAGTTGATTGATTGAAGATGTCAAAAAGAGTGGCAGCCAATATCCTCCTCTTGCTGACCTTGCATTTCAGAAGACAGATTAAACCAGGCTGTCTCTTTCTAAATTCAAATGGATTGGAAAAAAAATCTTTGTGCCTTGATCCATTATGGGGCTTGCGCTTAATTGATCTTTGATTCATTACTACACCTGAACAACTTAGTGACACTGACATGAATCCTTGTTTATAAAATGGTTAGCCAGGATAATAGTTTATCTCCAAACTTGAAACAGGATAACTTAATAAATGGAGGGAAGCAAGCTATATGAAAATTACAAAGTAATCCCAATCAAGCAGTATTCTGTTCAATTACCATCATTCTAAAAGTCATTGACAGCACACATGGACTGAATATATTGGTATGTGCAATATTTAATTCCACCTTCCTCTAGAAAAAAAAAATAATTTCTGTATATGACCAATATGTAATGAGTTTGTAGTGCAGGTCCCAACTTTTTGGTAGTAGAATGAATTTTCTACTTTGTTGAGGTGGCATTTGGATAGTAGTTCACTTCAATTACAATAACAATTTGTATTATGAAAAGCAATTCTTAAATATTTAAAGGTAAAATTCTGTTGCAAAATTTCCAAGAACAAAAGATGATCAGTTTACTTTCATGGACATGATCTTGATTTCTAGCAAACTGAAAATATTCAATGTTTTTCTTTCAAAATTGTGCAAATTATTAGAATAAGGTAAATATATTTGCTTGATACATGAGTGAATTATCATTGGCTAAATTTATAATCTGAGCATCCTCTATATATCATCAACTAATAAGTTCACATGAAATGAAAAACATACATCAATATACTATGTGACTTTTGAATAGCCCCTCCTCAAATATCACATCTAAGAACTCAATTTGTTTTCTATTATTTTGTATTAAGAAAATATTGGTAAAATTTCCATATGGGATCCTCAAGAATCTTTAAGGAAAGTTGTTCAAAGTCTTAATAATGGAGATATAAGAGGGAAAAAGAGAGGGTCATAAGGAGGGAGAGAAATATGTTATTAACCTGCCTCAATGTACTGTGTTTAATAGTCATCATAGTAGATTTCATCACCTCTAAAAAGGCATCATTTTTTTGCATTTCTTTATTACTAAAGGAACTGCCTGTCAGTGAAGAAAAAGTTAAGACTTGGCAGCCAGTCCTATGACATCAATTAGAAGATGCATCCTGGTTTCAGAAGTACTATAGGTATAGAAGGAAGTACATCTTAGACTAGATGTATTATGGTAAAGTCCTATTATATGTAGTGCACTCATGGCACAAACATTCCTGTGCCAATAAGAATATGAACAAGAAACATAATCCCAGTTTTTCTTCCTTCCTTCCTTCTCACTCATGCCTCAGTTTTCTACAGTGAATCATTATCTTCATTAATTCTGATAAATAAAACATTCCAAAGTTCAGTCCTCAGATCCCTCTTCTTTGTCTATTTTCACTCCAAAAGTGACTTTACCCAACCACTTGTCTTGAAATATCTCCTATGTGGTAGATGGTTAGTCTTCAATTTGTAAGTTCACTTTCAATCACTCTCTGACTGTATTTTGTGATTATTCCACCGAATGTCTAAAAGACACTTTAGTTTTAAATCTACTGGGTGACTCTTGGTCCTCTGAGTCCCAGTCTTCTAATTTCAGTAAATGGTGCCAGCCATCTGGCAGCTTAGACTAACAATTTAGAAGCTGTTTTTGTTGTTTTCTCAAACCTCCTATTTCCCCCACTGAGGTCTAACTTCAAAATTGGTTCAAAATAGGTCAACTTTTGTCATCGTTTCACTATAGTCCTAAGTACCCTCCACTTTCTCAAGCACTATTGCCTCAGGTTCCAACTGGTCTTTCTGCTGCATTTTCTACAGGGTAGACAGAAGAGTAATTCTACAAAGGATAGCTCATCTGAATTCTACTCAAATCTTTTTATCAGCTTCTTACCAATCAAATTTAAAAAAATACAAAAAAAATCTGTTCTATAGCCTATAAGCTCCTACATTATCTGGCCCATGTCTACTTATTAGTATGATACCCTACGGCTCTTTGCTCTTACACACACACACACACACACACACACACACACACACACACACACACACACACACCAGTCTTTCTCTTTCTCCTCTGCCCATTAAGCTACAGGTACAACCCATTAGAAAGTAGGATTTATGAATAGTGACTGGAATTTGGTTTTCTTATCTATACCGGTCTCTAAGTTTTATACTCAGTCACTGAACCACTAACTGACATGAAGTAGATGCTGAGTACTGATGACTTAGTGAAGGAAAACATATGTGTGTGCATAACATAGGAAAATATATTTTTTTAAGATTTATTTATTTATTCATACAGAACTGGGGTACAGGCCAGAGATACGGAGGGTGAGAGGATTCACCAGAGACAGAGCGGGAAGCAGAGCAGGCAGATCGATGAAGTACACTGCTGAGGGGAGCAGCAGGCGGGTCAGGAGAGGTCTGCCACGCCATGTGGTCACCTCCGGGGCAGTCGGGGATCGAACTCATGCGGAAGTGGCTTTAGTTTCGCAGTGCAGTGCTTTAACCAGCTGCGCCACCAGGGAGGGCCGGAAAATATTTTTTATACATTGACTCATTGTCTCCTCTTCCTATCACTTTCCTGTGATACTGGGAGATGGAATATGGAGCAGAAGTGTACCTGCAACAGAATCTGGGAATGCTGTAGAAACATACTCTTTGGGGTCTTGCCCAGGAATACAGAAATTTTGTCTAAAGAACTGACTTGAGACTGGTGTTTACAGTCAGCATGAACATCTTCAGTATAATGGTCTCTGGCTAAAGATAAAAGCAAGGCATTCTAAATCTCAGACCCTTTTCTGATGATGATTCCCTTGTTTGTTAGCCTGGCAATTCTGAGTTAATGATCTGCCACATATCAAGGACTATGGCAGGGAAGCCATCTACCAGAAGTCAAGTAGATTGCTGTCCAGACTGCTGAACCTAAGGCTAGGAACTCAGTGTCAAGTCTCCTCTCTGCTGTCGGGCTATTAGGCTGGTGAGCAGCAGAATAACTGTTGTTACTGAAATTCATCACAGAACACTCTGTCCGAAACTTACATTGAGGCAGTCAGTGAAATCTGTCTCTGTGGACCAGAGGGTCATCTGTCATTTTGAAATAAGCTTGGTGAGCTCCGGGGCTCTGAAGGAGTGTCTTTAATATGAAATATTAATGTGAGAATGGGGATTGAGTGTGACTTTGGGACTGTGGAAAAAATTATGGTACTATTTTTGCTGAAAGTCAGAATGCTCTGGCAGAAGATAAAGCAATCTGGGATTCTGAATATTCCGATCCTGTGATGTGGCCTCACAGTTCCCACTTGTTGTTATATATTCCTTTTCTAGTGCTGTGGGCATATTAACCTCTAACATTAAAGCCAGACACAACCAAATGTGCACAAGTGGAGATAGCCAATTAGGAAGGCTTTTGCTAATGAAATCACTTCTCTTGTCTCTTAATGATTCTGTGATACTAAGCTATCTTTACATTGAAAACTATAATCTATTTAAAAGCCATTCATCTTAAATGGAACAAGGATCTGAGGATTTGAGGAGGTGGGCAGAAAAAATGACCTCAAGAAAATTAGACAATTATTTAGTCTCAGGATAACTCAGTAAAAGAAAGAGAGAGAGAGAAAGAAAAAACCCAGTTCCCAAATTTAATGAGTTATTGCAAAAGGAATCAAATGATAAATAGTAGTGTTAAGATTCTATTTGACAGAAATGACATGGTGAATCAGCAACAATTCTCAGATTTTTCATTAAGTTCTAGGTTGAGACATGAGCAATTAGAGAATAATGGTGTCACACAAATACTTTCTTATATGAAAAATAGTATAATAGCAAATTCACAAAATATTTATGAGAAGTCAAAAGAGAAAACACACATAAATACCTGTTAAAATTGTACATGACAAAATAAAATTCAAAAGGATTTTTGTTGCTTTTATTGAGTGGAAACAAGCTACAATTATCAGCATAGCTTCCAAAGATTCATTGAATTTGAACCTAATAAGGAAACGGCTATTTAGATACATTCAGATTTAGAGCAGCATCAAACACAATCTCTCTCTCTCTTCTGTCTTCACATAGACATACATACAATCTTTTATCTCTTCTCTTTTTGAAAATAGAGCAATATGGTTAGGAATTGATATATGGTATGAAGGAAATTCACTTTCAGTGAACCCATTGGACAAGATTTAATAACTAAATTTTAGAATGTATTTAGGATAATACTTAAACTGTGTAGGTAAATGTTTCTAGGAAACATTGAGAGGCTGTAGAAATACTTTCCTATGATATTCCTACCATGGGGCACATCAAATATAAAAATGTGTATGTCCCAAAGGTGTAAAGAATAAGGCTTCTCCTAGCTGGAGGCAAGTAGTTAGGTGATTAATGGCACTTAAATTCTGCCTGGCAGCTTAAAAGCTAAGAAGATCAAACTATCAGAACACTCTGTTTAGAGATCCCTGGTTTCAGATGTGGAAATCATCAGAGCCTAGCAGTATCACTTTACATCGGGGATGTCAGCTAATCTCTCTGAACTTGTATTCCACATTTGTAAGACCAGGATAATAATCCTTTCTCTTAAGTACCCTACATGAAGGTCAAATAACAAGGTGTATGTGGACGATGAAAAAGTAAACTATTGTTATCAATTTTTTTGTAGTCATGTTATAATTGATATTAAATTTTGATACTGAATTGGTAATTTTTTTCTACTTATTTATCAAAGTGTGCCATCCACTGAGCAACTTGAAGAAATAACTGTATTTAAAAGTAAGTTTTGTAATGGAAACTGGTAAAATCATGCTTATGGGTGGGGCTGAGAGAAAGTGGATGTCATTTTATTGATACATTGGTGGTTAAAGTTGCCATCACCAAAAAGATAGAATTTTGTTTTTAAAAATGAAAGAGAATTATTTTCTCACATTCCAAGCTATAAATTTTGTGCTCTTATTTTACTATCATAAATTTAGGGTTTTAAATATTTAGAGTTTTGAAAGTAAATTCAGTATATTGTTGAAATGATGGGTTAAGGTCTTTACCCTGTGCTCTTCAAAGGGGACAACTGTCAAGCTGCCTCTTTTAATCAAGTGAATAAAGATTTCTTAAAAAAAAAACAAATTAAACTTATAGCTCCACATTAAATATCCCTTTATTAATTTTCCCAGTCAATACAGTCCTAACGCCTTTGCTTGGTGAGTCTTAAAGTATACTAATTGACTAGAAGACCTACAATTTAAATCCTCTCCTTGCTGTCCTTACAAAACCAGAAAAAAATTACAAAAATGAAAATGGGAAAAAAATTCTACTTAACCTTCTCTCAAGATGACCTAGCTGAAAACTCTAACAGCGGATGGCCTGATGGTTAAGATTGATGAGCACTGTCTCCCTTAGCTGAAGATCAAGTCTGTTTCATTTGTAATTTTCCCAGTACCCTTGGCTAAGGAAGAAGAATCCTGAGGTTGAATACACCTGCTTCAACGCTGGACCCAGGGAGAATGATCTCTGCTGTATCTAGGCAGTTCCTCTTTGCCAGATGACAAGAGAGCAAATTATATAAATAATAAAAAATAAATATGCGGTTCCACAGTCAAAAGAGAAAACACACAAATATAACTGATAAATTGTCCATGGAAAATAAGATTCAAAAAAGAGATGGCATGATCTGATTTCATTCCTAACATCAGAATGACATGTCCTTTAATAAATCAAATATGTACTGTCATTTACGTGTATTAGGCCTCTTTGAAGATAGAGGAAAACATTTTCATGAATAAAATTAATGAATAATTCACTATGTTATCAACGAGAAACATTTAGCAGGTGTTTAAACCTATGCAATCTCAGTATTATTATTTTAATTTTTATTGCAATGAAAAAAATAAACCATACATCTTATATCCCAAATATATTGTCATATTTTTAGTTCTTTGAATAAGATATACCACATGTTTACTGCATGCAATTAAAATAGTGCATGTGTAAGTTTGGTTTTCTCAGGCCCTGAATAGTTTCCAATGAAGCTCCCTTAACAAATAAGTGTGAGGGGTGTGTGGGTGTTTATAGCTACCATAACAGCTATAGCCATTTAGGTGTATTCACATTAAATTTTATAGTAAATATTCCTATTTTTACATTAAATAATAACAAGGAAGAAAAGTATCTATTAACTATATAAAATGGATTTGGAACCTACATGAACAGGATAAGGAACCACTTGTGATGCCAAATCTTCAGAATGAGGGGTTAATATGAGCAAACTTTTGAACTTTCTTTATAAAGCATCTCCCTCACAAGTTACTAGAGCACAACATAAATCTTTGTACTTATACATCTAACAAAATAAAGGGCGATCAAGTTGTCTGAGTTGTGGAAAACTTCAGTGTCTCAGTTGACTGCATCTAAGTGTAGGCAGGATATGAAAGAAAATGTAGCCAGGGCCCTGATGGCACCAGCTGGCCTGATTACTGAGAAGACATATTGGTTGCTGGTTTCCTAAATTTTTGGTGATTGAAACATTTTTAAAAACCACTTATGTCTTCACGTGCCATGTGTTAGTAAAATACCTACAAAGCTCTAGACTGGGAGACATTTCCAACGATCTCTTTCTATTCCTTCATCTTTTCTGAACTTCTGTTTCTTTCCTAATTATAACATAAAACAGACTTTTAGAAGGATTCTGGAGGATGAGGATGGTTACTAGAGTTAAAAAAAAAAAGATAAAGAAGAAACTCTGGAATGGGGAACAGATAAGAAGACGACACCCAGAATCACAACATAATGAACCTGTTTTCTCTGGCCACTCATGGAAAGTGCCAGCTTTCAGGTGGAGTAAATTTTGCTTCGACAAGTATATTCTGGAAAACTGATGGAGATTATTTAGTTTAACAAAACAGATATACGCTCTTGGAAAACTAGTGGGCCAGACTGGTGGAAATTGCAGTTACCTGCCTCTGTGAGAAGCTGCTTTGTTCAAAGATAAAGCATCGAGGAAGATAAGCAAACCCAGGCTCCCTGAAGAGTCTAATCACATTATTGACTTCCAGGCAACTTCAAAGCTGCCAGGGAATCTATCCAACAGGCCTGCTGCTGAGTCAGACCCTGTTGCTACGAATGTCTGTCAAAGACCAGAATGTCTGTCCTGTGACTGCCATTCAGAAAGGGCAGCTGGGACGTCACCTTGGTCTTCCTGAGCATGTGCTCAGGTCACTGCTCGGTTACTCTGGGCTTTGGAAATTGTTGTCTCACCTCATGATGGAAACACATCTTGTGATTTCACTTCTGAATTAGATTCTTTGAATCAGTATTCTTTATTTACTGTTCTGCACTGACTTGAGCATGTGCTTGCTCTGTGATATGATTGACTAAGATCTCGTTTTTTTTTTTTCCTGCACAACACAGAGTGAGAGTAAAGCTTAAAATCCAGCTGTTTGCACACTGTGGCTAGTAAATCTCATAAATAATGAACTCCATGTGCCTTCTTTCTGAAGTATTGCTTTGAGAAAGTTATTTCATTGATGATGGATCTTCACATTTCAATTTATTCAGAAATTTCTTAAATTCTCCTTCACAAAGCAGTTAGTGTCATTTAGCTATCGCACATTTTAAATCATGAAAAGATTTCTTGCATTTCCCACAACCTCCGACCAGAACACTCAACCATATCTCATAATTGAAATCGTCTTGAGAAGAAAGTACAGAAAATACTCATGCTGATACTTTAGAAAAGCTTTTATTCTAATCTATCTTTGGATCACTAACAAGGTTACACAAACTGCACTTTCCACAGTCAGCCCTCATTTAGTCATCTCTGGAGGTACCTCGCAGGTCACTCAATTCACTTCCTTCTTTCTGCACGGCTCACTGCTACCTCCTCCTTTTATCTCCCACTAATGATTCTGGCCATGCAACATTTTCCTCACTTACACCGAGTCCATTAGATAATTGCACGCACTTGGGCTTCCTTCACAGTAGATGCTACAGTTCTCCTCAAGGGCTGTGCCATTAAACTATTCAATATTTAAATAATATTCCTTGTGGGTTTCAGTTTTGATCTTAGCTATAGATCCTTCTCTCTGCCCAAATATCACTCCATGCTTGAATGCTTCACACTGAGCAACTGTCATCTTAATAATAGCTATGTTGTGGTTGGTCTCACAAGCTTAAGGCCCCAGAAATAATCTTCATACAAGTGTATCAAATCCAATATGAAAGCAGCACATAAAATTGAGAAAACTCCATTTGTACAGGGGCACTTTTCTGAAGTCCACTTCTGTTTAGTGAAAGCATGGTTATGATGCTGAAAACTGTAGCATAATACTGAATTGATATTGAAAGGATAACTGATTTTCCCAGTGAATATCTTAAATTTACCAAGTAGTATATGACAATATAGACCTATGTACACAGGTAAACTAAATATTATAGTGGAAGGTATACATTTATTGCTAAAATTTCTTGTAATGTGAAATGAAGTTTCAACTCATATTTCAACTCATATTTAAAGAAGAAATTGGCCATAGACCTAACTATTCCCACCCTGGATCACAGCCCTTTGTATGTTTGGCATCTGCAACATTCCATCTATTAGGCTGGAAAGCAAAGCGCAGGCTACCCCAAGCTTTATGGCCTATCTGGCCAATTTTTCCATTTGGTTGGTCAGCTGCTTAGGATAACAGAATTATATGCCCAGTGGTGGGGGATTCATACATGCTTTAGATGAACCCTATTTCAAATTCTTAAAATATAACTGAATAATCAAGGATCATTAGATGCCTGAGAAAAATCAGCAGCATAGAAAAGGAAGGCTTATAGATACACTGACCCAAAAGACCAACTACTACTGAGGTAATTCAGGAAGTAGAAAAGAATTGTAAACTTCTACTTGGTATCAACAAATTGATAAATAAAAAATGTTATGAAAATGCAGTATTCAGAGATCAGGAAAAAGTCCTTCGTAATTAGAAAAGCATACAAAGGGCAAGAGAGAGGAGGGCACAAGGGGAGTGGGAGGGTTGGGGAGGAGGCAAGAGGATCTGGCACAGTGCAGAATTCAAAGAATTTATTCAAAGAATAAAAAAAGGAGACAAAATCTTAGTTATAAAAAATTAACCCAGGAGGTAGGAAAAAAAGCTAATAAAAAATATCAGAAAAAACTGGGGAGGAGGATTATTATATAAAAAAAAAACTGACTTAATTTCTGATATCGAAGAACAACATACCACTTTAGATTATATGCTTTTCCAGGACTATCGGAGTCCACTGATTGGTAAAACCCACTGAACTGCCAAGCACAAAGAAAACATTGTAAACAATTTCCAGGAAAATGTGACATGTCTCTGATATATAAATAAGTAATCAATTGACACTAGACTTAGATCACTAATGAATGTGTTTGAAATTAATGGAGTTACATCTGGTTTTTAATAGAAAATTACTAAACACCTATACAACATATACAACAGAGCCTTGATTATTTCATGTAACAAAAGAGGTAGAGAGTATTGTATAATTATATATAAAATGCCAACATAATTATTCCAGCGACTACTGATGAGTGTCATAGTATTAAAAAGAAAGACCCAGTTATGTCATTTAAGATCATTCTGTTTTCTTGCCTTTGAAATGGTGATAACCAGCCTTCGACTAGCTCATAGCATAGTTGCAAGGATGATACAATTTGTTTGAAATGTTTTAAGCACACTTAGCCAAAATTTTAAGATTAATATTCCACCTCTGTCTCTTATAACTTCTCTTTCAAGAACAAGTCACTCAATCTCCCTGTTTTATTTTAATGAGCATTTTGTTGGGTGATATTGTTTTTGAAATCTTGATCTGTAGATGTTTGGTCTTTGGTCTTTGTTTGGATACTACTATGATGAGTGGGGATCTGGAGAGAAAACAAAATGATTTGTGGTGTTATTATTTATTAATAATTCAAATTCCAGAATTAGAATTCAAGAATTCTAATTAGAATTTAGATTTTGTTCAAAAATTGAGATCAAAATGGACAATTACTATTTTTCTGCTTGTTTATATACTCCATAGTCTTTTTCCTGTGGATTTGGTACATTGAATACATGGTAATACAATATTTTCTTGTAATGGGCTCATACTATGGCCAAAAAGAAGTTGGGTGACCTCCGTCTCTATCAAACATACTCCTGATTTACTTGGACAGCCCATTCTGGATTCTAAAAGTGAATGATTTTAAGCTGTTAGTGAATGGTGAACTGCACTTTTGTCTCTTAAAAATTTTGAATATTCCAGTTCCTAAGTTTTATTCAAATCAGTTCATAGTTTATCTTCTCTAAAAACACAAATAACCTTGTGTTGCTTTCATTAAAACTTCTTTTTCACTTGCTATTATTTAATTCAAAATTAATTTTACATTATAACATTGTCAGGTGTGCATCATTTAAAATCTACATGTATATTATTATATTAAGTTCACTACTGAAATTTAATTCTAACTGTTCCCAAATACTTGACCTCTTTTCCTTCATTAACCTATACCTCATTCCTTCTTCCCCCCTCCCTTCTGGTAATCATTAATTGATATTATAATCTAAGAAGTTATTTGTGTTTTATTTAATTTATATTTATTTTTTTCTGTTACTACAAATGAATGAAATCATATGGTGTTTATTGTTTAGCATCCTACTTAACATCCTGTAGGATGTTATATTGTTATAAATGGCAATATTTTGTCCTTGTACATGGCAGAGTAGTTCATTGTGTGTGCACACACATTTTCTTTCTTCTTTACCCCTCTGTTATTCACTTAGGTTTTTTCCAGCTCTTGGCTATTATAAATAGCACTGCATTAAACACTGAGATACATATGTATCTCTTTGAATTATTGTTACTGTAATTCTCAGGTAAATGCCCACAAGTGAAATAACTGGATAATATGGGATTTCTATTTTTAATTCTTTGAGGGATTTCCATAATGCTTTCCATAATGGCTGCACCAGTTTACATTTCCATCTATTATGTACAAGGAATCCTGTATCTCACAGTCTTTCCAACACTATTGTTTCTTTTCTTTTGGCTAACAGCCATGCTGATAGGTGTGAAGTGATATCTCATTGTTGTTTTGATTTGTATTTGCCTAATAGTTGAAGATGATGAATGTCATCTCACATGTCTGTTGGCATTTTGAAAGTCTTCCTTGGAGAGGTAGTTGTACAGATCCTGTGTCCATTTTATTTTTAATTGTTTGGCTTGTTGTTGATATATTTACTCCTTGTCTGATATATGATGTGCCAATATTGTCTCTCATTCATTAAGAGGAAAAGGATGACTTTTCATTTTGATGTGTTTTCTTTGGTTATGTAGAAGCTTTTCACATTGATATATTTCCATTTAGTTATTTTTGCTTTTGGAGTCAATTCCCCAAACACATCTCTGAGAATAATCAAAAGTCTCCCCTAAAACAAAAACCTAGGACCAGATGGCTTCACTAGTGAATTCTACCAAACTTTCAAGGAACTAACATGTATCCCTCTGAAACCTTCCAAATAGCTGAAAAGGTAGGAAAACTTCCAAACACATCCTATGAAACCAACATTACCATAATTTTAAAACCAGCTAATGATATCACAAAATATAGACAATTTTTCTGAACTAGAAAGGAAATAATAATATCATTATTTACAGCTGACGTGATAACATATCCAGCAAGATGCTAGTAGAAATAATAAATGAATTCAGTAAAGTTGCTGGCTACAAGGATAATATATTTTGAAGCTTTTATTTTTTAAAAAGAAAAAAGTCATAAAGAAGTTCAATAATAACATATATACTTGTCTGTACATGGGAGAGACAACTCAACTGACCAACTCACCCATGTGGCTTCAGGTGCCATCTTAAATAGCTAGGACAAGGGAGGTTAGGGTATGAATGGGGAAATTCAGTTAAGGCATTTACTGGGGAGATCAAAGATATTTCTACCTTGAAACATTTTAGTCCAATTTCTATAAGTACTGTTTTCCCATGCCTGTTCAGTTGATGGGACACGAAATGTTTCAATGCACATCCCTATGGCCATGCCAGCTGCTTTTTGATTGCAAGCTGATGAAAGCTTTAGACAGATTGTTTTTGATTAGACAAGTGCCATGTATTGCTTGGTCATCAGAACTTAATTTCAGTATACAAAGTGTCAGAAGCCACTTCATCTTTCCTTTGGATCTCTGCATGTACAATACAGATTCCAGTGGGAGTCTAAAAAATAAACTCTTACATTGAAAGTACTCAGAATAGTGTTTATAGGGTTCAGCTATTATACATAGCGCACACATATGAATGCATCACATCTAAATGATTTTCATCAGAAATCTATAAATGATCAACCTAATTTTCTCAAGTAATTTACAATACATTTCAATAGTCCCTTGTGTTTCACCATTCTGAGGAGTGTGTGTGTGTGTGTATGTGCTCTGGGAAAGAAGTGTCTTTTAACTTCTGCCTTTAGATAATGAAGCCGGAACGTGATAATCATTTTCCTTAACATTTTCATTATTTGGGCAGTATACTTTTCATAAGTGGATAGGTGTATCCTATTTTAAAGGCCTTATTTTTCATGTAACCAAAGAATCAGTGGAGGGAGAAGTTATGGTCGAGTGTTACAGACATTTGAAATGTCTGGCGATTCTACTAAGTCTCCATACAAGCGCCCAGATACAGCTGTACTTCTCTGGTGGACAATTTTGCTTGAAGATTACATTTTTTTTTGTACTCTCCTTACCTGTTACCCACTATCTTTGTGTGACTGAAAAATAAGTAGCCTTTTTATGACCAAACCCTTTAAAAATAAATAATTCACGTTAATGAATATTTTACAAGAATAGGATAGATAAGCAACTCTAATTTACTGGAAGGTGACCTGTGCCTTTAAATGACTCTGCTAAATCGTGGCAAAATATATTTTCTATATGAATTCTAATTATGTGTCTGTTTCTTTACAAACATGTCTTGCAACTTAAATGATACACAATTAAAAAGACATTAAACAAGGGACAATAATAATAGAACATTATGCCTTCTTCATAAATTGTATGGATAATTATATTCTAAAAAAAAGGTTGAATAGTATACACAAAAATACCAACATTAACAATGTAAGAATCATAGTAATTTTGACAATTTTACATTCCACCTTCATAACTTTGGCATTAAAATTTCAGTAATGAGTATGCAAGATTTTAATGATCAAGGTAATTTTAATGAGTAATTTAAAATTTAAGTGAAGAAATTATTTGAAGAAAAGAAAGTTCATTTGATACTAGAAAAAACACAACTGTGTGAAATCCTTAGCTTCCTCTCCTATATAAAACACAGTTTATTAAGATTAGACCACAAACCTATTTTATCACATGAACAAAGAGATTCTCAAAAGTGTTAAATGACCTTTCAAATTTCTAAGTAGCTGCACCTAGAATTTCTAATCTTTCAACATGAGGTTTTACATGATAATATCCTTCTCTCTGGGTAGTAAATATTTCTAGAACTATGACAATTTAAGTAAAATGAAGAAAAAATCATATTTCAAGCCTTATCTGTTAATTTTTATTTCTTATGCTTATTTTTCATTTTGAAAGAAAAATATCCATATATGTCTTCTTAACAAAGAATAGCATAGTAAGTGTGAAATCATACTGGAAGCCAGAGTTGGGGGTCACATTGCTGAGAGAGTCATTCAATTTCCAGGATCAAATTACACTTGAAACCTGTACATTCTTGGACATTTCATTTACTGATCTTATAAACTTCCTACTTAGGGTTATAATAATTTAAGGGATTTTATTTTATTTTAATTATTATTTTTATTTAATTTTTCATGAATATGGAGATCTCATTGTCAGGGCAAGACAAAAGACAAACAAACAAAAACCAAAATGTCACAAACGGACTGATTGAAATAACAGAAATGTGTTGCATCACAGTTTCAGAAACCAGAAGTACAGGTCAAAGTGTCAGAAGAGTGGGTTGCTTTTGAGCCCTGTGAGCAAGAATTTGTTTGAAGCCTCTCACCTAACTTCTGCTGATTTGCTGTTTTTCTGTAATGCTCTTTTCTGTATAAAAATGTATCACTCCAATACCTGCCTGCATCCTGAAATGGTGTTTGCCCTGCATAGGTGTCTATCTTCAAATTTCCCCTCTTTATTATTTTTTTTTATATTCAAAAGGGCATGTTTATTATTAAGAATACAAAAGGATGCTTGCATAGACACAAGTGGGCAGAAACAGCCACCTCCGAATGAGACAGGTGTGCAAAGGGGTCCCTGCATAGACACAGGTGGGCAGTCTTATGGGAGCTGCACAAATTTCCCCCTTCTCTAAGGACACCATTCAGAATGGATCAGGATCCACCCTACTGACCTCATTTAACCTGGTTACTCTGTACAAACCTTATTCTTGTCACACTCTAGATACTGGGAGTTAGAATTTCAACATATAAAATCAACACAGAACAGCTTCCAGATGGAAACCCTCATACTGTCCCCTTTAACACGTCTCACTTTCAAAGAAATAAAAGTTAGAGCCTAGACTTGGCATTTCAAAGTCCATATTTTGACCATTCTCTTTTGCTCTGACAAGCATTTGTGAGGGACTCTTCAACACTGAGGGTTTCATCCTTGGTTTTTATTTTGCTTTCTCTGTTTCTTTTTTCCAGGCTGGCTTCTCTCAGTCAGTCCTCTGTCCTTTGCCACTGGAACTGGGTTCTCCTGACTTTATCAGTTCCAGACAGACATAGTGCCTGCGGCAGTTTTGCACCCCACTCCCCCATAACCTCACTGGCTGGCGCTCTGAGGTAGCAGCTCTGCTGTGGGACTCAACAACAGGAATTCACAGGAATATAGACTTTGAAAGAAGTCGAACTACCTGCCAAAGAAGACTATTTCAAACTCAAGTTCATCCTCTCTCTTTCTTAATTGCTTTCTGGCTATTAGGGCTAGTCTGACCAATTTTCCCATCTCCACACTTTGAAATGGTGACTTTTGTGTTTTTCCTTGTATTCCATCCCTCATCCTTGCCCTGCCCCCCTATGCAAATGAGTCTGCCACTTAGTGAGCAGAGTTAGTCATTTCATGGTTTGCCACATCAGCAAGTTCTCAAGCATTCACTTGAAGACAAAACCTTTCATATCTAGGCTATAGGAAACCAAAATATATTTGCTTGATGAAATAAATTCTTTCTTTCCCTCACTGTTCTACTTTGAACTTAGCATCCTGCTAAAACACACAAGCTACAAAGTAGTCATGTGTACATACAATTAATTACACCCTTTTTGAAAGAGTAGCAGTGTGGAGGAGTAGCATGGAAGGCCAAACTATAAGCTGGGCACACTGAAACTCACTTTAAGGATACAGCATTGTTAGAGCACAGACTGCACTCACAGGCTTGGACTGAATAAACTACTATGCTTGGACTGGATAAACTATTAACAGGTACTGAAGGATCACTACATACTAAATAGCTTCAGACATTTCATATATGCTAAGTTATATAAAATTTATGAAACAGGCATTATTTGTATAGAAGGGCCTCTGCCGGAAAAGCATGGTGCTAACTAAAATATTTTAAGGCAAACTGATAAAGCAGGAATGTTGAGGAGCTCAGACAATCCTGAAGTGGTAGATTTGTCATCTCTCAAACCAAAGGGACTAAGGTAGGAAGATAATGGATGGAATCAGGAAGCAGCCAAAATTTGAGTAGTAAGGAGAGTAGGATGTAGGGATCCGCTAGATGGTGTGGGCGTCCAGAAGGATGATAATACAAACAAGGGCAAGAAAAGGAAAAGAAAGAGAAAGGCATCTCTCTTAAAGACTGATGGTTCTTCAAGGGGTGCACAGCATTTCTGCTTATACCCCATTGATTAGAACTCAAAATTAAACCCATGTCTAGATGCAAGGGAGCCTGAGGAATTTAAATTGAATAGTTAATTTTAGACAGTCATGAACTTAAATCACATTTAAGGTAAAACAAATTAGAAGACAAAGGGGTAGTTTCTGGCACATTACTCATCCATGGAAAATGAACATGGAATTTGGCACTCATTATCAAGTTGGTAATCTATTAAAGCTCTCTTTTTCAAAAACTTATTCTTGTTTAGAATAGAATGACTATAATTCTATTTACCATGACACCTGATTAAAAACTGTTTCCTGGCTGAATATCCTTTGAAAAAAGTCAGAAATGTATACTAAAATTCAATTTCTGTATACTGAACTGTGCTAGCAATGTACATATCTTTCTTTAAGGATTAGCATCAAATGACTTTTACAAAATTTCTTTAATACTTCCTGTTGGTCATGGTATCTGAATAATTTAGCTTGATAAGATGTAGGTATTGTATCAATCAATATGTGCTTAATAATAATCAAAAACTCCCATAGACCTGTGTTTCTTAAAGAAAGGACTAAGAATTCAGGATATGTGGGTTCAGTTACCTAGAGGAGCAGTTCCCAAGTGTGGTCTCTGACCAGCAGGCTCTGACCATCCCAGGTCATAACCAGTACCTGCTGAACTAAGATGCTCTGGAGCTGTGCAGTAATAAACTTTCAAGGTGATTTGGAGACCTATTAAAAATAGAAAACCCATTGACCTAGATCAAGCCACTTAACCTTTTAATAACTCAGTTCCATTCTCTGTCAAACTATAATTACCTTTTAGAGTTAAACAATGTAATGTAGGTAAAGTTTGGAAAATAGCAGGGGTACAACATATTTGAGCAGCTATTTTCAACATAATTTGTGGTCTCCAATTTATTTTTTTAAGTAAAGAAGGAATTATCTGTGTAAGAAACAATACAATGTAGTTGTTAGAGGCCCAGAAACTATAGTGCATGGACACAAAGCTTTGCTGAACTCAGAGCTAGGAAAGTTATATCTCTCTTTATTCCTGTTTTGTCATCTGGCAAGTGGGTATAACAAGTGAAAGTTCCTATATCAAAAGTTATAATCGTTTCTGTCACATACTAAGTGCTGAATTTAAATGCTAACCACTATTCAATTTGAAGGAGAAGCTTTTGTTATTGTATTATTTTTTTCTAGTGTATTATTGCCCTCAGGGTGAGTTTCTTTTTTCTAACATTTATTTCAATAATTTGACTTTGTTTATCTAGTTTTAAAAGTGCCCATTCTCTGCTCTCCTTCATAAGTAAATACTGCTTCAGTAGCGATGCTGTGTGTACTTATTTACTGGAAATTAAAGCTGAGGAAGGCTGTGGAGAAGAAATACCTTCAAAAATTGTAGATAAAAATGCAGATCTGAGCTCAGAGCAGTCTAAAACCTTTTTCTTTTACATCTATTTAATACCCTTCACAGGTAACAGGTACTTATTTATAGGGTTTATGTCTGCTTGTAAAACACATTCCTGAAATCTGAAAGCCAATTTGGCTTTTCATGTCACTCTCAAAGTTCTTCGTGCTTCAACAAGAGCCACTCATGTTGTCTGGGATGTTTGGTAATCGAGTGTCCTGAGGAATATGTGACACATTGTGATGTAGTGTAAAAGGATTTCAGACTTATCCATTCTGAGACCCTTCATAATAGGCTAAAAATATATTTTAGTGTCCCCTGCCTATGCCTCAGGAAACGCTGCTAACCTCATATTTCTTAATCTGATCTTATTTTCTGGTCATCAATTTGATTTTTCAGAGACTGTCATGGTTTGGTCTTCTTTGACTAGCTTCACATCCATAAATCTTTATTTCTATTTTTTCAATTTTCCTTCCAGTGTCTGTTGATTTTCACCCCTAAATTTTTATCACTTGTAGT
The DNA here is from genome assembly GCF_000260355.1 of Condylura cristata. Classification (NCBI taxonomy): domain Eukaryota; kingdom Metazoa; phylum Chordata; class Mammalia; order Eulipotyphla; family Talpidae; genus Condylura; species Condylura cristata. Next base: position 6,480,015 of record NW_004567106.1, on the reverse strand, counting down.
CTGAATTACAGGTGACCTTTTCATTGCTATCGGTCAAGTTTCTACTTAATAAGGCTGGAATGGTTCTTGTCATTTAAAAAAGATAAATGAGCAGTCCTGAAGAAAGAATTAAAGGTGAGACAGAAAGAGAGAAACAGATAGAGACACTTTATTTTACTCTTATTATTTTTTATTTCGGTTACACTGTATATATTTTAAGGGTATAAGTTCACACTTATGATATATGTTACCATATTGCACCTACAACCAACCTACAAACAGAACAAAACAAACAAAAGCCTGTGCTTTAAAAATCAAGGGCTTCGCTGCCTACATAGTTTTCCTTCTCATTTAATCTATTCCACTTCTGGATTTAAGTGAATAATTTTCACCTGTTTTGGGAATAAAAGCCATACAGCTTGAATTTCATAATAAGCCACAGCAGAAAAACAAATGCTTAATATGAGTAATTAACTATTAATTGAGGGAGAGAATCACAATAATTTTGCTACTGACTCAAATGTAACTTTTCATAATAACAAATCGTGAATCACCTGTATTTTGTATTTTCTGCCTAAAAACTTGTAGAAAGAACTTACCATTTAGAAATGTTCCCTCCTCCTATTTCCTTGTATAAAACATTTCATTCTATTCCCTATTAACTTTTAAACATTAAAAATTTAATTGGGATGCAGAGCATAAGATGGCCATCTTCTGCAAAGTTGTTCTAAGTGTTCACCTACTCTATGCCTGATTCTCTGACAGATATGTCAAAGCTAAATTTTGTTATCTAATATGCATGAAAGTCACATGTATACATACATGTAACAGGTATTTTTCAATGAATCTGTGATAACAGCTATAAGAGTAGATTGTAGATTCCATTTGCTGGGACGGTGGGTTCAAAGATTATAGACATATGAAGATTATAAACCTATGTCTAAGTGAAATTTACCAGGGAATGATAATACTTTCACTTATTACTTTAGTTATGCTGGTTATCATATAATATACAAAAAAATAACCTACTAAAGGAAATAGCAGAAGCAAATAAGCCCCCTACATGATTCAGAACATTTGGGCAACATGAATAGAAGGCATGCTAAACTGTAATAGATAATTGATCCAGTTTGTAAAGAAAACACAAAATTGTCTCTGAGAAGTCAGATAGAATAGGTAATTAAATCAGAGATGCACTTAAAAGTTTCTCAAATTGAATTCTTGTGCAGTAGCACAAGAATTTATTTTAGATAAAAGGACTGATTTTTTGCAGGATTAATGAAGTGATAAATACAGTAGAATGATACATAGTACAATATGTGCAATAGGTCTCAGCAATAACACTGCACTGCCCTCTCCCACACTGTTCTTGAGAATTTTGAAAACAAGGCTAATGTATGAGTTTATTCAATGGGCATTTAAGAGCAGACACATGTACCTATCTTTAGGTAGGCTTATATATTAATTAAAAAGATATGAAATATACCACTCTAACATAGTGATAATTTATAGCAGCTGCTGAGGAAAATGATACACATTCCTAAAACTGTTATACACTCTTTGACAACATGCTAAGTACTATTGTGTACACAAAATTAGAAAACACATCAGAGATTCATGACATGAAAGAAGTTTGAGCAATATTGCTAAAACCATGTTCCAAATGTGTTTTAGTAAGAGGATTGATAAGAAGAAAGGCTCCATGATAAAATATATGCATAGAATACTGAGCATTAAACACTGTCTTGAAGATTTAACCCAATCATTCACAAAGTGAATCCTTTGAGAATTCCTTCAGATAGCTAATCTTTTAAATTTAAATTATTGATATCCAAAATGAAATATGCTTAACCGCATATACCACATGCATTGCAGTATGCAGCAATATATACAAACTTTATACTATAAGTATATAAGTGCACTAAATATGAGTATATCCTATAAGTAAATATACTGTATTAAATATTACCAAATATTGATAGAGACATATAAACTAATTTACATATATATATATATTTACATACTGAGTTGGCTATAAAAAATGTATCTATTGTTTTCCATTAATCAGTGCCCATAAACTTAAAGTAGTACACATGTGCATATACACTGAAACGCTATCAAGGAAAATGTCCATTATGAAAACAAAAAATACTGCTAATTGAACCACAATGCATGTTTTCTTATCACATAAAATTCTATTCTATTCTTACTGAAAGGTTTATTTTTTTATTTTTATTTTTATTTATTTTTAAAGATTTATTTATTTGTGCATACAGAACTGGGGTACAGGCCAGAGGCTCAGGGGCGGTGAGAGGCTTCACCAGAGACAGAGCAGGGAACAGAACAGGTAGATCGATGAAGTACACTGCTAAGAGGAGCAGCGGGAGGGTCAGGAGAGGTCTGCCACACCATGTGGTCACCTCCGGGAATCGAACTCATGCAGAAGCGGCTTTAGATTCTCAGTGCTGTGCTTTAACCCGCTGCACCACCAGGGAGGGCTGAAAGGTTTATTTTTATGGTATGCTACTTTTGTGCATTTATAAAATATACATGAAATTAAATGGCCAAGATTTTCCTTTAAAACAATTCATGTTTAGTGGCTGAAATTTGGAACCACTTTTCCATCTAGAATCATGAATGCCTCATATTTTTTCACAAAATATCAAACTCTGTTTCATCAAAAGAATTGATGGCATGGAATTTTTAAAAATAAGCTACAACAGCACTAAAATTCATTAGAAATGATTTCTGTGGTGGCTTGGCAAGTGAATATCAGAGCAAGTGTTCTTTCTTGGTTTGGAAATAAAGCATAAACACTTTGCTTTACCACATGTTCCACCTGTTATCATAGCCATTTAGTTCCTAGGAAATAAAAGAGGCCTACAGTATTTTCTTGAAGTTCTCATCTAAATCAAGGACATCCTAAATATATATGTTGATCTTGCATTGTACAACTGTGGGCACTGATACTCACTTTTCCACCACAGTTGTAGAATGTATTCAACTTAGAGAGATAGTAATATGTGGAAGGAAAATGCTTCTCAGAGTTAATAAAATACATCGTTCCTCTTAAAGATCAGGCACAGCCTTAGAATGGGGACAGTTTGGCCCTCAGTGACACATTCTAAAATCAGCATATGTGTAAAGGAATGAGGCCAATTTTCTTTTAGTGAGCTTAACCTTCCTTTATTCTCTACCAAATGACAGAATTCTTGGGAAAGCAGAACATGAGACAATCTATAAGAAATACTGATTTCTAAAAGTTATTTTAATCATGCACTTAAATGTAATAATTTGTTTTAGATAGTCTCAATACTCACCTTTAGGACATAGCTTTAGAAAAAAATTACAGAAATTTGAACTATTAATTTAATAATGACAAGCTATTCAATTCATACTTAAGGGAAGTTATATTGGCCAAAGTTTATTGAAATTAACATTCTTCATTTCTGAGGCCTTTATAATTTTATTGGATTAAATAAAAGGACTTCAAAAAGAAAAATTAATTTTTTCCAACATTTTATAATTCAACACCCCAGAAATAAAAGATTCCAACCAAGTTCTATTTTCCAGGAGAATGTTCTAGATGTTGTTTTCCTTATCCTTCTGCCTAATAAAAATGGAAAATCCTGGATATTACATATAAAATATAAGGAGATGCTAAAAGGTAGAGTAAAGAAGGTAGATTTTCTAAAGAAATTTCAACCCAAGTTTTCTTTTTGCCTCTATTTATTTTACAGTAAAAACTGAAGAAACAATAGTCTGGGAACAGCTGTTGTTTAGTACACACTAAAAAGCACCAGAAAAATCTGCTTTTCCTTTTTGCCAGAAAAGATGAGGACAATCCCACAAAACAAAAGCTTTTAGAAAATAATCACTCCATTCTACCTAGGCACTGCAGAAAAACCTATGATTACACCTTCATTTATCAGCAAAGGCCAAGTGGTTAGCCTTGACTTCCACCATCATGGAGTGGTGTCAGGTGGTGGGCCTAGTCTCAGGCAGGCAAAGGAGAGTGGCAGGAATTTTATCTCTGCCAGGCAATAATAACGTTTCTCATACCAGCATACCACCCACAAAATCAATGTCAATCATTTGGAATCTTCATGTCTGCCTCCATCTGGCAATAAGTACACAGGCAGGGTGGGGTGACAAAGAGGCCCAGTGGATCTCCTTGGTTCCTACAATTTTCCCTTTCTTTGTTGCCATGATATGTTTCTAAGGAAACCTGTTTCTCCACCTGGTTCTCTCTTCTCCATGTCTTCTGCAGGCTTTTGCGATTCTGCTGTTTGGCTCCTCAGTAACCAGTGCCATGTATTGCCAAGTTTTAGATTATAGTGATGTCCCATATCAGAGTAGCATTATGTACTCATTGATGTCTACAGTTACTCAATTTTGAAATATCTTCTGATTATTGGCCCTATTAATGATATTTTTCTTTTTTGCTGAGAATGAGTCCTCTCAGATGGTTGCATTTTTTTTTGTCAGAGTAAAATTTTGACAATGTTAAGTAATTGAAGGGAAAACTGAGAATGCAAGCCATATGTAAAGGAAGACCAAACAGAAAGCCTGAGGCACATATGACAGACTTATAAATAACATCATACTCAATGATCAAAAACTGGAAGATCTTTACATAAGATTGGGCACAAGATGAGGATGTCTACTTTCTTCACTGTTATTCAACATAGAACTCTAGCTAGAGCACTTCGGTAAGGGAAAAAGACAAAAGGATTCCAAGTAAGGAAAGAAAGAAACTGTTAATTTGTAGAAAACAAATATACATAGAAAACCCTAAAGGCTTTATGAAAAAACTAGCAGACACAATAAACAAGTACAATGTAGTGATAGGTGATAAAACCAATGCACAAAAATTGGCTGCATTTTGATATTTAAAGAACAAACTAGAAGAGAAAGAAATAAAGAAAACCATCTCATTTACAATCACACCAAAAAGGGGACTGGATTTTGATGACTCCATGAGATAGGAGCAGATTACCAATTTCTTATTTATAAGATGAAAGATTTGTAACTTAAGTCACCATTTTCTAGGTTGTTATATGTAGAAAAAGGTAACCCTACTTGTTCCATTTTCTATTCTTATAGATGTGTGATTTTTTGACAGTCTTTCCCTCTTTGCTAAATTAATGCAGTAGCTAAGATTGGAAAGTGCCATGGAGTTGTTTAGGGATTCAAAGAAACAGTCAGAATGCAATTTCTAGTGTCACAACCTTTTCCCATAAAAGGACTAACATGGAGTGCAGTTAACTTAGAAATGAGGCGAAAACCCAATTCTCGATTTTCTTTCAGAGCAGGGACATAGATACATTCTGAATGACACAATCCTGTGGTAGTTAGGTGTGATGGATCTTTTCAAGATGTCATCAGAGGAGATTCCTTGTGTTGCTGCCTGGAGAAAATCTGTAAGTTAACCCAGGCAGGGACTGGGTTATGTACCAGAGTATTGTATGAGGAGGGACAAAACTGGAATAAAGGACCATACTAGAAGGCACAATAAGGAGACTCAATAAGGAGATTTATGCTCATTGAACAAGTAGGTGTACAGAGATGCTCAGAATGCTGTTCCATTTGGCCGGTGGCCCCAGGGAGGGGAGCGGGAAGAAGCAGAGGTGTGGAGGCACACACCCTAAGGAAGGGGTTACATGTACAGAGGAGGCTGGGTCCCCAGTGATCCACAGGAGAACAGAGCACTGGGCCATGTCCCCACACCCTCGCTCCTCAGCACTTTGTGGAAAGCACAGGCAGTGTGCTGATTGCCAGGATGAGTCTGAACCCCAGATGGGAGGGATATTAGTGATGCCACCAACTGAAGCACCCTCCCATCAGTGACAGGACATACCCGGCTCTTCCCCGACCTCTGGGGCAGTGGCAAGATTGGTCCCAGACTTATGGAAGTCTGGAAAGTCTAAACATCTAGATTTATATAAAGCTAAAAAAAGCTAAAAATATTTTTTAAAACTTTATGCATTTATAGTTAATGTGATTAATATGAAATACTAAATAGATCATTTGTATAGTGCTTAGCTTTTAAAAAGTACATTTACTTTATCTAATTATCATCACCTCTTCTCTCTGCCTTTCCTTTTCCCAAACGAGTCCAGGTCCCACATGATATCACTGTAGAATTCTACTAAGATGTCATAGAATACTTGTTATTAATCTTTGGGATACAAATGTTTCTTTGTATACAAATGTTTCCTCAATGGTAAAAACTTAAATCTGTGTCTCTTGACATTTGTAACCAGTAAGTATATTTGTTCTTACCTATCTAATTCAACATAGTGCTAGAATCTATAGCTTATGAAATATGGAGGGGAAAAAAAGTTTGCAAATCAGAAGAAATGTAACTGGTTTATTTGTAGAAGACATGATCCTCAATGTAAGAATTCCAAAGGAATATTAAAATATAATCAGTAAGCAATGATACATGAGAGATGATAAACAAAAATAATTGCATTTATATGTAATTAATGATGAATATGTGGATAGAACACTGAAATTACAATCTGACAAAAAGAGAACAATTTAGGCATAAATGTAATGACATTTACAGTGCCTATATATTGAAAATGAATCAGTGAGTTAGAAAGTAAAAAAAAAGTAAATAAAAGGAGCATTCTAACTCAACATGTCAATTTTGACATGATATACAAGTCTAAAATTTTTCCTATGAGTATCCTGCACAATTTTTTCATGTACATCGTTCTCAAGTTGATATAGAAATGCCAAAAAATTAGAATAGCTAAAACAACTTTGAAAAAGAAGAATAAAGTGGGAGGAATCACTTTGCCTGGTTTTAAGACAACATAGTTACAATATTCAAGACTATGTGATTGTGTTAGAAGAATAGACACATACATCAATGGAACAGAATTGAGAATCCAGAAATAGAGCCACATAAATATGCCAGATTGATTTGTTTTTTGACAAAATTAGGACAGCAATTCAATGAAGAAAATTACCTTTTCATTGATATTGGAGCAATTGGATATCCACAGAATAAAAGAAAAGAAAAACAGGGCTAAGTTTTACAAGTTACACTTAAATTAACTCCAAATGGCTAACTGCATACATGTAAAACTCAAACTTTTAGGGAAAAAACAGGTTTGGAGAACTTTTAGGGGATAAAGAGGTAGACAAACAATTGCTAATTTTCTTGAAATTTTAACATTCGAAGAATGATCCTAACAGGAAAACAACTGGACTTTATTGAAATAAAAACATTGCTCCGCAGAAACCTCACAAAATGATAGAACACAGGTTATAGGCTGAGAAAAAATATCACAAACTACATGCCCAACAGAAACTAGTATCTAAAACAAGTAAAAACTCTTAAAACTCAATGATAAAAAAATAAACACCTAAGTAGAAAATGTGCAAAAAACAGGCAGATGCATTTCACCAAAGAGTCACAAATGGAAAATGAATTTTTGATATTCATGTATAGAAGTATAAATATAGTACTTCTTTACGCCCCAACAATTCCACATATCATTGAGCATTTATCCTATAGATATGAAAAGCCATGTTCATGTGAATATGAATGTTTATATTTATAACAGCTTTAGTCAAATTATCCTAAAGATTCAACAACCTTAATGTTCTTTAAGGAGAGAACAGTTAAACTTACATATCCATACTATTGAAGTGATATTTAGCAATCAGAAGGAACATATTATTGATATGTACAATGACCTGAATGAATCTCCAGAGTTATGTTGAGTGAAAAAAGTCAGTTCCAAAAGATTGTGTTCTACATGATGCCATTTACGTAACTGTTACAATTGAGTTGCTTCCTACCCAACATTTGTATGAAGTGCTAACCACCAGTTCCATATAAAGAGGGGTGATTAAAATTGATATACATAGATGGAAGATCATGTCAAGAGAGAGGATGAGGTTTGCTACCCACGAACAAAGAACAGAGGCCCTAAGAAGAAACTAATCATTCCAATGTCTTGATGTTAAAACTTCCAGTCTCCTGAATTGTTAGGAAGCAAATTTCATTTTTTTTTTTTAAAGATTTATTTATTTATTTGTGCATACAGAACTGGAGTACAGGCCAGAGGCTCAGGGGCGGTGAGAGGCCTCACCAGAGACAGAGTGGGGAGCAGAACAGGCAGATCTACGAAGCACACTGCTAAGGGAAGCAGCGGGCGGGCCAGGAGAGGTCTGGCTCGCCATGTGGTCTCCTCCGGGGCAGGCGGCAGGCGGGAATCGAACTCATGCGGAAGTGGCTTCAGATTCTCAGTGCTGTGCTTTAACCCGCTGCGCCACCAGGGAGGGCCAAATTTCATTTTTTAAGGCATCCAGTCCATTATACATTTATGAGCTCTAGCTAACAATATAATAAACATTTGAAATGACTGAAAATAGAGAAATGAAAAGTACACTAGTGTTTGCTGGGGGTTAAGTTTTGATTAGGAATGAAGTGGGTGCAATTATATAAAAGAAAAATGAGTGATCCTGGTGGTGATGGAAATGTTCCGTTATACTTTGACTTTAGTTCGTAATACTAAATCATGATTCCAGTGACCATAATTATCTCCAGATATTTTCAATCGTGTTATCTAGCAGCTATATCACCAGGATAATGAGCTTTACAACATCTGTGCCTTTTAAATTTTGGCCCAGTAGAACTAACTGGTGAAGGAATTTTTATCCAGTAATGAAAATTAAGGAAATACTTAAAATAAGTGTTTACATTTTCAACATCTCCACCTGGAAGGCAATGGGATAGTGAATATTTTCAGATATCACACACAGTATACTTATACCATTATACTCATCTTTTAGAAATTTGATAAGAACTAACCAAATTATATTTCTGTAACTTTACTGTTTCTAAAGTTTCACAACTAATCTCTAGGCCTCTGTAGCCTTGAATAATTGCTTCTTCAAGTCCTTATACCTAAATAGAGTAAAATAGTGAGTTTAACTATTGGCACTGCTCCTACCTTATTAATTTCTTTCAGATCCACTTCTTTTTTTTTTTAATATTTATTTATTTATGCATACAGAACTAGGGCCACAGGTGCAGGGGTGGTGAGAGGCTTCACCAAAGAGAGGGCAGGAAGCAGAATAGGCAGAGCAACGAAGTATGAAGTATGAGACAGGAGAGGTCTGCTGCACAATGTGGGGCACCTTCAGGGCCTGGGACCCAACTGACATGAAGTGGCTGCGGCTAGCTTGCAGTGCTGCCTCCTAACTCGCTGTGCCACCAGAGAGGGTCCTCAGACCCACTTCTTCTACTCTGACTCTCAAATATATTTCACTCTCATTTTATACTTTGAAATTTCATCTTATCTATTACACCACCTTGAATTGTGCTACATGTCCTGTTTCATTCAAAACTGATTAGATGCATTGATATATAGACGGTAAAAGAAGTTAAAAAGAAAAATAAAGATATCTGGAAAAAAATCAACAAGAAATTGGAATGAGTTTGTATCTTTCCAGCCAACTCAACTCTGCCAGTCTCCAAGATCTGGGATAAATATTATTTTTATTGACTTTGTCTCTTTTCCATATGTCTCTGACTCCCTGACTCAGGGAAAACCAGCTTGTAGGATCTGGTTATCCCAACTCTGTTTTTCCAGAGACCTGACTAACATAATGCATACACATGGGAAAGATAACTTATGTTAGTGAATTAAAGACAGACAAAAGAAATGAATAGCTAAATCCTCCTTCTGGAAAACTGTTTAAGATGATATTGGTTCCCATGCCTTGTCTGCAAAATGATCCTTATCACCTAGAATCAGACCATGTTTAACTTTTGAATTTGTGGCTAGTTGAGTTGTGCACCAATTTGATTTGCCTTTATTCTCTGCCCTGTCTCACACTTTCATTTCCCTTTTAATATTTCAGACTTGTCTTTTCACATAAAATCACATCTATAATCTTTACTTCAAACTAGATATTTTAAGTAGTTTGACACTACCTTATTAATGGGAAGGGAGGGTTGACTGAAATCAAATCTTGTCCATAGACCATATTTTAAATAATATTTGTCAGGAATCTTTGAAAACTTATCTTTAGAAATTGGCAGGCTTGTTAATTTACACTAAAAAATGTGAGACTGTATTGAATAATTAAGTATCTAACTACACATCGCTGACAGAAATATTGAGTTTGTATGTAAATGAACAAAAAAGCAGACCACAGTGTGAACTAGCCACAGCAGTTTCAAAATACATCTCTACCCTTTCTGTTCCAGTTTATATTCATGAAAATGGAAAAGTGAGCCTAAAGAAAAGTTAAACTCAAAAAAAAAGTTAAACTCAAATCAAGAATACTGCATGTACGGACTGTCTTCATTGTCATTTCCATTGTCTTCTCTCAGATAGGATTTATAAAAAGATGATCATTCAAAATGGTGAGGTCAGTATTCAAATTGTAATATTATCTAGTGTGGCATGTACTCATCATGTAAAAATATGATTTGTAAACTACAAAATATTCTGGTGAGAAAGACTAGCAAAAGAGATGTCAAAATCAACCAAATTCTACACAGTTAAGTCTAAAAATGCCTTAATATTAATTAATAAAAATTAATCAACTCTGCCAACTCTGTACTAAGAGGTCAACCTCAAATGGTTTCTTCTGAATTTTCCAATCTGCATTGGAAATCCCTTTGTGATTACCCACTGTGTCACCTGTCAGAGGAGTTGCAATATCATGTAAAACTCCTTGTAATTAATCCATCACTTTCTCCCCTGTAGCTTGAAGAGGGATGAAAGGATAAACCTGAGTTTCAAAACCCTTCCCCAAGAATTGAGAGTATTCCAATAAATAAAGGTACAGAGTCTCATTTGGAACAACAACAACAAAAAAAAACATCTCCATCCACCCAAAGAAAAATACTTGATCTCTGAGTTGGCAGAAAAAAAAAATAGCTTTTGTGCTCTGTAATTGACCCAACCTTAATGGAAGTTTCACTAACAGAGCAGAACACCAAGACAGGATTTCAGTAAATGGCACATTATTTCATAAAGAGCTCTGCTCAAGGTAATTTACACAAAAGAGGAAGGCTTACTTAAAGCTATCACTTGGGATTTTATAAATCAAATTGATTTCATAGTTCCATAAATTTTATTGATGTTTCTTTAGCTTTTGTATTTCTTAGAGTTAAATAACAAAAACATTGCTGCAATGTCTCAATTTTAACTCCACTTTAAATTCAATTTCTCTTTTAATTTCTTTCTTAAAAAAGATGTGTTTCCATTTCAGGTGAAACACTCTAAGTATAGCATTAAATATCATTGTACTAAAGAGAATGCTGACAACTTTTGGTGCTTAGCTAGAGTGTGGGCAGAAAGCCAAATAATTGGAGATGATGAAGATGCAATTTGGCGCGTGTTTCAGGGGTGGGAACTTAAGATGAGAAGAAGCCTTTGCCCAGTGTCCGCAGAAAAGTTGTACTTTGGAAGTGGTCTGGGACTGGATAAAAGCTTTGTAGGTCTTAGACCTTCTTGTTTCTCATTAGAGAGTCACTGCCCTGCAAGTGGTAGTCTGTCACTGTCCTTGCGCTTCAGGGTATTTTCAGGTAAAAACTACATTTCCTGTATCTAAGAATATTTGCTTTGTCACCACCTACCTCACCACAGGTATTGGATGCCTCATGACTTTCTTGAAAGAATCCACTCAGTAAAGCAAGTTTCAGCATCTGTTTCTAAAATTTGTTACAGCTGAAAACAAAGACTTATATTACATTCTAATGTTGATACTTTTACATGCTTTTAATGTGTGTGTCTACATTATAACGCCATCCTCCCTTCAGTGTTAATGTTCAAGTAATTTCTACTCATTTTTTTCTAAACTCAGTTTTCATTTTTTTTTATTAAAAAGTTTATTTTTA
>NW_004567106.1:6456535-6466665 GCF_000260355.1 Condylura cristata | reverse complement strand
CATTAAATCTGTATATTGCTTTTGGTAGGATGGCCATTTTAATGATGTTAATTCTCCCGATCCATGAGCAGGGGATGTCTTTCCATTTCATGGTGTCTTCTTGTATTTCAGTTTTCATTTTTTATATGAACTTCTAGTTTAATATAACTGCAACCATAAACAGCAAGTGCTGTGTTCCTAGTGTAATGAGATTATATTTTAACTACTTTCCATAATGCTTTAATAATACAGTGTACATTGAATATATATATATCATAACAATGTCATGTCAGATGAATGTATAGACAGTATTTGTAAATTATACTATTCATTTAGATCTTTTGGAAACACATATATTCTAAGTGTTGAGTTTGCTTTTCTAGTGAATATTATGCAGAATAAATGGTCAAGAATGGGATTATTTGATCTCTAGTATGAATAATTTTATTTATGATATATTTATCATTAAAACTAATATTTAATTAATTTTTGAAGATTATTTTTATTTATGTATACGAGAGCTGCAATACAGGCCAGAGGTGCAGTGGTGAGAGGATTCACCAGAGACAAGAGTAGGGAGCAGAACAATTGGATCTACTGAAATATACTGCTGAGAGGAGCAGAGGGTGAGATGGGAAAGGTTTGCTGTGCCACATGGGTCAGCTTTCTGGCCACAGATCTAACTCGTGCCCCAGAAGCTGGTGATAGCTTGTGTTGCTGAGGCTTTAATCTCTACACCACCAGGGAGGCCCCAAAACTAATATTTGATTACCAAAATTTAAAATACACTACCCTGGGAAGTAAGTAAGAGACCTGACATTCAACACACACATCTGAGACTTGGTAAGTTGTAAACATTTTGCTCTGTTTAATTATGATATATTTTTCCCTTTGAAATAAAATTATAGCGGTCCCTGCTTTCAACAGCTTAATTTTTTGGCCTTCATCTTAAGCTTTATGCTGAAGATGGTGTGCATCATTCACCATCACATATATGTTTTATTATACTTACATGTGACTATAAATAATGTAAGCTATATAATTTAAGGAGTTTGAACCCAAATAAATGGTATCATATTATTAACATGTTCTCTGTCCTTTGTAGTAAATTTCTTCATTTCATTTTAAGTGCTTGAACAGCCAGAATATACTGTATTACTAAACAGGTAACTATGGTACATGAATAGCATCTCATGAAAAAATAATCTGCTTGTGTATTATGTGTGCTATATAAGAAATTTAATATCCATTGCAATTAAAGCAATGCAACAGAAAAACAAGGTAGATTTTTATCACTATCCAAAGCTTTGTCAGTTGATGATTGTGGTAGTTGAGAAACATTCAGGTATAACAAAATTATTTAATGATCAGATACAGGAGTTTGGTAAGTTACTTTGTATCACATTTGAAAGAATACCACTGTGTTTGAAAAATGATTGCTAATAATGACTTGCAGTATCCATGTTACCTGAGTAGAAAAATGATCTATCCTAAAACATCCACATTTTCAGTTAGCTGAGGAATAATTGTAATTTTCTTCATAAAAAAGGAGCAATTCTCTAGTTTTTGTACCAGTGACTATGTAGACTGTAGAATTCCTTCCCCTCACCCCCCAATTCTAGCTTGAATAGATTCCTTTTTCTTTGGAACTCATAAGAAATATTAAGGGTTTTCAAGTAATACTAAGATTATTTTACTAAAAGGTAGCGATTTGAACACTACATTCAAAGGGCAAATCTATGGTTCCCAGTGACCTTAGGGAACAAAATCAATTTGCTTATGTTTTCTGCCAAACTGTCACTTGTATTTTCTTAAGATTCTTTGTGTATATAACTTTGCTATAAAGTATTGCAACTGAGATATATTTGGTCATTGTAATAACATTCTTTTCTTCACTGAATCCAGGTAACTTAATACATTTCTTGAAACTACATACAAGAATGGAAAAGCATTATTAAAGCATTTAGAGCATTTTTTAAAAGCCTATTCAAAGATGACAGTGGTCACTCAGCAGGAACCTTCCATTTCTTGCACTGGTGAGAATGCTGTGAGCTTTTATAATACCAAGGAGGTCAGTCAGTATCTCAAGTAATTTGTGAGCTTTTATAATACCAAGGAGGTCAGTCAGTATCTCAAGTAATTTTAAGTCATTTCACACTAATTTCAAAGTTATACATTTATTCTTGGAATTTATTAACATGCCATAAATCCTGGATTTCATTTTTGCTTAGTAAGTCATACCTTCATTTATTTAACAAACATATTTAGAACCCATTATGTATTATAATTTAAAAAGTGAAGAATGACCAAGTTAGGTAGAATCTCAGCTCTTGTAAAATTAATATCAAGTTTGAGCCCTCCCTGGTGGCGCAGCGGGTTAAAGCACGGCACTAAGGGGCTTAAGCCACTTCCGCATGAGTTCGATCCCCGTCTGCCGGGGAGGAGATCCACATGGCGTGGCAGACCTCTCCTGACCTGCCCGCTGCTCCCCTCAGCAGTGTACTTCGTAGATCTGCCTGTTCTGCTCCCCACTCTGGCTCTGGTGAATCCTCTCACCCTCCGCATCTCTGTCCTGTACCCCGGTTCTGTACAAATAAATAAATCTTAAAAAAATTAATATTAAGTTTGTAGAATTGACCCTAAAAAAGTAGAATACACACACGTAACCTGAGATTGTGGTGAAAGACATGGACCCATAGCATTAAAGAATGTGGCAGTAACTGGAGTCAGTACCATCCAACAAGAACCAGTGATTCTACTTGCTAACATGCAAAGTGATTCCTGATTTTCTAAGGAATTTTCCTAAAAACAAACAAACAAACAAAAAACAGGGCTTTCCTGAAAAATCAGGATATAATCTGTGGGAAAATGAATGAAAACTTCAAGATTTTAAACTCAAAATAAAATGCTTCATAATTCTCTTTAATGTTAGTTTCCAACATTTCTCACTTCCTTAATTTTATAGATGCTCTCATAATATATTTTTTTTTCATTTCATCCTAGAGAAAATTTTAGTTCCTGTACACCCTTGTTGCAATGGGTACCTCATAATGTCTTTCTCACCAAACACATGATTTTGTTCAGACTGACACATGGTAAATTTCTCTGTTAATATGGTCTTAAGGAGGCAGTATAAGCTGTCATAGGATCTTCCTCCCCTCCCCAACCATGATTTACTTCAGGCAAATCAGATAGAGGTTTATAACTCTTTAAATGTATGTCACCACACCAGACTCACCACCAAAGCACTGATAATCTTCTAGAATAGTCCACAGAATTTCCAATTCCTTCCCTTTTTTAAATACCAATTTTGCAATCAGATTTCTAGGGTCTGTTTTGGTTTCATCTGACTCAGTCTTTTTTTTTTTTGACCCTGTGTTTTATTTCTTTATATTCCCTATGAGTGACACCATCTAGCATCTGTCTTCTCATTTTGCCTCATTTCACTTAGCTAATATCCTTTATTTCAATCCATGTTGTCTCAAATGACTAGAGTTCATCTTATTTCTATAGCTGAGGGTTTTTTTTTATTGTGTATATATGCTGCATCTTAATCTATTGCCCTTTTGATAAGCATTTGGTTGTTTTCATAATTTGACTATAGTAAATATTGCTGCAGTGAACATAGGTGTGTATATATTTATTCAAAGTAGTGTTTTTATATTCTTCAGGCAGAAACCTGAATTGCTTTAACATACGGTACATCTAATTTGCATATTTTGAGAAACCTCCATACTATTTTCTATGTGGGTTGGACTAATCTATAATCCACCAATAAAGTGGTAGAATATAGGCTTCCTTTTTCTCTACATCATCACCCAAACTTGTTTTTTATATGAGCCATTCACACAAGAGTGACATGGTATCTCATTCTTCTTTTGATTTGTATTTCCCTGGTGGTACATGGTGGCGAGCATTTTTTATTTGCCTGTTGACCATCTGTACGTCTTCTTCCCATTTATTTTATATTATTTTATATCATTCTTTTTTTAATTCCTCATTTTATTTAGTTTTAGATTTTATTTATTCATACAGAACTGGGGTACAGGCCAGAGGTGCAGGAGCAGTGAGAGGCTTCACCAGAGACAGAGTGGAGAACAGAACAGGCAGATAAGTGAGGTACACTGCTGAGGGGAGCAGCAAGCAAGTCAGGAGAGGTCTGCCTGGTCATGTGGGTCACCTCCGGGGCAGGGATCCAATTTACACTGAAGCAGCTGCCACTAGCTTGCAGTGTTGCATCCTAACCCATTACGCCACCAACGAGGACCCCATTCTTGCTTTCTAAACAATGCATTATTTCTCCTCTCAGGAGTAGTCCCCATAAAATTTCCACTACCAGTTCAACCTGTGCACCATCATCATAGTCTCTGAGGTTCTTGCCTCCTTTGTTTTGAAACCTCTCGATTCCCCTTCCCTGCAGGGTCTCTGATTTATAGTTGTCTGTTAATTTTGTTTTTGTAATTTATTATATTTTTCCTGATCCCTTATTTGGCCCCCCTCTATTCCTCCTATAAGTGAAAACAACCAATATTTTTCTTTTCTTTCTTGCTTTTATCACTGAACATATTCCCTTTTAGTTGCTATTGTTAAGTAATATAAGTTCTCTGTAGATCTTGGACATTTGCTTCCTGTCATATCAATGGTATCTTTCATTTTAATCATAGTTTCCTTTACTGTGCAGAAGTGTTATTTTGTTGTTTTAGTTTGATGTAGTCCCATTTGCTTATGTTTGCCTTTAATTCCTTTAGTGTTGGAGTTACTCCCCAAAGACACTTTTAAAGCCAAGGTAGAAGTGTTTTGCCTATGTTTTTTTCTATGCATTTTATGGTTTCAGATCTTACATTTTGTATATGATTTGAGATAATTGTCTGATTTCAATCGTTTGCATGTAGTTATCCAAAACAATTTTTTGAAGGGACTTTCTTATCTCCAGCTTACTTTCTTGATTCCTTTATAGAAAATTAACTGTCCACATAAGTGTGGATTTACTTTTTGGCTTTCAGTTCTATTTCATTGTTCTATGTGTCTATTTTTAAGCCAATACTATATTGTTTTGATTACCATAGCTTTGTGGTATAATTTGAAGTATAGGGGTATGATACCTTCCTTCTTTTTTCCAGGATTGCTTTGGCTATTTGCATCTTTTGTTGTTCCATATACATTTCAGATGTTTGTTCCTATTTCTTTGAAGAATAACAGTGGAGAGTTGATAAAGATTACATTGACTCAGTAATTGGATAGTATGATGATTTTACACACTGATTTTTCTAATCCATGAGCTGAGGGTATCACTTAATTTCTTTTATCTTCTATGTCTCTTAACAATATCTGATGGTTTTCATTGTATAGGTCCTTTATCTCTTTTTGTTAAGTTTATTTCTAGTTATTTACATCTTTTTGATACAATTGTGATTATCTTTGGTTGCTTTCTCTTCTGGTTCATTGTTTGCACTACTTTCATTTTTTCCAGTGCATGGTGCTATAGTTTTAAAAATATTTTTTAGCTTAATATTGTTTTTCAAGGAGGAACCATTTCATTTATTTTGTCAAATTTATGTGGCTAGAGTTTTTCATGTCTTCTTGATTTGATGACTACATAGGGCCCTTATACCATAAAAGGATCTGTTTTATTTTATTTTTTTCCTATTGGGAACCATTGAGGGTTCTTAAGCAGTGTGCTATAACATAAATTTCATTAAAAAAATCATGGTGATAGTAATATGAAGAATAAAAATGGTTCTGAGATGAGGTGGAAGAACTAGGGGTAAGAAATCATTTGGACATTGTTATGATGATCAAGCCAAGAGATGACAAGAACTTAAATTAAAGTGTAGCAATGGAAAGCTAACAAAAAAATTACTGAGAGCTCTTAGGCAGAAATTAATGGAGGGAAGGGTAGCATTACTTGGAGGCAAAGAAGAATTCTAATATGATGATGAGAATCATAATAAAAAAATTAGAGAGCTCAGTGTTAGGTATTACACTGAGCACATTACATGAATTAATATATTTATGTTTAATCTTAGTTTGGTGACCAGATAGAGGATGATTACATTCATAATAATTCAGTATACTTGGAAAAAAATAGGTTTAAAGGACAAATCCTATTTCTTTCACTTAATAGCAAAGTCCTACAAGTTTTCTGAATCTCAGTTTTTGTCAACTGGGGAATGTTAATTCCTATCTTGCAAGATTGCTATGATATTTAGAGAGATAAAATACAGGATGCCCAATGGCACATTATAGATAATAAGAAAATGTTACTGGCTCCCACCTCTTATTTCTATACTTTAATGTGAAAATACATCTACAATACAAAGTGCCTTTTTTACAAAAAGAAAGAGGCCTTAATCATAATGTTAAGAACTGTTTTATGCTGAAATTGTGCCATGGTTTTCAAATTTGGGTTTATGGTAGCAGTTTCAGCCATCAGCTTGTTTTTTGATGAAATTCTATGGAATAAATTTTTTTTTTAAAGATTTATTTGTACATACAGAACTGGGGTACAGGCCAGAGGCTCAGGGGTGGCGAGAGGCTTCACCAGAGACAGAGTGGGGAACAGAACAGGCAGATCAACGAAGTACACTGCTGAGGGGAGCAGCTGGCGGGTCGGGAGGGGGTCTGCCACGCCATGTGGTCACCTCCGGGGCAGGCGGGAATCGAACTCATGCGGAAGTGGCTTTAGCTTCTTAGAGCAGTGCTTTAACCCGCTGCGCCACCAGGGAGGGCCTCTATGGAATAAATTTTAAAGAATTTTGTACATTTTAAGTTTGAAGCTATAGCAAATCTATTGCAATGATATATCCACAATAGTTGTAGGACATTTGTGTATAGTTTTCTTATTAAGTTTTTCTTTTTTTTTTTTTTCATAATTGTAAGTATAGCTCTGGATTAGTTTAAACCACTGTGTAGCCTGTATGTCTTATTAAAATTGTGATTTGTGTTTACCTTTTCATTTTTTTCTGTTCTTTTCCTCTTTCTTTTCCCCCCTCCACCCTTTCCTTTTTCCTTGATTTAACATTTCATTCACCAGTCACACATTTTCACAACATCTAATCCTTTTTTCATTTAAACTTACCAACTGGTCAGGTTGTTATGAAAATATAAAACCCTATAGAGCATCCTTACTGGGTGGCTAGCAGCACTGTTTAATTGTGCAGAGCATGGACTCAATTTCCTTGAAAGTATTGCTTCCCTTTCTATGATCACTTGCTATTATTGCAAGGAAATTATTTATCTGCAGCACTTGGAAATGTTAAGAATGCATTACATTTATTTTATGCATTTACTGCTGAAATGCTCATGACCTTGACTAAGGACAAACTGTTAGCTCTTAAAAATAATATACTTCCTTTACCTATAAATCTCTGTCAGGAAGAGAAAATCTCCTGCAGAGTCTCTGGGATTTATCAAATCACAACTGAGATCTCAGCCATCCTCTTGTTGGTTTTTAGTTCTTCACAGATGACTAAATTCTCCTAGTATTGCAAGAGCACTCTTATTACAATACATCTTAGAGTCTTTGTGGTATTCTGATCACATAGTGACCAATCAGCATATTGCTGTCAATACTGAACAAATCTCTCTCTCTCTCTCTCTCACACACACACACAATTATACTGTTTTCTGAAAACAGTCAGATCATGGAAGTTTACTGAAGGCGAATTGTGAGTGAGCGACCCATGTACCTTGTGACATACATTCAGAGATTGAGATTTCCAGGAGAAATCCCTTATCATAAATTGTCAGATATTGCAAGGAGGACAAAAACTTGAACCAACAATGTTTTGTTTCATATTAACTGGTAAGTGTCAAGTGAAACTATCATATCTATATTTAAACATATAGGCAGCCAGCTTATTTGATTAACATACTTAGTAGCTAAGATATTTATAGAGGTAGAAATTATAATCCTGATAAAGCTGTTATCTTCCCTGAGCATCCTAACTTTATGATGAAGCCTGTTTTGAGCATAGAATTATCTTCATCACTTTATTACTAAATTGAAAATAGTTAGCTAGATTTTCACATCAAATAATTTCAAATAATTGCCATCATTTTGGGGAAGGAAGTCACAATTCTACATACAACTGAACTGTTACTATTGAGTAGTAATTTTGCCTTTTGCTTTAACCAAGAGTGTCTGAGAATAATTTTACTTAAGGATTATTAATCTTTCTTTAGATTTTCAAAGATAGAATGAAAGAGAAAATAATCATTGTTTTTTACTTGTAATAGTGTTCAAAAAAATAACTAAATTGTGAAGATACAGCTGAAATAACTAACCAGTTGGTAATGAAAGCAGTTATGTCCTTGTTTTAATTAATGAGAATTTAGCTACAATAACATGAGGCATTTTCTGTTCCTGCTAAAAGAAAAAGTATGTTTTTGAAAGTGACATGTCATGGAACATTGCATTGTACACATTGTTAACATTTTTTCCCGCAAGTCTACAGCAATAATCCTGTAACATTGTGCCAGCAGGAAGCAGCAGAACCAGTTCTAACAAGGCACAATCAAGACATAGAGTGAGTGAGAAAAGTTATCAAAACAGTGAAACGGTCTGCTCTTCCTCAAGTGAGCTACGGGTGGAGACAAGTCTGGGGTTTGAAATGGAGTAATTGTACATTTATTAATACCACCTTATGAAGCATTTACTTCAATGTTTTAATCTAAGATAATAATAACTGTCAATAATTTACCCAACATATAAATTAATATTTTTGGTTTTGAAAAGAATTCCTGGTTTTACTAAGTAGTGAACTGCATTTTCTATAATCTTTCTTTTAGCATAATAGGTCTTTCATATTGTAGCTCTTTAAGTACATTTTAATTATTTTTTTCACTCAGGTTTATAAAAGTATAATTAAAATATATACTGTGGAATATAGAGTCTTAATTTTAGCATACCTCTAATGGGGAAACCATATCAACAGCACAATTTTATTCTGTATGTGTCCAGTGGTGTATTTCATAAAGTTATCAAATCTACAAATAGGACAAATGGATAGTTAGGCATAGTAATAATGAGTACAACTCAAAATAGTCATTAGCTAGAAAATTTATACAATATATACTAAATACTGACTAGCATTATCGCTGTATTGTTTTTTATTAAAGGTATGTTATTTTCCTTTCAAGCTATATTATTATATCAACAACACTTTTATTTTAACAAGTATATTGGAACCCCATATATCTTTGAAAGAGGCCCCACTATGTATTTTTCAGCAGTCCTGAGGAAAAAAACCTTTTATACTTTGAGAGGTTATGATGCAAATTCAATTTCCAAGCTGTACTTTAAAAACTGCAGTACGGCCCTCCCTGGTGGCGCAGCGGGTTAAAGCACAGCACTGAGAATCTAAAGCCGCTTCACCATGAGTTCGATTCCCGCCTTCCCCGGAGGTGACCACATGGCGTGGCAGACCTCTCCTGACCCGCCCGCTGCTCCCCTCAGCAGTGTACTTCGTCGATCTGCCTGTTCTGCTCCCCACTGTCTCTGGTGAAGCCTCTCACCGCCCCTGAGCCTCTGGCCTGTACGACACTTCTATATGCACAAATAAATAAATCTTTAAAAAACAAAAACAAACAAAAAAAAAAAACTGCAGTACAACATAAGCAAGTGTAAATCAAGTGGTCATATATGGAGGAGCCAGAGAAGGCATATTATTGCTTTCGAGCTGATGAGGAGAGTGGCATATGACATTTTATAAATGCACTACTTCTGGCTACCTTAGTGGTGTACAGAAGAACATATAGTAGCTGAGAGGGAAAAAGAGGTTTAACATCTTCACTTGAATGGATAAAATATATCTTAGATTTTGAAATTATGTCAGGGTATCCATAAAGTGGTTCTTGCATTAAGGAAGAATTCAGAAAGTCACTTTTCCATTCATCAGCAGGACCTTTTCTCTTGGATTCTACATGAGGATGTCCCTTTTCAAAATCCCATCTAATTATTATCTTATTTGCAAGAATCTAAAATGTTTTATGTCTATAGACCTAGGTTTTTTGATGTCCATAAATAAAGAAATGAAAGGTTACATGCAAAACAGGATTAGTTGCAACGTTTTGAAATTCTCTATAAAGTTCTGATTAGGAAGCAAAAGAAAATCCTTTACATTATCTTCATAGAATTTTTTTTTTTTTTT
>NW_004567106.1:6439455-6450310 GCF_000260355.1 Condylura cristata | reverse complement strand
CAGCCTGGGCTCCACTCACTGAGCTGAGCCGTCCAGCTTTACCTCCAGGGTTTAGCGTGGGGCAAAGCGGCTCCTGCAGCCCGCGGAACTTCCCGGGGCCCGGGTTTTCCCGGGAGTTCCCTTCTGGGAGCTCCCCAGTCGCCGATTCCCTTGCAGTTATCTACCTTCTAGTGAGTCCAGGGTGTTTTCGTTTGGGTTAAAACTTGTAGTACCATAGAATTTTTTAAAAAGTATTTGACTGCCTCTGGTATGAAGGTTTTGTGCAAGAGGGTTATCACACACAATATAAATGTAGCAAGATATTGGGGAACAGATTCAGTGACGAGCATGTGAGTCAGCACATGCAGTCGATTAGATCTGGGGCAAAGCAATGGGTCTCATGGGGACATTGCTAATCATCATAGCTCAGAATCTATTCACTTTTTTTAAATGTAGGAATTTTCACTAAAAAATATTGGTGTGACTAAATCATATTATGGTTATAAAAGGGATTTGTAATTGTAAAATAACATACATTTTTATCAAGTTGTATGACATGGATAAGGATAAAATACCCATTAGTTAATAATCACAATCATCTATGGCCTTATAAAAGAAAAAAATGATTGGTACCTGATATCCAATCCCAGAATTTCTGATGATTTTAATTTGGGATACAGATGGACATTAGATCTCTAGGTAATTCTGGCATATATTTAAAGATAGAAACTTACTTTGAGGATGTAATTCATGCTAAATAACTTACTTATATATAATTTCTAATCCCTGCAATGAGAAGTAGTTATTATTTTTATTTTATGAAAGAGGTATTTAACATAAAAGGTTGAGAAAATCCCCAAGTCCATGTAAGTAACTAATAGAGAACCAAGATTTAAATATCTTATAATAAACATAAGCCCTCATATAGTTGTCTTCATATATTACTCAGGCATTTTGACTCAACTACACTACACATGTGATTAGAAAACAAAGTAGATATAAGAATACTGCTGGATAAAATAAATATCCAAGTGTTTAAAAGGCAAGTCTTAATTGCTATCACTGTTAGTGCAATGTATATTGCTCCAATTACTTTTCGAAAGCCATTTGTAAACTCTGTAGAAAGGTTGGAGCTGTTTTATAATAAATAAAATTAATTGTATTCTCACCCTATAGTGATCCACTCTCAGGCATTACATGTAGGTTACCTCATGTACTTATTACAGGCACTATGTAATTTAGGTGCTATTATTCCTATTTTGCAAAACATTGAAAATATTTTACAAAAAAGCTTGCAGACTTAAACCCACTACCTGAAAGTAATACAAGCAATCAAAGGCAGAATGTGACTCATTGAGTCATGATTGATTGAACTGGATTCAACAGTCTGTCCCTCTTCTCTCTAACCAGGTAATTTTTAATCTATGAATGTGTCTAAAAGATCCTGAACAAAAAATACACTGTGCACAAGAACATACTTAATTCAATATTTTCTCCAAATAAACAAAAGCTAAAAAAATACTTAATACAGAAGTAGTCCAGCAAATTAAATATTTGCAGTGGAAATATTACAGATCTATTGAAAACACTATTGATGATGTTAAATATGAACAAATGTTTATGACGCCACTTCTACTTCTATATAGGATACAGAAAACTACATAAACAGTCCCTTTCTTGGAACAAAAAAAGTCACAGAAAGCATTAGAGTTGAGGCCAATACACCTGAATCAAATTACTCATTTCAAAGATGGACAAGGCTCTTCAAGAGACAGAACACACATCATATCTTGGAGAGCCGTGGAGAAAAAGAAGGCTGTCACACAAAGGGCAAGTAGAAATCAACTTACAATTTAAAAGGTCAATGTATGCCAACTTGTCAGTTGAGATGTTCTTGCGCCACCAAGCAAAGACTATTTATAGTCACTTGAAATTATTTCTCTGTGTATCTACCAGACTTAATTAGTATAATGCATAACACCAGTAAAATCTCAATAATTTGGATATTATTGTTAGGTGTGGGAATCAGTAAAAAATTATTAGGTACACTTATCTGCCATCAACATTATTATATAGTAATATATGTCACACTACTCCACAATTTTGGTATTTGCTCCTAATTTTTATCAAATTTAGGCAGCAAAATTAGAGATTCCTGCCTTACCAAAGAAATAATACTGACATTTTTGAAGACTTCAACTTTTTATAGATCAGTTTTAGGTTTACAACAAAATTGAGATGAAAAGACAGAAATTCCTCATTAACTCTCAGCATCCACACAAGGATAGCCCTTCCCTATTACCAACAACACTCAAAGAATGGTACATTTTTCACCAAGGATGACCCTACACTAAAACATAATAATCATCTAGTCCACAGTTTATAATGCAGTTTACTCTTGGTTTTGTGCATGGACAAATGCACTGATCATTTTATTGTTTTCATAGTTTTGCCTTTTCCAGAATATCACCTAGTTGGGGTCATACAGAATTTAGCTTTTTCAGATTCTTTTCTTTCACTAATGAAAATGTTCCTCCAGACCTTTTCATGACTTTTATTTTTTCTTAGCATTGAATAAAATCTATTATCTAGATATACCATAATTTATTTACCCACTCACTTAATGAAGGACATCTTGGTTGTTTTCAACTTTTGAATAAAGCTATGGACATGTTTTCAACTGTTTGGGTGAATAGCAAGAAGCATGATTGCAGGGCCTGGCGGTGAGATGATGCTTTGTTTTATAAGAACCCATCAAACTATCTTCCAAAGTGACCATATCATTTTATACTCCCAGCTGACTGTTCTACCAGCACTGGTGTTAGTACTCTGGTTTTTTGGCCATTCTAATAATATGTAGTACTCTCTCATTATTAAGTTTATATTTCCTATGGATGATGCGGGGCATCTTTTATTGTATTTATCAACTTTTCATGTTCATTGGGGAGTACTCAATTTTGCCTAAACTATTTTCATTCAAATACACCTTGAAAGAAATTAGGGGTACAATAAATATCTTTCATATATGTAATAGGTTCCCTATTCTATAGTTCCACATTCTACAATGGATCTTTTATGTTCACAAGGAGAAGGCAGAGAGTGAGTAAAATGATTATTTGCTTTTTCAGTTGTAGTTTTCACGTTGTCATTTGGCACCAAAATCAGTTAGTTATCCAGTGAATTAATTCTGGACCTCCTTAGTGTAGTTTGAAAGAACTGCTACATTATTTTCAAACATGTCACGTCTCTCATGGTGAGTGAAACTATTTCACATAGCTTTTGATGTAAGACACAACTCTTTGGAAGGAGAAGATAAAATTTCTCCATTTTATGATATTTATGTAATAAAGAAAAGATGTGTATATACCCAAGTATATCACCCAAAAGGAAAATTACATACATACACACAAACATACCTGCACATATTACGTTATACCAGCGTGTGATTTCTCGAGCTACAGTTTCCCTAAGGCACATTTGAGATAATATTCTTTTGCCATCTGTATTTAGTATTAAGAGATAGTGAAATGTTGCAAAATCAGACGGTTAAGTTCTAGTCCTTCACACTTCTTGCATCTGGAAGACAGGTCTGAATTAATCTTGAGTAGCTTGACTGGTATGAAATAAATCTTCAGAATAAAGCTGAATTGACTGTGTCTGTGTTTTTGCAGAAAAGTCTTTTCAGAATGGAATTTGACATTTTCTCTCTCCCAGGGGTGGCAGTTTACTGCTGGTTATCATTGCTGTTTAATGAAACTGAGTGTTTTCAAATAGAAAAACTAATTACTCTATAATTTCAAGAGGTTTTCATTTTCTCCTCCATTTCTCTTTGCCTCTCCATAGCCTGTCCCATATATGAAGTGAGGAAGAATACAGCTATTATTTTATATGGGCAAGAAACTCATTTTGGCGACTAAGTATTTTCAAAAAGTACAAAGGTAAGTAATTGAGAAGTATGTTACAATTGTCTTGCTGTAAGTGTCTCGTATTCTGCTCTCTGGTCAAGCTCAGGGAAATAAGTCAATAGCATGGAAGTCTGCCTTTCTGAGTTCCCAATGACTATAGCACAAACCAAAGACACCCCAGGTTTCTATGAGCTGACAATTTAAATTCTAATTTTGGCTACTTATCTTTGAAGAAACAGGAGGCACCCAGCTCGGGCCCAGCATATAATTGGACCTAAGTCACAGTTTCTGCCTGTAATTATGTCCCTGAAGTCAGATGGTTTATGCTGGGAGCAGGGCCATGTTTTTAGCTGCGTAAGTGCAGGCTTACATTTTTAGAATGAAATGATGTTTAATTTAATTTTTAGGATATATGTGCTTTTTAGTATTAAAAAATGAACTGTTAAATTGTAATAATTTGTACATTGGAATCAGAAGGGAGGGTTATGTAGAACAGAGGAAAACAATCAAATCAACAAACTATTCTAAATTTTATTAAATATCTATTGGAAATCAATTAGTGGAAGAAAGGAATGGCCTCAGGACTTTGTGAATGTTTAGAAACTATAGACTACAAAATAATGCTGCAAGGTTTTTTTTTTTTTTTTTTTGAATATTAAGTCCAAAGTTTTTGGCAATAGCTATAGGGTATTCACATGTAACAATTAATTTCATAAATAGTAGGTTATACCAAAAACTGGATGGTCATCTGAAAAAGAAAAAAAAAAAAGAAACCTATATCTCATGCTATCCACAAAAATGAACCCAAAAAGGACTATGATAGAGAATTTGATGTAAGACCTGAAGTGACACAATGCATAAAAGAAACCACAAACAAAACACTGTTCACACTGGCTTCAGTGATGCCTTTGAGGACTCAACTACAACAGCAAGGGAAACAAAAGCAAAAATAAAGAAATGGAACCACAACAAATGAAAATGTTTCTGCACAGTGAAGGAAATAATCATTAAAATGAGAATATGCCCTTTTGAATAGGAGGATATACATGACACTAGGTTATTATGCAAGATCTACAAAGAACTCATCCATCTCAAAAAAAAAAAGAAACCAATCCAAAAAATGGGCAGAGTTGGTAAATAGTCCCCTCTTCAAAGAATATACATGCATAGTCAACAGGCACACAAAAAATGCTCATCGTTAACTATTGCTAGTGAAGTGCAAATCAAAACCAGGAGCTATCAACTCACATCCATGAGAATGACCCATATCAAAAACCAGAAAGTACTGGCAAGGGCATGGTCAACAAGGTGCCCTGGCACTCTGTGGGCAGGGTGTACACTGGTCAAGCCCCTTTGGAAAACAGTATGGAGTTTCCTCAAACTATTAACACATATATTTATTGTTAATGGAGTTACTCCATTCCATTGTATCTACCAAAGAATGCAGTAATTTGAAAGTATCTAGTCAATGTGCACACCATTATCTATTAAAGCACTATTTACAATGGCCAAGTTACAAAATTACTGAAGTGTCCAATATCAGAAAGGTGAATTAAAAGTTGATTGTGTGTGTGTGCAAGTGTACTATGTTGGAGACCTGTGTTTAGTTGCTCAAGAAAAAAATTAAAACTAATTAGTTTATATTATGAAAAAAAATGGATGGTTAATTTCCAAAAACAAACTACATTGTTAGTCCATTCTGATACATTCAGAGAGGATTCTGATGAAGCCTCAATAATAGACTTTCTCCATATTGCTCAGAAAAAAATTCCCAAACTGGAAATGCATTAACTGTTTATACAAACTGGGTGAAACATGAGTAAGGTAGGTAATGAGCATAGAATAAAGACAAAAAGAGAGAATGAAGGTGGCACGTTTTCTTAGAATTTCAGCAAGAAATTGGCACATTTTGGTATCAGTTTTTTGTGTACCCCGTGAGTGCTCATTAAGACTAACTGTGGAGAGAAACACCAGAGTCACAGCCAGGACACATGTGGAAGATGGCGAGGTCACGCTGACCCAAGCACTGAGCACATCGGTTTAAACAGGATCCAAAAACGGGTCTCAAGGTTACATGACAATCGGTCAGACCTCCTGGGATGAACTTTGAGCAAACTTTTTTTGGTTCACCCTACATTCATAATCCAGACACAAGGAATGTCCTTCCTAATGTGGACAGAGGTGGTTAATGTTTGACGAAAATCTTTACAATGTATAGTTTTAATCCTTATTTCTACAATGTATTCTTTAATTTGATAATGTATAGTGTCATCTTAATCAGGGCACTGCCTGCATGATTTAATGCCTATATAGTTTTCATAGATGGTCAGCAAGAGGTCAAAATAAGATCTATGGTGAAATGTTCAATTATGTCATGTTTAGAATGCTTTCTGTATTGTCTAATACTGAGACGATAGGTAGAAAGACCCTAAAAAAATAAAGATTAACACTGAAGGCTTGACCTTGGTTCCTCACTCAACTCTCTGTGACTCAGTTCTTTCCACCCCCTAGGTCCACAATCAAGATGGACAAGTAATAATATGTTCCTGCTTGTGAAATCCAGGATTTTAACTTCCAGGAAGACAACTCTGGGTGAACAGGCAACCATTAATGAAATTCTCTAAGGCATCACTAAAGTTTATAACTTAATCTCTAGAATTATAAATTAATAATGAATGCTCTATTTGAAAAACGTTCCAAGTGAAAGACAATAAAACAATAATCTCCTCATTGGTGCAATGGATTTATGTATATAATGCATTTTACATTCATTCTCTTATTTGAGATTCATAACAATCCTGAGAAGTAGCTGGTAGCATGGATAATGGTTGAAGTCCCCGTTATTTAATCAAGTGACACTAGAAAAGGTCTGTATATTTTAGTGTTAAATCCAAACAATACTTATAGAAAATGACATGACTTTTAAAACATAGTTAGCTCGAAACTAAGAATCTGATTTCTTCCCAATACCTGGGACTTAAAGTATATCAACTCAAATCCACATTAAATCTCAGTATATCTCAATACAGAGTACATCAGTGTCCTAAACTAAGGAAATAGCATGACTTAAATTCCTGCTTCCTCTGAGAATCTTCTAGATTAGTGGTCTTCTTACAGTTCTAATTTTATATTTTTAAAAATCTTACCTAAGAGTGTTCTGATTGCTAAAAATATTGATTATCCTCTTGATCCTGTTGCTATTCAAAAAAAAAGAAATATAATAAGAGAAATCATCATAATAAAAGAAATCATTGTTACTATATCCTAAATTAAGTTAGGGATAGAAAAAAAAACTTTGCTCGTTTAAATTATATATTGATCTATCTCCCTCCCTCTCTCTATATATGTCTCTATATAGAGATATAGTATGTCTCTATA
Organism: Condylura cristata; assembly: GCF_000260355.1. Taxonomy (NCBI): domain Eukaryota; kingdom Metazoa; phylum Chordata; class Mammalia; order Eulipotyphla; family Talpidae; genus Condylura; species Condylura cristata. The sequence continues at coordinate 6,443,048 of NW_004567106.1, read as the reverse complement.
CAGATATAGAGATCTCTGTATCTATATACAGATAGCTACATATTTATATCCATAGATAGAAAGATAAAGAGAGAGAGAGAGGGAAATTGCATTCTAAGCCCTATAAGTTCTTTTTATTGGAAATGTAAAAATTATAGGTGACCACTCTTCATTGTTTTTGAAGTTTATAGAGAAATTTTTACATGAGTAAAGAGTATGTCTTATTCAGCAACAAGATCTTTAGGTAAGATTTGTATTTGATATATTTATATTGAAATTTGTAAATTAATCAAGAAAGATTAAATTTTTCTGGAGGGCAGAAATTTATTGATCACCAAATAAAAAACATTTTACATGGATAAGAAAACTATACAAGTCAAGGAAAATAGAGATTATATAAGTTAAGCTTTTTATTGAAATCAGTCTACATGCTAAGATACAGCCATTTGACAACCAAAAAGTTAAAAGGATACTAAATATTAGCAGAGTGGCAAATGTGTATACATTAATTCAAAAGATTTGGCTTTTAATCTATCCTATTAAAATGATGACTAAAGATAATTCATTAAGTTCCCCATCATTCAGATACATACAAAAAAGTCTTAATGAAAGATAAGCCAATTCTATAAAAATAAAAATGAAGCAAAAGAACATATGAAACATTCTTTGAATTTAACAAATAGAAGGAACAGTATGTGGTTGTGAAATAAATCTCACCAATATAGCTGATCATTGCCATTTTGGGAGACTGAAAATAATAAATCCAATGTAAGTGAAATGAATTGGACTGATCTGCTAGAAAATGAACAAAGACTTATGGCTTTGGCCTGTGCATTAGGAGTCTGTGACCAGACCATAAACAATTCCCATTTGAACTCCTACTCATAAGACTGCCATTTCATAAAAACAAATATATTGAATATTATTGTTCTATAGATTCCTTGGATGTAGGGATAACATAAAAGTGAATTTTTCTTGGCTTCTGCTTTTTTTTTTTAAGATTTATTTATTTATTTGTACAGAACTGGGGTACAGGCCAGAGATGGGGAGGGTGAGAGGATTCACCAGAGACAGAGGGGGAAGCAGAACAGACAGATCGACAAAGTACACTGCTGAGGGGAGTAGTGGGCGGGTCTGGAGAGGTCTGCGTACCATGTGGTCACCTCCGGGGCAGGAGGGGATTGAACTCATGAGGAAGTGGCTTAAGCTTCTTTGTGCTGTGCCACCAGGGAGGGCCTCTTTTCTTTTTTAAAAAAGATTTATGTATGCATACAGAACTGGGGTACAGGCCAGACGTGCAGGGACAGTGAGAAGATTCACCACACACAGAGCAGGAAGCAGAACAGGCAGATCGAAGAAGTGCACTGCTGAGGGGAGCAGCGGGCTGGTCAGGAGAGGTCTGCCCCGCCATGTGGACCACCTCCAGGGCAGAGATAGAACTCATGCTGAAGTGGCTTTAGCTTCTGAGTGCTATGCTTTAACCCCCTGCGCCACCAGGGAGGGCTCTGCTCCTCTTTTCTAATAAATTATTAGGTTGGGGTGGATAAATACAACATCTTTACCCACTAGATATCTCGGCAGGAACCAAAGAGAAAATGAGGGACTAAATTGACATTCTCCTGTTTCTGACTTCCAGGTACATGGCACTAGAGGGCAGCCCTACTACAACTAAAACCTGTTACCAGAATATGTTCCATCTTAGAAAATTTGCAGTTTATCTAATTCTGGCTTAGAACAGCTGCTAACTTCTTTTTTTCTCATTGGCTAGAATGTTGTGGCCACTGATAGGCTGTGCAGACATTAGAGAGGAAACTACACACTATAAATACATGAGGTGGTCATTCTGCATGCACTGCTGCTATTAACTGAGAAGTATGACTTACAAAGCAATGCAAAATATTACATCAAATGTACCTGGCATTTTTCTGGAATATCTGGTCTCCCCATGTAAGACAGCCAAAATCAGTGTTGATACCAATGATCAACAATGATCAAAATTGAAACATCTGTAGTTTAGAAATATATCATTTTCTTTTGTTGATAAGAAGAATCAGTATTAAAAAGATAACAATTAAGCTTGAATAATTTATTTGTAAAACTAAATTCAGATTCCGGGCCTTCCCTGGTGCCACAGTGGGTTAGGACGCAGCACTGCCAGCTGGCCAAAGCTGCTTCAATGCGAGCTGATCTCTGGCCCCGGAGGTGACCCACATGGTGTGGCAGACCTCTCCTGATCGCCTGCTGCTCCCCTTAGCTGTGTACCTCATTGATCTACCTGTTCTGCTCCCCACTCTGTCTCTGGTGCCTCTCACCACCCCCACACCTCTGACTTGTACCCCAGTTCTGTACGAATAAATAAACAAATCTTAAAAAAAAACCTAAATTCAGATTCCCATTTTTTCATAAAATAGGTAAAATACTTAAAAGGTATTTGGAGAATTTAAGTTCAAGTGTCTTTAAGAATAGACTCAAACTGACAGACCACTACTTAACTCCATCTGTGGATGAACATAGTAACATAGAAGATTCATTGTTTTCAAAGTGACATACACTGCCCAATTGGAAAAAGGAAATGAAAACCCTGAGATGCCAAAAGTAAGACGGCAGCACAGTCAGCAACAGCTGTAACCAAGCACAATATTAGACCTGGCTGTGAGCCTAAATGCCTGTGGAGAAGGTCAACAAACAACTCAGAGTAGGATTTTTCTATGCAAGTAACAGATAATTAAAATTGTAATTTCAATACTATTCTTTAAATAGCAAAAGGCCCCGTAAGTACTTTAAACAATGTATGTACAAGATTTTTATGAGAAAAGGTATATAATTTTCAAGTTTATGTAAACAAACTAAAAATGAATAAATATCACAAAGTACAGCATACTAATATCATATTCAACATTATACTTTTTCAAATTAATTAATATTATACTAAAACTCAAACTGAGTTTTTAATTTAAAAGGATGATTTTGAAGAGAAAAAGAGAAATGGAAAATTCACTGAATGGGAATGCTGTATTTATTATAACATTATACTAAATAAAATAATACAACACTGACCTAAGAATAGATAAATTAATGAAACAGAAAAGAATATCTACAACTGTACCTACAAGCTTTACTATGGGAAAGATGGACTGCTCAATAAAGAATAATATCCTGACATTTAGATACATATGTAGAAGGTCTTAGAGAACAGATTCCTCATCATGTAATACATTATAACTAATTACAAAAAGAAAAATTGCTAAACATGGAGAATAGTAATAGCTAATATAGACTCCATGCTATTGAAGAACTGTTCCTTTATTTTGTTAAACACATGCATTTCTCAAAAAACTCTGGAAGGTAGGTATTATATTTTTGTTCTCCTCTCACAACAAAGAAACTGAGACATAATTGCTAAGTTCCCTGAGTCTTCAAAAGAAGAACCATGATTTCAAAGGAAGCACACTGGCTTAGAGCCCTATATTTAAGCACAGGACCACTAGATAGGTCCTCATATCTGTGCTCTCCCAGTTACCATATGAGAGTATATTTATGAGAATTATTTCTTAAATGAGGCACCAGCCCTCAAAGGGATAGCAGAAAATATGTTTTAAAAGTTTAAACAACTA
>NW_004567106.1:6336083-6439355 GCF_000260355.1 Condylura cristata | reverse complement strand
CTTATATCATATAAAATGGTAAGGACTGGCCCTCCCTGGTGGTGCATTGAGTTAAAGCACAGCACTAAGAAGCTAAAGCCACTTTAGTATGAGTTCAATCCCCACCCAGGGAGGTGACCACATGGTGCAGCAGACCTCTCCTGACCCGCCCGCTACTCTCAGCATTGTGCTTCATTTATCTCCCTGTTCTGCTCCCCACTCAGTCCCTGGTGAAGTCTCTCACCACCTCTGCACCTCTGGTCTGTACCCCAGTTCTGAATGCAAAAATAAATAAATCTTTTTAAAAAATGATGAGGATTGTAGAGAATTAATTATGGTAGTGAAAATTCTATTGTTTTCCAATATAAAAACAAACATATTAAAGAAGAAGAAACATGACTTCCCCAAAATGTGAGTAATATATAATCATACAGGGAAATACAAATTAAACTAGTAATGAGATACTATTTTACAAACATCAAATCTGTAAGGTACAAAAAACCTAATATTAAGTGTAGTCTGGGGATGACTAAATAGATAATTGCAAATGCTATAGATGTTGAAGTCTATCCTGGAGACCAATTTGACATTAGCTAGCAATTTTTTAATATATATAAATAACTATTTAGAAAATCCAGACCTCCATTCTCCAAGTTAGCAGCCACATGCAGCTTTTTAAAACATTTAAGTATTTATATTATTTACATTTATTTAAAATCTATGAAGTTAAAAATTTAGTTCCTCAGTCATTTACTATATATAAAGTGCTCAAATATCACAAATGACTCGTGGCTACCATCTTAACAGCACAGGTTGTACATAAGTTCTTATTTGTATAGATTCTGAAGAAACGAATGTATTGTAACTGGCTGTAATGGCAAAACAAAAATTTTAAAAATGAACTAAAAGAAGGAAGAAAGATAAAATGATGTACAGAAGAAAGAAAGGGTAGGAAGGAAAGAGGGAGGGAAGGAAAAGAGTAGAGGAGAGGAGGGAGGAAGGAAGGAAGGAAATAGGTGTAAAGCAATTTCTTTAAAATGTCTTTTACCTTTTTTTTAAAGATTTATTTATTTGGAGGGAAGTGCACAGGACTATGGTGATGGCACACAGATGACTTGGTGATGGGAAACCCGTGGGAATTACAATTGAGATGAAAAAAAAAATGTACAAGATGATGTAAAAATAAACATAAAAAAGAGATTTATTTATTTGTGCATACAGAACTGGGGTACAGGCCAGAGGTTTAGGGTAGGAGAGAGGCTTCACCAGAGGCAGAGTAGGGAGCAGAACAAGCAGATCGATGAAGTACACTGCTGAGGGGAGCAGCAGGTGGTCAGAAGAGGTCTGCTGTGCTATGTGGGTCACCTCCAGGGCGGGGATCGAACTCATGCTGCAGTGGCTTTAGCTTTTTAGTGCTGTGCTTTAATTTGCTACGTCACTAGGGAGGGCCCATAAAGCAATTTAATGAGGGGAATAAATTATTTTTTTCAAGATTATGGATTTAAAAAAATTGACCTAATCTCTCCTTAAAACATCAATTTGAGAATGAATAGTAAACTGTTATGCAAAACCTAGATTTAAAGCTTCTAGAATAAAAAAAAAATAATCTAATTACATTGGTTCTACAAGTCATTCTTAGAAGAGAAAAAGAAGCCATACATTTTCTTAAAATTAAAGCTAAAATATTATAAAATTTAATACTTTGTCTCATAAACAGACACTATTTGGAGATTTAATTAGCAAGCCACAGACTTAGAACATTTATTATGCATATCCATGGCGAATGATATTTAAGTAGAATACCAAAAACTCTTCAAAATCATAAAGACACAAAAAAGGGGAAAACTTAAAATATTTTACAGAAGTAGTTGCCCAAATGATCAATAAGCACATAAAAAATGACTCAACATCATTACTCATCAGGAAAATGCAAAGTAAAACTTTAATGAAACAACATAGTTATTATTCATTAGCATGATTAAAATGAAAAAGACTGAAAATATTGAATGTCTGTAGGATGTGAAATTGCCAGAACTCATACTTTGTTGATGAAAGTAAATTAAATGTAGATGAGAGTAAATGGGACAAAGCAATCTTTGATAAACTGAACTGGGAGAGGGGAGAGGGAGAGGGGTCTTCTCAGATGACTAGGAAGGGGTGACTTCATATGAAAAAGCCTTGCCTAGAGAAAGATGTGTACCCTACAGTAAGCTGTAAAGCTGTGTTTCTTTGACAAAAGGGTTATTTCTGGAGAAGTCCCCCTAAATGAAAATAGCCTGCATTTAAAAAAAAATATTTATTTATGCATACAGAACTGGGGTACAGACCAGAGGTGCAGGGGCAGTGAGAGGATTCACCAGAAACAAGAGTGGGGAGCAGAACAGACAGATGGACTAATACACTGCTGAGGGGAGCAGCGGGCGGGCCAGGAGAGGTCTGCCACACCATGTGGATCCCTCTGGGGCAGGCGGTGATTGAACTCATGGGGAGGGAAGTTGCTTTAGCTTCCCAGTGCTGTGCTTCAACCCACTGCACCACCAGGGAGGACCCATAATCTGTGTTTTTTAAGAATGCCTTCAAGGCCTTGACTGAACTTGGTTCTACCAAGGTGACATGTTCTCATATCCCACACATTCAGGAAATCTTAGAAAAAGTCTCTGAATATTTTTTGGGAGACCAATCCTACAAGTGTCAGAAATTCATGGGCTTACTAAAAAAATAGGTCTTGAGGCCCTCCCTGGTGGCGCAGCGGGTTAAAGTACTGCACTGAGAAGCTAAAGCCACTTCTGCATGAGTTCGATTCCCGCCTGCCCCGGAGGTGACCACATGGTGTGGCAGACCTCTCCTGACCTGCCCGCTGCTCCCCTCAGCAGTGTACTTCGTCGATCTGCCTGTTCTGCTCTCCGCTCTGTCTCTGGTGAAGCCTCTCACCGCCCCTGAGCCTCTGGCCTGTACCCCAGTTCTGTATGTACAAATAAATAAATCTTAAAAAAAAAAAAATAGGTCTTGAGGGCCCTCCCTGATGGCACAGCAGGTTAAAGCACAGCACTAAGAAGCTAAAACCAATTCAGCATGAGTTCAATCCCTGCCCCGGAAGTGATCAACATGGCACAGCAGACCTCTCCTGACCCGCTTGCTGCTCCCCTCAGCAGTGTATTTTGTCGATCTTCCTGTTCTACTCCCCACTCTGTCTCTGGTAAAGCCTCTCACCACTCCTGTACCTCTGTACTCTACTTCTGTATGCATAAATAAATAAAGAAAGAAATCTTTAAAAAAAAAAAAAAGTCTTGAGGGTCTTCCCTGGTGATGCAGTGGGTTAAAGCACAGCACTAAGAAGCTAAAAATCCATGTCAGCATGAGTTCAATCCCTGCCCGTGATGTCATCCACATGGTGTGGTTGACCTCTCCTGACCCACCCGCTGCTCCCCTTAGCAGTGTTCTTAGTCAGCTGGCCTGTTCTGCTCCCTACTGTGTCTCTGTTGAATCCTCTCACTGCTCCTACACCTCTGGCCTGTACCCCAGTTCTTTAAAAACTTAGGTCTTGAGTATTCACTAAGTCAATATTTTAGGCACTAGATCTAAAGTAGTGAACAAAGGACAGATGAGGTTCTTACTCTTACAGTACTAAATTCAAATGGAGAGATGATGAGTCATAGACAAATCAGTAAGTAAATATAAACTAATAACAGTCAATGCTATTAAATTACTGCACAAACTAGTGAAATTATTGTGCATACTAGCAAATGATAAAGCAGGGGATTGGAAAGTCATTCTAGAGTTCTAGAGAAATTTTGAGCTGATAATACCTAAAAGCAAAATATGAAATTAGGGCACTTATACTAAGCAAAATGTACAAGTATCCCAAGGGAAGAAGAAACTTGACTTTTCATGGAATAGAAAGAATATCAATTTATCTGGTAAGCAAAAGATGACACAAAGAGAAAGCAAAAGATGACACAAATGTCAAAAGAATGTGTCAGCAGCTACAACACACACATACACACAATTGATCTCCATACATATTGATTGACCATCCTTTGAAGAAAAAACTTTACAGGGGCAAGAATGAAAACAGTCTCTCCACTGGGGTGATCTATGCAGTAATTCAGGCAAACAACAATAAGGAAAATAGGAAAAAATGATGTCAGAGAAATGCTAATAGAATATATGGGAAAGGGGATACTAGCAGCATGAAGATGAGAGAAGTAAAGGAGGAATGAAAGAAACATGTTATTTTATTTTATTTTTGGCCTGAGAAACCTCTGGATAAAGGTACCATGAACTGAGAAGTGGGGAACTGAAGTAAAGTCAATTTAGCAAGATATCAATAAGGGCAAGACCTTGTTTTCCATATAGAAAACATTGTCACAGCACTGTGTAAAGACAGTAGATTACAAGAATCCTGTGTGCGGCCTGAAGATGGATTTACTCATTTGCCACCCCAAAAGGCATGTTAAGATGAAATCACAAAAGGTTGGGAATCTGAGGAAAAGGGATTAAAGACCACTGCCAATACAGTTCAATTTGTTGGATTGACCCTTGATAAGAAAATTTCTCTGAATGGTGGTTGGATCACTTCATAAACATGAAGTGAAGGATTACATATTTTATTACTCTCTTCTATCATTAACACTGTTACAAGTTGGAGACAAGGGTGTCAGGCACATTGTGGGGGGAGGTCGAATCAACTGGAAACAGAGTTTTAAATGAGGACATAAAGATGTCTCTTAAAAAGTAGATATATTGTAATGCAAATATTCTGAATATCATTTAAGGAATTCCTTTACATATGGCAAATTTGCTCAAATGCCATTTCCACACAATTACTCAAATGTCATATCTATAAAATGAAAAAGTCTACTCTTCACTCTTTCCAAACATCAAGTAATTAGAAATACTTGCTCTTTTCTATGGATGTGAGGTGGACAGATGGGATTATTCTCATGTTCACCTATTTTGTTTTTTTCAAAGATTTATTTATTTGTGCATACAGAACTGGGGTACAGGCCAGAGGTACAGGGGCAGTGAGAGGATTCACCAGAGACAGAGTAGGGAGTATGCTGTTGTACGCTGCTGAGGGGACAGCGGGCGGGTCAGGACAGGTCTACTGCACCATGTGGTCACCTCCGGGGCAGGCAGGTATCTAACTCATGTGGAAGTGGCATTAGCTTCTCAGAGCAGTGCTTTAACCTGCTGGGCAATCAGGGAGGGCCTCACCTATTTTCTTATAAGTAAGAATCAGAATTCCATTTTTATGCAGTAGATATTATTGGAATGAAGCCTATAAACTTTTAACACGGTTTCAAACATAGCCTAGAATTTTACATTTTGCTTTGTAAGGTGATCTTTAAAAAGGCTTGCTGCAGTGTGTCTAAACAACAGCATAAGAGCATCTGATAAAAACACTCGAGGATGACTTTTCTTTTGATTCTGAATAATGTTTTATATCTGATAACTGAATAAAAGATAAACCTCTAATGTTCTACAATAAAACCTGGATTTATTACTTCTGCTGATGTATTCTTTGTAAACAGTTTTTAGAAATATTTCTTGAGTCTAGGAGTTTCTCCATCTTTTTCTAATGATAAATAAATATGTTCATGCACACTTATATTCGTACTTGCATACATACAACAGGGCATGGAAAATTCTCAATTTTTCCTTATTTAGAACTGGTATTTTTGTCACTATAGTCAAATATTTATTACCATTTCCATTTAAAAATGTTTATATGTGCACTTTATTAGTTCAGATCTTACACATGGTGATCTGAGTAAGATAGACTCCTGGATTTCTTTAGATGCGTGTTCAGTGTTTGAAACACTAAATAAGCAATGATTCTGTGTTATGCACAATTCATGATACACCTTCACTTTGAAACATTAAGCAATAAAACAATGTACTTCCACAAAGGAACTTAATCTGTATTTTATACTTCATGTATGAAACAAAGGATGCAAAAGACATTGTGGTGACCATTAAAATGGGAATTATCACAGAGCTAAAAAATTACTAAATTCTCCTCTGGCATTATTGCAATGCTGTGGACATCATCTTTGCAAATCTTGAGACCTGGAAGGAAATGGGTGTGTACAACCAGAGGTGCAGAGGCAGCTGTAAACCTGGACTCCACTCCTGTTTTCCTGTTTTTACACATTTTTCTTTTCTCAGCTTTGTCCCTCTGGTTTCTCCCCTCCTTTTCTTCAGGCAAAACAAAACTGCTTATGCTCTTTGGAGGGTGGGGGCAATCATTATTGCTGGAGATACTTGAAAGAGACACGTGGGTGAAAGCCACAAGGGAAGACAGACAATGGCAGCTCTCACAGTGATTTGTACTTAGATTTTGCTCCTTCTGGCCCATACTTGCCTGGTGTCTTTGCCCCCTTCTTGTGGTTCCCTGACTGATGGTGCTATAGACTTGTGGTAGCTTCCAGGCCTTAGCACCTCTACTTTTGGCCAAACCTATTTGGCTGGGCATTTCCCATAAAGGAATGGTAACTTTGGGTATTAGGAAACTCTTATTAGGAAATTTCTTCTCTAACTATGCTTATCAATTCTATTAAAGTTTGTTCACAATAAAAGTATGTACATGGGCCCTCCCTGGTGGTGCAGAGGGTTAAAACACAGTACTAGAAGTTAAAGCCACTTCCACATGAGTTCCATCCCCATCTGCCCCAGAGGTGATCCACATGGCTTGGCAAAATTCTCCTGACCTGCCTGCTGCTCCCCTCAGCAGTGTACTTCATCAGTCTTCCTGTTCTGCTCTCACTCTGTCTCTGGTCATCTTCTCACCGCCCCTGCACCTCTGGCCTGTACCCCAGTTTTGTATGCATAAATAAATAAATCTTTTTTTTAAAAAAAAAGTATGCACATGGGTGACTGGATCCCTTTAGAGAGTATAAGTTTGGGGGTTTCTGGACACCTCTGAAGTGTGCACTAAAACAAGCAGTGATGGTTTCCCTTTCTAAAATTTTAAGATAAAAATTTTCACTCTTACTATTTAGCTCAGAACTGTCTCTTCTCCTGTTATCCAGTCTACGTCATTGCTTTTGGTTGAAAAGCCAGATTTTGTGACATAGCACATACTTGCTTTGTGTAAGCATCACCAACTGGAACACCTCTCTGGATATCCTGAGCCAAGCTTTTTAAACTCAGAGAGCTCCATTTCCCCAACAGAAATGTAAATGTTTGAAAAATCACAAAGATTTTAAGACTGGTGTCTTCCTATGAGTTATATGAAATATATTTAGTTTCTCAGCTATATTATTGTTGTTTTTAAAGATTTATTGATTTATATATACAAAAACTGGGTTGTAGACCAGAGGTAGATGTGGGGGTAAAGGGTTCACTAGAGACAGAGTGGGAACAGAACAGGCAAATCTACTGAAATACACTGCTGAGGGGAGCAGTGGGTAAGACTGGAGAGCTGTGCCATTTGGTCACCTCTCTGGCCAGCCAGGGACTGAACTCATGCTGTCGTGGCTGGTAATATCTTGGCAATGTTGTGTCTTTAACCCCGATGCTACCTGGGAAGTCCAGCTAAACTATTTTTGAAGATTATTTTATATCCATTTATCCTTAGGGGAAAAGTATTATTTCTGCTGTAGACCTTTAATTCAATGAGCAGGAATTTACAAGACAATGGCAAAAATCCATGAACAAAAAGCTATGAACTCAGTATTCTATCACCTGTCCCATCATTATGGTCACAATCAGGAGAACAAATGAAATCCTCCTTCATGAAGGTTGCTTTGCTACTAATCTTGAAGTTCTAAAAATTCTACAAGTTAGGTAAAGGGATTTTTAAAAAGTTTGGTGGCAAATAATTACTAACATCTACCTTATTTCCTCTTTATAGTACACTTACAAAAAGAGTGGTTTTTAAATATAGTATTTTATTACAAATATCATAAATTATACTCCAAATAAAATACTAAATCATTCCATTATAACCCCAATAAAATTAAAAAGTAAATTATATTTCAAGGAAAAGTTAAAGGCCCTTTCTAAAGTATATATTGAATAGGGAAAGTTTAGTTGATTTGTAAAGTAAAATTACATTATGATAATGAATGAATGTTTTAAAATGAATGCATATCTGTAAATATATTGATTTTTTGCCTGAGGTAAAAGCATAACTACCAGTAAGATTTATTACACAGAGACAGGATATAAGGAATGATTTCAAATTTGTATATATGTGTGAGTTATACTGTGGCATATGTACAGAATGAAAAAATGAGCATTTTTGGGCCCTCCCTGGTAGCGCAGCGGGTTAAAGCACAGCACAAAGAAGCTAAAGCCACTTCCGCATGAGTTCGATCCCCGCCTGCCCCGGAGGTGACCACATGGTGTGGCAGACCTCTCCTGACCCGCCCACTGCTCCCCTCAGTCGTGTACTTCGTCCATCTGCTTGTTCTGCTCCCCACTCTGTCTCTGGTGAAGCCTCTCACTGCCCCTGAGCTTCTGGCCTGTACCCCAGTTCTGTATGCGCAAATAAATAAATCTTTTTTCTTTTTTCTTTTTTTTAAAGAGCATTTTCTAAATTCTCATGTTAGTTAATATGGAAATCTTAAGTTCAAGTATTCAATTTTCCAAAGATCAAATACAGTAGTTTTCCTACTTTCATTTTCTCTTTATTACATATTATTGGAAGATATACAATAAGTCTCCTTTCTAAATCTAGAGCTATGGCCATTTTTTTTTTAATTTTTAGAATATTCTATAAGAAGTAAAGGCAATTAATCTAAGTTCCAATTTACCCCCATCTCTCTTTACATCTTATGGGCCTAAGCATGATTAATAAAAAAATTAAGATGGCCCTTCCTGGTGGCGCAGCGGGTTAAAGCACTGCACTAAGAAGCTTAAGCCACTTCCGCCTGAGTTCAATTCCCGCCTGCCCGGAGGAGATCCACATGGCATGGCAGACCTCTCCTGACTAGTCCACTGCTCCCCTCAGCGTGTACTTAGTCAATCTGCCTGTTCTGCTCCCCACTCTGTTCCTGGTAAATCTTGATTTTATTCGTTCCTAAAGACAGAGATATTTTGTCAGGAAGAAAATAAAAACCTGGGAGTTTTTTAGAATAGAATTTCCTTCTCTGATGCAGTTTTTCCCTTTGCATGGGATCACCAATCACTTTCCTATATTACTTTGTCTTTGAACTCTTATACCTTCTACCCAGTGGAACTTTCAGATGTTTCACTTTCATGTCTTTTGACAAGTTTCTGCAATAGCTTCTTAACTTGACACCCTACTCCCATGTTCTGATTACTCCCATCTCTCCCCTTCACTAACACAACCATGATCTTTCTAAAAGCTGTCAGATACGGTCCCTACTTAAAAATAAATGATAAGAGAAAAAAAGGTTTTATCTTCCCCAGGACCTTTTGACTAGTCCAAACATTTTAGTAAAGGCATAAAGGAGATCTTTGCAATACTTACTTCACATACAAATGCTTTCATAAAAACTTTTGCAAAATCTGATGATTATAATAAATTACCAATTTGATCCCTTTGAGCACTTTGATCCACTTTGTACTTTACTTTTGTCAGATATCATTGTCCACTCAGTATTATAATCACTGTAGTTATTATATACTATACCCACTATTATGACCTATTTTGAGAGAGTGCTGAGGGATTTTTGTTTTTAAATTGTAGTATTGTTTATTGAAATTAAGGTATTGTAAATTGAAATTAAGGTATACAACACCATAAATGATTGGGAGGGGTGTCAGATATTTCTGTATCTGACAAATTATATATTGAAGATATTAAAATATGAGAGAATTGAATTAACTTCATTAAGTGAATGTATGTGATAAGATGTAAAGCTTGATTTTTATAGCCTTGACTTTTACTTTATTATTTTCCAGAATTAGATTAATTTACTAATCCTAAATATTCATACTTTATTTATATAAATGCCTAAACATTGCTGTGTTGTGTCATTTCTGGTAAATTTCTCCCCTGTGATAATGTTAAAATGAATTGAATAAATAAGAATTACTTAACAACTCCCCTGTGATAATGTTAAAATGAATTGAATAAATAAGAATTACTTAACAAAATTATAGGAGTTTACCTAGTTTTTTTTTTTAATTTATTTATTCATATAGAACTGGGGTACAAGTCAGAGTTGCAGGGGCAGCGAAAGGTTTCACCAGAGACAGAGTAGGGAGCAGAACAGGCTGACTGATGAAGTACACTGCTGAAGGGAACAGTGGACGGGTCAGGAGAGGTCTGCGGGGCCATGTAGATCACCTTCAGGGCGGGTGGGGATTGAACTCATGCAGAAGTGGCTTTAGCTTCATAGTGCTGTTTTAACCTGCTGAGCCACCAGTGAGGGCCCAAAATTTACCTAGATTTTAAGACCCTACCACTATTTATTTGTGTCTAATAATCCAAATGTTTTTGGCATGCTCCCTGCAACATGATTTGAACAGGGATCACTAGAATGAAGCACAAAAGAACTATTTGTGGTCATGAAAATGTTTTATCTTTTTGTATAGTTATATAAATCTGTCAAAATGTACTGAAGCTTATGCTTAAAATAGGTGCATTTAATTACATGTAAACTTTTTTATAAGGTTGATATTTTAAATGAAGTTATAAAATTCCTAAAATGAAATATGAATAAAGCAGAAATTAAATTTGGCTTCATAAAAACTTTTCATTTAATTTTTTGTATATAGTAATATAGAAAGATGTCTGAATAGTGAAATATATCTGAAGTTGCACCACTTACATAATTTTTCAGGATAGGTACCTCATATCACAGTAGGTTCCAAGAATCAATTTGCATTCAGGAAGCATATTCTAATCCTTATGTTAGTAATCACAATAATTAAAGTGCAGTTATGCTACTAAGTATCCCATGGTGATTTCCAAAACAACAGCAGTAAAGAGAGAGAGAGAGACAGAAAAGATTAAAAAAAAAAATGTGTATTTTTGTTGTGGTGTAGGAGTACCTTGGAAATTAATTGTTTTGGTAATTATTTCCTTATACGTTTATCATTAACTTGATGTTATGAATTTTTCTCCCATTCTCTAATAAAAAATATTCATCTCAAACACTGGGTTTCCTTTTCTGCTTCTCCCACAGGACTCAAAAGAAGATATTCCTCTTGAAAATGTCTCTTAACTGGCACTGTACAATTTAATCTAATATTTACAAATTTGTTTATGTGTGGGCATTTGTTCTTTTGTTTCAACCTGCTACTTAGTCTACATACATCAGCTTAATAGGTTTGTAGTCCTGGTAACTTCTAACTCAATTCCCCTATAGAAAATTGGAAGTCATTCTTGTTCCCTTCAAATGATTGCTTACAATTATAAGGGTCATTATAGTGTTTTCTAAGAAAGGAAGATGACTCTTCTTTTAGGTAGAGATTTGATACTATCTGAAAACTACTGGTACTGTGGTGACTTCGATTTCTTAGTGGTAAGAAAGGAGCTGATCTTCTGTTCCTTCACCTTTGTGTTTACTTTCCATGTGATTACTCAGGGCTAATTTAAGCTGCTTTAAGCTATTTATTCTTTGGAAAAGTTATAATTTCCTTGTTATTTCAATGAGGCTGCAGTGCCACTTAGAATCAAACAGTGGATTTATTTCATGATTTCTTCTTGGGAACCTGTGAAGTCTTTTACCCTCTCATTAATCTTTCACACATACACTAAAGAAGCTCCACATAAAAAGACTGTAGTTGCAATAATTAAGGTACAAGGAATTCAAAGTCATTTATAATTTAAGATACACACATACACTTGCACAGAAACACATATATCCACACCAGCAGCACCATCACAAACAAAAACCAACAAGCATGGGTTTTGAAAGCTGAAATGAATTTGCTTATTTAATATTTACTTTGTTTTCACAAAGATATTCTAAACATATTTTTTTTTTCTGTTTTAAATGTTTTATGAGTGTCTGGAATAAATAACACATTTGGAATAAATAACACATTTCCAAACATTCACAAATTGTTGCCAATTTATGAAATAAACAAACTGGTGAAGCAATATATTATTTTTCCTGTTGAACTTTATTCTGATTTTGTAAGAAATTCTGAAAAACAAGTATTCAACAAGGAAAGACACCCCACCTTCTTGAATGGCCAAATCTAAAAATACCCACATTCTGAGTTTGCTCAGCAGGTAGTGCATACACACACACAAAACAATTTTTTTCCTTACTGTCTGATGCTTGTTATCCCTTTCCTAGGGGCCCTTTATGAAGTCCTGATTGTAAAATTTCAATATTTGCTTTTAAATTTCTTAATCCATTTTTACATTTTTGCATAGAAAAACTAGGGTGTAGGCCAGAGTGGGAGTGGTAACAAGAGGACTCACCAGAGATAAAATAAGGAACTGAACACAGATCTATAAAAATCCACTGCTGTGGGGAGCAGCAGACAAGGCAGGAATGTTCTCGTGCACCACGTGTGTACAAAGTTCCCTGGTCAGGGATGGAACTCAGGCAGTAGAGGCGATAATGCTGAGACTTAACCGCTAGGCCAATCCACTATTTCCCTTATGATGTCACTAACCCACATTTCCATACTTTAAAATAAGACCTCAAATACCAGTATAACTGAGAAGAATACAGAATGGTTTAAAAAACTGCTGGCAGTTTTCCAGAGAACAGAATTTGAGAAGACCTAAACTTTCTCAGCAGTTGGTACATCTGATTTGGAGTACAAAAGAACCCTAAAACAAAGAATGGAGCAACCTGAAAAAACTTATATTACCACCAAAGGTGGTGAAGATACAGACTGGTCTAAGACTTGAACAAAAGTAATAGAGGAGACTAACTGTGTCTTGCAGGGGTTGGATGAATTGTTAAAAGATCAGGTTACACTAACTACTCAGAGTTAGAGCAGCTTCATCTTTCTTCTTTTTCTTCCTCCTGGTCCTCTCTTCTTATTTGTATTTCATACAGAAGGATCATGCTATCTAGGAAGCATAACATTAGAAAGAGCAACAGATTTCAAATAGGTGTGAAATAATTATTTTTAAAAGAAATTTATACCTGTGGGAAGACTTTAAAACAATGATAATTACAGTTATCATTTATTGGATATCTATACACCATTCTACATTCCATACACTGGTTAATCTAAATGTTTTAAAGCCTCTGCAGTTAAGTATTAATATATCCATTTTGTCTAAAGAAACAGAATTATAAAAATTGTGCAATTCAGTGAAGCTACACATTAGTGAGAGATTCAAATGTAGGTAGTTTGTTTCTAAAAAAACATACTTTAGAAGACAAGGTTATATTTGTTCTCTACTGAAAGTGCTTATTTTAGCAGAGAGTTGGGTGTTAGTGTTTTCATTCTGTCAGTAGAGTAGGATTAGTATCTATATGTGACATTTTCTGGGAAATCACTCTCCATTCACAGGGTATATGTACTTTAATATTCATGATATTAAATCTTAGTGTTTTCTCTTATTATACTTGAATGTCAATGGGCTGGGTAACCCAGATAGGGGGGAAATGAGGATACCAGATCATTACACATGAAGGACTCTGGGTTACTGAAAGAATAAGAAAACGTTTCACTTGAGAGACTCCTTTTTCTCTGGTTGGAACAGGTGGTGTGTAAAACCCACTAAAGTGATGAATAATGAGTCCTTTTTACCATCTGTCTATATTAAAATAACTAACTTAACTGAGACTGATATTATCAATTTTGTTTGGCCAGCTTTATATTTTAAAGTAGGAATAATTGTTCTATAAACTATATACTATTCTTACGTTTCTACTTAACCTATGTTCATGTTATATAACCTTAAAGGAAGAAGAAGGAATGGAAAAGGAAGTGGAATACAAGATGATAATCAAGAAAAAGCAGCAGCTATAGTTATTTAATAGTAGTGCCCCCCCCTACAATTTTTTTGGTTTGAGGATCATTAAGAGGTTCCTGACTCTGGGATCACTATGGGTTATTTGTCAGAATTGATATTACTTCTTATAGAGGGAGGACATCTGTGCTGGGAGGGAGAGAATGCCCAGTTATGAATCAACTGATGTCCTAACTGCTGATACTCTTCTGGCCCACCCTTGTGAGACTCCTCACTTCACTACACTGGGAATCAATGGCGGGGAAAATGGGAGTTTCACAGCTACTTTTCCACAGCTTGACCCAAATATGTAAAATTGAATTGTAGATCATTAATCACTGTTTCTATTTTGCCTGAGTATCATGAAAAAACTATATTTTCTGTCATTATTTTGTTTTATTTTGAGTAACACTGGTGTACACAGTTGGTATTTTAGAAGTATAGGATCTTCCCTCTTCAGGTCATTACTGATACACCACCAAATCACCATACATTGCCATCACACTATGAGTCCTATTTTCGATTTTAGTTCAAAATGTAAGGAGTTTAGACTCTCTCACTCCTCAGGCCCTCCCTGGTGGCACAATGGGTTAAAGCACAGCACTGCGAAGCTGGCTGCAGCTGCTTCAGTACCAGTTCCATCCCCAGTCAGGGAAGTGACCCACAGGGCACAGCAGACCTCTCATGTCTTGCCTGCTGCTCTCTTCAGCAGTGTACTTTGTTGATCTGCCTGTTCTGCTCCCCACTGTGACTCTGGTGAACCCTCTTACCACCCCTGCACCTCTGGCCTGTACCCTTGTTCTGTATGCATAAATAAATAAATCTTAAAAAAAAAAGAAGACTCTCACTCCTGTTTTTACAAGAAATAGTTGAAAAAAATGTAAAGCACTGATTTTTTTTTGTCGGACTTATCAGTTAACGTTGTAGGGCAGTCACCCCCTAATATGGAAAGACAGTCAAATTCAAAGTCACAGAAAAGAGCTACTTACTAGAAGAGAAACCTCTAGAGTGAAAAACTAGAGGAATGCTTAATGGTAATTTGGAAGCATTTTGGGGCCTGAGGGTGCACTAGGCTGAGAGTGAGAACCTCCTGAGATCTCAATCTCACAGTGTGTTACCTTTAAAAACCAAAGATCTCCCCCTGGCTCTGGTAGTTGGGGAAGATTAATCATTCTAAAATACGTGCAAAGCACTATCTGTTTTACTTCCTTTGTCCTTTACTCTGATTCTGAGGTAATTCTCCACTGTGGCCTCAGAAAGCACATGCCTTTCAGGTTGGGCATTAGGAGTTTGATTTTCTAAGTATTTGAAGACAACAGTGGCCACAGAGGTCATGCTAAATAGAGGTATTCAGAAATACATAATGACTAACATTTTGATCTATGGGTAGCTGGAACTGAGAACAAGGACAGACAAGGCACTGGAAGATCCAGTGACTGCTTCATGAATTATTATAAAAACAGTGATAACTGAGATTTTAATAACATTGAAAACTTTGAGAAAATTTAAAATGGCAGGCATACAATATTTGTTTTCCATGTAAACCAAAGGACCATTATGGAACCTTTCAAAAAGTCTCTTTCAGGTTGTTCCTATGGTTAATTATGCTGAAAATCAAGTATAAGATCTGAATATAGGATGGAAGTTCTGGAAAAGAGACTAAAGATGTAATCTTCACAAGTCTCCTACTTTACACCAGAATGGACCCTAAAACCTAAGATCATTTATTTGGTTCTATGGCCTGAGAACATCAACTTGTTGAATTTTCCTTCATCTTCTTGGTCAGTAGAGACCATGCTAAAAGAACTCATATAAGAAAACAGCCTACATGGTGGCGGAGTGGGTTAAAGCACAGCATTAAGAAGCTAAAGCCACTTCAGCATGAGTTCAATTCCAGCCCTGGAGGTGATCGACATGCCTCAGAAGACCTCTCCTGACCTACTCGCTATTCCCCTCAGCATTATACTTTGTTGATTTGCTCCTCACTCTGTCTCTGGTGAATTCTCTCATCTACACCTCTGTCCTGTACCCAAGTTCTGTATGCATAAATAAATAAATCTTAAAACAAAACAAAATAAAACAAACCTATCCTTTCCTAGGAACTGTGTTGACTTGGCCAAAAGCAAGGTGTCATATATTTGATATTGTCATGATCCTGTCTATGATGTTACTTGTATTGGCATTGCTCTGACCTTGACTGATGGCAAAGTGGGGATATTTGAGATAGACAAACTTATCAATTAAAATAACAACCACTTGCTTATGAAGATGGTGAGTAAGAAACATATAAAAGGCAAGGGAAGATAAAATCTGGCTCTCTGAGAGACGCTGCCTAAACCAAAATTAATAAGTAGTCCTAATAAGAGGCCTCTGAAAAATGGTATAAATATAGTCACCAAATATTAGCCAGTACAAGATGCTATGTACTACACAGCTGTAGTACTCAAGTCCTTTCCAGATCCACCAGGAACTCTAACTCTGAAAATTTGCTTTCCCCTGCAGGCACATGGAAGGATGCCAGAAACTCTCTAGATAGGTCCCACTTCTCCTTAGCTGTCAGTCTCCCATGCTTGCCAAGAGGTTGTAACTTTTGCCTTTTTCTGCCAACTGAATTGTATGTTTATATTACTGTAATGTGGGTAGCACTTCAATAAGTTTATATTGTGCCTACATGCATTTGGCTTGAAACCTTCCCACTTTTATGATCAGATCTCAAATCTTATAAAACCTAAAGATCTCAGAAATGGTGTTTGAGAACTGGACATAAAGTGAATGTAATCTTGAATAAAAAAATCTTGGCAGTCAAGACCCAACAAAGGCAAGTTAAGTATGAATGCTGTGTCATTACCTGAAACAGGCAATCTGATGAGATGCTGACAAAGGGTAAGGAAATCCAGGAAGTTTGGGTGAGGGAAGATCATAGAAATACTCTTCTGTTCCATCTGCAATGGTTTGACCATAATTTCATTTTCCAGACCTCTTGAAGAATTAAAAAAGTATTGCTACTGACTGTCACCTTAGAGTATTATTTACACACCTCTCTCCAGGAAATAACTGAATGTAAAGTGCTCTGTGATAGCTAAAGATCATTAAAGATTATGAGTGAAATTTAATTTGTGCCTTCTGAGACTGTTGGGTCTCACCTGATGTTCAGGCCTTTGAAGTCTACTCTTGTTGACCAGAATGACCTTAGGGATGACTCAGGCTAGTACCTCAACCATAAAACCTAGTTTACAGTCATTGACTTCATTGTCAACACAGTCATCACAGCCAATTCCCTCCCATATCCCAAACACACAGTAATAACTAAACTAGTAATAACTAGGCATTGGTTGAACTAAACTTTTGGAGGCTCCTGTTTTCTCTATAATTGCCCAGAGAGCCTATGTGTCATATTCTGAAGTATAGAACAGTTAACTCATGAGCAAGGCTTTGGCCAATAGGAAACAGTACTGACAGAATCAGTAGGTCATTCACTTCTCTTTCCTCTCTACCTCAATCCCCAATCATAGATCCACGATAAAGTTCTTTACAACTTCTCCTCAAATAACTCACATAATGGAAAGATCAATTATGCTCTTGAAGTTATGGTCCTTATGGAAACAAATTAGCTTTGTTTGTTCTCATTGGATATAGCTGTTGCTTTATCATTCACTTTTGCTTCCACAACTATCCCCTCACATATTCCCACTAAAATGTCAGAATACACTTTTGGCCTCAGGTCCTGTTTTCTAGGGAAGTTAGATAAACACACTCTTTTTCCAGACTTAGCCTGGAAATAACAAGTCAATGCCAGGCTTTCAGCGAAAATAGGTGTTACAGGAACCATGCAAAGTCACCCATAATTCCATTTTACAATTATGAACAATGAGCGGATTTCACATAGTCCAGCATACTTTAAGTTTTATACTATAACTGTATTTTCATTGTTTTCTGGTCACCTGGGTCTTCCAACTGAACCATCTCTATAGGTAAAGACTGATATATATATAAATCTATGGCATGCCTATATATTTATTGATTATAGACAGTCATATCTCTTAATTTTATATATTTTGAAATTATTTTTATGATTATTTCTGACTTTGGAGCATACATGAGATGGTAATCCATATTAGTGTAGTTTAGAAATGATTAATTATTTAAAGATAATTATGGACCTGAAGATTAATAAAATTTTTAAAATTACAAAATTTCAAAATACAAGACAATTATTTCTTGTGCATACATGGTCATGAAAATGTAATAAAGTCTCATGAAATTTTATAGCTGAAAAGAACTTTAGATGTCATTTTAACTAGATTTCATTTTGTCTAAAAGGATAATGTGACTAAAATAAATGATCAATGTATCACGTTTCATCACTCTCATAAGGATGAGAGCTGAACATTCCTAGTTCATTTTTCCTAATGTTACACTGGTCCAGTTTATATCCATGTTGTCAGTCATTATTTTGAAACTAAGATGGGAAAAAGCAAAAATTCACCAAAGTATGAGACTGAGAAATCATTCCAATCTATTTTAGATAGAATAGCCATCATGAGGATATAATTCAAAATGAATAGATTCTTTTTTATGAAAGCATTTATTTTTTAAAATAAATATTAGTTTAGGAAATTGGTTAGTAGCATGTAAGTTTTACATGTATGTAATCTAATTCTATATCTGTGACTACTATTTCATGATTACCACCAAAAGTTTAGTTTCCAGCCATCATCATATCACCACTTGACCCCTTTATCTATTCCTCTGCTCACCTTCTTCCAAAGGTAAGCCTCAAATCTGTTGCTCTGTATCTAAAAGATGGAGTTTTACTGTCTGTCTGGTGTTATGGATATTTCAATAAAAGATAAACTCAAAGGGGCAAATTAATGGAGGATGATTTGGAAAGATGGAGTTGTGGACAGTATTCTGGCCAATGGTAAACTATTCTATACATCTACTCTAAGTCAGTAATTATTATGATAGTTGAGTAACAAGTATTTTGCCATTAGAGATATTAAAACATCCCTGTCTGAAAACCAAGAACACTGACCAATGTTAGTGCCAAGAATATCTATTTTTTTCCAAGTGCGCAGGCTTCAGGCAGTTTCTGACTGTGTTTTAGGCTAGGCCTTCAAGCATTCACTCTCATTTCCCATCAGATTATTATTTCACAAAATATATTAGAAAGTGAATGGTGGTCTGGAAATATGGCGAAAACTCTGCAAAGTATCTGATATTATATTCTTTCTTTTCAAGAGCACAGTTATATAATTCCCTTCAATTCTGTGTTTTGTGAATTTTGGATTTTTTGCCTGACTTTTTAAAGCTGTTTAATTAATTAGCTAATTAATTATTATTTCAAAGTGCTATTTCTGTCTGGCATGGGCAAACTCATTTTCCCTTCACCATGAAGCTAATAAAGGAGCTTCTAACATTTTATCCTCATTTAAAATCCATACAGATGCCCCATGACTATTACCCAACATGACAGCTTTCAAAATACAGACGGCATGGTGACACAGGAATAACTTTCACAACTGGCTTCCCCTCCATTCCTTGACATCTGGAGTGTGCTCTCTCCACAAGCAGTGCTATTCAAACAGCAATTTGTTAAATAATACATCCATTCTACAAAATGGATAAATTGAGATGATTACCTGAATACATTTAGAAAGCACCTTTAAAACAATGAGCTGAGTCAACAAAGCCAAATAATGCCACCCTGACTGTTTCTCTTCCTTTACCTGCGGCTGTTTTCAATTTCTTCCCCAGCAAGAAAACTCCATTATACTACTAAGGCACCAATCTTCGAAATGACAGTTATTTCTCCACTTTGGGGCAATAACACTTTAAGACAAAAGACTTTATCTAGTCTTGGGCCATTTGTAGCTCTACAAAGAAATTTCTGCTGATGAAAAGTGAAATTGTTTTCAATAAATGTCTAAATGCCAGTAAGTTTTCAAATATCAGAATAATGGCTCAACTCTCACATAGTAGCACATTCAGCTGTGGCCATTGTTGCCTAAATCATGACAAAGCTCATTTTATTTCTTTCATTTACTTAAATGGCCATGATCAGTATCAAGATAATCAACCTCACTGCATATCATTTAATTTTCACATGGTCATTCCTGCTGTTAATCCAACTGTGGAGGGTAAACTCTACTTTTCCAATTCAGACATTGGTTAGCCAATATTAAATACAAAATATGCCTTATTACAAATGTTAGTAAACTTGGATAGAAAGATATTTAAGTTGCTCTGTAGACTCAGAAGCTGAATTTCTTTCCTAGCTTTTGATCCTGAGAAGGATATGGGAGCTGAGTAGTACCTATGCTATCTTTGTTAGTAAGTGTTCACCACTTTTAAATCCCAGGGACATTTGTCTATCTAGACATTATCTTCACAAAAACTGATAGGGTGGTTGACTGATAACAAATGTGACCTACAGTGAGACTCTTATGCACTGTTGGTAGGAATGTTAATTGATACAGTCATTATGGAGAGCCTACTGGCAAAAGTTAGGGATAGAATATTCATGTGATGCAGTTACTCTTTTCTCAGTATTCAAGTGAAGAATACAAAAACACAATGCTAATTAAAGAAGATGTATGTACCCCCATGTTCATCGAAGCATTATTTACAATAAACAAGAGATGGAAACAGTGTCTATCTACTGGTGACTGGACAAAAAAGATGGTACATAGACACAGTGAAATACTACTTAGCAGTTCAATAATACAAACTCATGTTATTTGTGCCAACGTGGATAGAGTTGGGAGGGATTATAATAACCAAAGTAAGTCAGAAAGAGAAAGACAAGCACCATGTGACTGCACTCATATATGGTATATTAAGAAAGACAACAAACATTGAAGCAAACAAAAAGAAATTTTTAGACTGAGGCCAAGTTGTGATTACCAGAAGGTAAAGGGAAAGTAAAATGAGTAAATTGGAAAAAAGGTGTCAACTGTACAAAATTCACAAAAGTGAAACAGATTTGAGTTTTCAGTAGTGAACTTAAAACAGTATATACAAGTGTTGACTTGTAATAACATGGACTTGAAACTCATAACATGCAATGTTACTTCAAGAAACAATTTTAAAAATAGGACCTGTAGTACTTATTACAGGGAGTACTTGAACGAGAATTTGAAATAATAAAATCTTATGCTCTGAGGAAAGTGATGAAAAATTTGTAGAGCTGAAACCTTCCAGACACTGCATATTTTAGTGCCCTATCTTTTCAATTCTCAATAGGGAAACTTTTCCCTGAACTTGATGTTTTGAAATTGCTCTTTTATCTGAGACCAGTTAAACATTTGATAGAATTTTTAATGTTCAGGATACCTCTGAAAATGGCTCACTTATTAAATAAGGAATTATGATATAATAAAAACACTTAGCTTTAAACTTAAATAGAAATAATTTGAAACACTATAACAAGGTGCTATTTATTTTGTGCTGAAACATTAGCAATACTGTATCTTCTTTCTTTTGAATAAAGATCAACCTATTTCCTAAGGCCTTATACTTTGATATTCATCTTTATGTTTTAGTTTGAAACAAAAAAGCTAACAATGGTAATATCACATGTTGATTTTGAACTCATTCTTTATCTCTAAAAAGTGAGTAGAATAGAGTATGATTTGCAGTCTTTTGAAGCGAAGTTCATGTGAAATTTAATATCAATAAAAATAATACCACATATATTAAATTATCTCTGATTTACCAATATGCATTGTGCCATGTAATCTATAAGACAGGAATTATTTCTACTATACATACGATGAAAATCTTTGTACAAGTCTACAAAACAATTAAGTGAAAAAGACAGAATTTGGCCAATCTATTGAAATATGAATGCCATATATGTAAATCCTGCAGAGCCACATAATCTCCCGACTTGCACTTGATTACCTGAACAGCAACAGTTGCCATCTGCATGGCAGTGTCATACCGTATGGGTCTGTTTGGTGCTCATATGACCCCCAGCTCATCCCCAGTGATTTCCTGCTGTTGTGCTGTGCCCAGGAATTGTTCTTTACCACTTAAATCCACTTGGGTCTTTAAAGAAGTTCATGGGTTTCCTGAAGTCCTTGCGCTAGTAACATTTGCCATTTGATTCATCAACAATGTGCTTGGTGAAGTGGGGAGACGGGAGAGAGCCTTTGCCTCCACTGTCCCTCTCCCCCTTTAAACACTCTGCCTTTTGAAAGCAGGTTGTTTTCCACTGAGATGGACACTAAAGGTATCTATCCCCAGGCCAGTTGGGGCCTCTGGAGCCTTCTTTGTGGCCTGACTTTCCCACCCGCCCCGCCCCCATCCTGTGGTTTTTCTAATGGATATTTAGGACTTTTGTAATCTCCTACCTATCTAAACTTCTTCCTAAATTTAAGAGCTGTAATTGAAAGTTTAAATTGAAGGTGCTGTTTGTAGATAATTAACACCCAGTGAAAGCCCAGTCATCATGACAAATCCTTGAGTGTTCTCTTAAGAAAATGATGCCTGTCATCAGCAGCTTCAGCATCTCCAGTTTTTTGATGCTTCAGAATTTCTTGGCCTATGCTTCCTGGCTCTCATCCCTTTGTTGTCCTGTGTAGTGATTTGGTGAGAGAAATTATTGCTGACCCTCCAGCCCCTGCACTACATATGAGTTTCAAGTTTTATTATTGCAATAGAAGTGCTTTATGCTGAAAAAAAAAAAGTTAGAAAGCTTTTTGTTTTATGAATTGATAGATCTTTAGCTTTTATATTGAGATAAAGAGGTACACTACATAGTAGAAAGTAAATTTTCAATTAATTAATTATAATTGGAGTCTGTAGGGACAGTTTGTGGAAAATTTGGAGTGAGTTTCCCAACCTGGGCTTTCGATATGTTACCACATAATGGTGTTGCCTGTTACCATGTTCTTTCAAAAAATATTTATTTATTTTAAGATGTATTCATTTATCCATACATAACTGGGATATAGGCCAGAGGTGCAGGGGCAGTGGAGGATTCACCAGGGACAGAGCAGGGAGCAGAACAAGTAGATCCTAGGAGTACACTGCGGAGGGGAGCAGCAGGTGAGTCAGGAGAGGTCTACCTGCCATGTGGATCACCTGCAGGGTGGGCAGGGAATCGAACTCATGCTGAAGTGGCTTTAGCTTCTCTGTGCTGTGCTTTAACCACTGCGCCACCAGGGAGGGTCACTTTTAGAAATTTTAATGGTTGTTTTTCTTCAAGTGTATTTCTTGTTTATTTTTTTTTAAGATTTGTTATTTATTTATACGTAGAAGAACTGGGGTATAGGCCAGAGGAGCAGGGGGTGAGAGGATTCACCAGAGAAAATGGGGAACAGAACAGGAAGATCTATTGAAATACACCACTGAGGGGAGCCGTGTGTGAGATAGGAGTGGCCTGCTGTGCTATATGGGTCACCTCCCTGGCCAGGGATCAAACTGTGCTACAGTAACTGTGGATAGCTTCATAGTGTTGAGACTTAATCCTTTGAGCTACCTAGGAGGCCTGATATTTGTTGTTTTAAATGCATTCTGCTTCTTTATTTTCATATTTGGGTGCCCTAGGATTACTTTAGTATCTTTGGAGTTGTGTAACGTTTCTGGACTATGTCATGTCCCCACCATTCCATGACCATTTTTTCTGGGACATAGTATGATCTATAAAGATTTCTGTCTATTGCTATAAGGACAGAAAAATGTGTGTTTGAAATGACAATTTTACATTTTCTTTGTCCTGGGATTTTGGAAGAGGGGTATGGTATTAATGCTCAGAAGCACAGTAGAAAAGACATTGTGAGTTATAATATTTTATATTTATATTTTAAAATTTATCTAGAAACAGGATAATGGTTATGTCATTTATAGACATGCTAGATTATAGAAAGTCCTATTCAAAATTGTATTTAATTTATCTTAGTCTTTCTATTACCTTTGGAATGGATCCAAAGTACTACGTGTTTTACTCACTATAATGACGCTTATTTTAGAGTAGGACAAATACAAACTTTTGGAATTTTACTTAAGAACATTAAAACAAAAGTCTTTGCCTTCAGACATCAATTTCATTGCTTCTATCAGTACATACACATACTCATATACACATTCGTCAGAATATTTTCCTAAAAACAATAAACTTTAGATATCACATGGCCAAAATTATTGTCCAAAATCACATTTCCAATTTATAAATCCCCACATAACTAATTATATTCAAGTATCATTGAGATGTGACATCAAAGAATACAGAATATCGAAGATTGATTGAAGAGAAAGGGAAATGTTCCTTAGAATATAAGTAGGGAAGAGTTGAGTTTTCACTTTGGTTTGACACTGGATAGTTGTGGTTAATGTCAATCAAATTCCTTCATCCTTTGAGTCTCAGGTTAGTTCTGTTTTGTTTTATATTTTAATCTACAACTGAGACACTTGAACAAGTTTGCTGTAATTCTCCAAAGCACTAATATTCTGTCTTTGATATTTGGGGAAGACTGTACTGGCACAGAGACACCAGCAGGGCTGAGCATGGTACTCTGGGTTTGTAGCTATGGCCTTGGTGCCTGAAATGGTGTTTTGAAAGAAACTTCAGAGGGCAGAAAGATCCTAGAGTTTCTGGAAAATTCAGGATCAAAGAAGAAAGAAGAGGGATACATGCTAAGCATAAAGGCAGGAAAATATATCTACCCATCTGGTATATGTCAGGGTCCTCAGGCAGAGTTTAGGGCAGACCCTTAGTCAGGCTTGACTATTATTACATCTCTGACTGTACGCTGCTACTCTTTTTTTAAACTTACTTTTTTCATAATTTAATTTACATATATATTTTACATTGTTCTTCCTTTTTGTACAAGACATGCTTTCTCCTTTCAGGTGTAGTCCCCGCAAAGTTCCCATCATCAATATGACCCACCATGACTCACAATTCAACTTGTAAAATTCTCTGGTGAAGAAAATAAGTCTTGCTAAGTTACTCTAAGTCTGTCAGTTGTAAGAATAGGAATCACTAATTTGTTCAAGAAAATGATAGTTTCACAACTCACTGAAATTTACTGATGTATACAAAACTATCTGCATTTGGCAATTTCCTCCTAAAAAATACATAGTCAATCTGTTGATTTTTAGAATTCCTGCAACTGACCCATTTGGTGATTATGTAATTTCTTTTGTTGGAGCTAATCTCTTATGTGTCATCTGCTTCAAGCCCTGTAATTGCTGATTTTCTCACTATACTCTAAAATGAAAACTACAGTCACAGGTGATATATTAGTGTTATGATATCCTGTACCGTGAAGAACTTCCACAATGCTAAGTATTTCTGCTATCTTATGCAGAGCATATTGCACCAGCAGAAATTTAACTCACTTGACCCCACTAATAGTAGAAAGCCAATGGGAGGAATATGTTAAACTTATCATTCTCTTTAAATTCTGTCTAAAGAGTTGATGTATACTGTGTAGAGTTAATCAAGTGAAAATCAGAACAGTAAAAGCAATATAAACTTTTGGCAATATCTTATTGAGGCTTTTTTTATTTACTTAAAATTCCTAAAAATGTAATTTAAAAGGAGAAAGCATATTTTTAAAGTAGCTTTAATAAAAACTTTTGGAAATTCATTTTCAGCCGGGTGAGCTATCTGAACAAATACGTCTTTATCCAATAAGGCCATACAAAGGCCAGAAATGTTACTAAAGTACGTATTGCACAAAATCTTAAACTTCCAAACTATCTTTGATACTGGCCTAGTTTGATCGCTATTTTATAACATCCTGCTAGGATACCCTGTCACAAGGAACTCATCACTTGGCAAACTAATCTATCTTTAGACAAAATTTAACAACTAGAACTATAATTAAAGCCATGATTTTATTACAAAATTAAATTGCTTTCTGATCCCTTTCTTTTCTTTTCTTTTTTTTTCTTTTACCATTCCAGCCTTGCCCAATAGTTAAGGTAAGTTTTATTTTAATAATAAATTCCACTGATACAGTTTTGCTGAAAGAGTATCTCCAATTCTTTCACCAATGCCCAAGCTTTCCAGAATTTTACATTTTCTAACTGATTTTGTGGACACACATATTGGTCAACTATCTTTTAAAAACATGGCTCCCGGCCCTCCTAGGTGGCACAGCAAGTTAAAGCACAGCACTAAGAAGCCACTTCAGTATGAGTTCAATCCCTGACCTGGAGGTGACACTCATGGCACTGCAGACCGTTCCTGACCTGCCCACTGCACCCCTCAGCAGTATACTTCCTTAGTTAGCCTGTTCTGTTCCCCAATCTGTCTGTGGTGAATAGGAAATACTCTGAAGTGATCATTGTGCAGAGTATGATTGTTTACAGTACATTTCAGTTAAAAATACACGTATGATCCCTCCCTGTTGGCCCAACAGGGGTTTAAGCTGTTATAGAACCCTTTAGAACCTTACAGAACTCTATAGAACATTATAGAACCCTTATAGAAGGCTGCTGGGTAGTTCCTAGGAGAAAATAACACTTATCCTGAGTCCTTCAAGCTTATATCCCAGCTGCTTTTCATATTCCAGACTCTATTTGTTTGTATAAGGGCAACATGCTGAATCCATAAAAAAGTAACCACAACTAACTGGACATTGTCTATCACATAGGGGTTGAGGATAGATCTGTGGGATCATCTTAAGTTTGTCATCTGCTAAATTGCATGCTACAGTGGGAAGGAAATTAGTCTGGGAATTAAGAGTCCAGTGTTGTCGTAGGTAGCGTGGCCCTCATAATACCCTGGACTTCAGCTTCTATTCATTTCTGATATCAATATTCCTTCTGTTGTTTTCCTCCTCCTTGCCACTCAAGCCTATAAATATAATAGATTTTCACTATTGCTAGTCATGCTGCTTTTCTTAATCTTCCAACACTTCTATAAAAATTCCTTCAACTATTTTCCATTAATCTTTGTTTTCTGATAGGGTCCTAAACTGATACAGGTTTCTGTATCAGTTTCTCAACTGTAAAATGGGAATAACAATAATGTATATAGTATTGTTTTGAGTGTTAGTAAAATAATATAAATATTTAGCATAAAGCCTGATAATAGTGTAATGAATGTTATGTTAATAGTTGTGCTATCATTAGGAGTTTATAGAGGGTATAATGTAATATATGAAGTATGAAAAGTTGTCACGTGTAATGCAACATAATAACTTATCAGAGTTATTACTTGTGACCCTTGTGCAACAAATAAACTCAATTCTCAATAGCAAAGCTAAAGTATATGTTGATGATAGCTTGTTACATTAATATTTTGTAATGTTAGAAGGCAAACAACAAAGGAAATGAAATCTGTGGTATTCACTCTTACTTAATGCTCATGGTCATGTATAACAACTACTGTAAATATTGTAATTCACTAAAGGATCTTATTTTAGATCTTCTAAATATAAAGTAACTGGTAAATTTCACTCTCTCCTTGTTTCTTGAGATTTACATACACGATCTGATCAACTCTTAGAATTACTAGATTTCTCTTTACTTCCACTCTTGTGTATTTTAAGTGGCATGATGTGAGAGAGCGTTCTTGAAAATCAGTATTCTCTGTTCTCAAAGCTACACGTTTACATTGACTAATATCACACATTTTAAAATAGTACTTTGTGAAAATATTCTGTGTGGCATGAGAGCTGTCTTTTAATTTACTCATTTGAAGCTCAGGTATCTTTACTGAAAGAGGAGTAGAATTCATGTAGGTGAAACATCTCATTGCGGTATTTAGAAGGGTTTGCTTTAAGGCTATTATTTTCAAAATTCAGGATTTTATGGCAAAATTAAAATTCCTACTATCTGTTAGAATAAGAATTGTTACCAACTTTGTCTGAACAACTTTCAACACCACTTGCACACAAACCATTGTCACACAAAAAAATATTCCTTTGCTCATTACATAATTTTCATATAATTGTAAAAAACAATCTTCCCAACCTATCTCCTACTGGTCACAAATACAATGACTTGGATAAACCCTGCTCCAAGAGAACCAATGCATGAAGTAGACTGAATTAATATGATTCCCTTGCAAAGTTCCATAAATTAGACCACTGGCAACTTCAGATTTCTATGAGCATCTGAACTCAGAGGTAAGTCATATTGACCCAAAAGCCGGAATGGTTCTGTAGTGACCAGGAGGAGACAATGCACCCTGGTATGGGCAGGAAAGAGAGATGAGAAAAATCAGAGAAGTTGAAAAAGAAACCCTTTCAGACACAGTGAAATAAACAAAACACCAGCTCCACTCTTGAGTTTTATAAAGCCTAACTCAAGATTCTCTATATTTTATATATTTTTTCCTTTTCTGCAATCAAATATCAGCTTTTGACTTGTCTTTATCTAACTATTGAGTTAGTTATTTTATTTCCATATATTAGTGACACCATCTGGTATTTGCCTTTTTCCTGACTTACTTAGCACTAAGCACTACAAAACTGAGATACCAAGAGGGAAGAGAGTGGGTGAAAGAACACAAAGGGAAAGAAGCACAATCTTCTCTGCTGGACTCTGAGTGAGCTGGTGTAATGATGATAATACCTGATGTGGTACCCCTAATATTACCTCCATTAAGAGCAAATGCATTTTAAAAAGAGAGAAGTTATAATTAAGGAATATAGACAAACAATAGAAAATTATAGGGGAATTCTACTTGTCATAGTAAAAGGCAACTACAAGGTGATGCATTTTTAAATCAGATTTTCAAAGAAGGTTTAGTATCAAATATATTGAAGCAAATTTTTAAAAAATTGGGTTTCATTCCAGAAATGGCAAGGTTTGTTTTTTTTTGGCCCTCCCTGGTGGCACAATAGGTTAAAGACCACACTTGCAAAACTAGCCGCAGCTGCTTCAGTGTGAGTTCGATCCCAGAAATGGGAGCTGACCCACATGGAGAAGCAGATGTCTCCTGTCTCTCCCCCTGCTCCCCTCTGTGTACTTCGTCAGTCGGCCTGTTCTGCTCCCCACTCTGTGTCTGGTGAATCCTCTCACCGCCCCTGCACCTCTGGCCTATTCCCCAGCTCTGTATGCATTAATATAATTATTGGTCTTTTAATAAAAAGTTATAGTAGTTCAATTTTTTTTCTTTTCTAACTCTTTGATAAAGAATTAGTAAAATGTTACTTGCATTTAAAATTCCTTTAAAATAAACTAGCTGTTACTGGGAATAGCTAATACGTGCATACTATGAAAAAATTAAAAATTATTTGTGACAGTCAAAAATCAGAATGAGTCTCAATTCTTCATATTTTCAAGGTGACCCATATATAGATTTTGTATCATTCTTTGCACACATGAGAAGCACTATTCTTATGCCAACATATTTACCTATTTAGCAATTGAAGTTTCTTTCAATTCACTTAGGTTTACTATGGTAGTTATTGTGTTTCCAAAGTCATTTTTTTCCTTAAAATTTCTGTAAAATGTCTGTCGTTGATTATTCACAGGAAATATTAACAGGTGTGACATATACAGAAAGAAATTTCAAAATATATCAAAATGTGCATAATAAAAATTGCCTCCTTCCCAAGCCTATCACATTTATAACTTATAGCAGAGGCAACTGCTCTCTCAGACATTTGTCTACTCAAAGAATTTTCACTTTTATAGTTTTTAAAAGTGTTAGTATTCTGAATAAATATTGCACTCACATATTTGTAAATTTGTAAAGTTACAAGAGATACATAAAAATTCATTTGCTCCTACACTTCCTCCAAGTCACATGTTGTTTTTCCTAGGAAATTTGTGTACTTTTGAAAAATACTTTTTGCTTATACAATAAAATAGTATCTTAGCTCATCCTTTTGTTGACATGAAATAATACTGTATTTGCACATTTTATAATACTTTGCTTTTTCCACTTAATATTTCTTAGAAGTTAGTCCATGATAGTATACCATGAGCTTCTCCATTTATCTTTATTGGTTGGTATAAGGACATAGGAGATAACTGACTGATGAACATTTGTATTCATTTCATTCTTTGGAAATTACTAGCAATGCTTAATATGTTCACTTTACACTGAAGCTATACCCATTTGTAATATTGAAATATTACATAAGTGCATTCTAGAGAGATTAATAACAATTTGTTAGTCCACCATGAGTATATGAGTTTCTGGTTGCCCACAAGTCCTAATTTAGCAATACATAATATTTATATCTATATATCATGTGTCTACTGAACATTTCATATATAATTGTATTCAAACTATTACCAAATGCATTATTAGATATATAATTCAATATTACACTGTTATCTTTCCTAATCTAAAAGGTAAACATTATACCTCATTTAAATATTTTACTTGGTTTATTTTGTATACAATAAATTAAGCTCAATTAAATTTTACTCAAGTATACACTTGTATAACCAAGCTCCACAGCAAGATATACAATATAACCAGTAGCTGAGTTTCTCTCGTCCATTGTCAATAGTCAGTCTCCCCAGAAATAAATACCACAATAATATCTACTACCATAGTTTTATTATTTAAAATTAATATTAAATATAGAATAAAATCATATATGAACATTTTGATTTCAGTTTTTTTTGAAGATTTATATATTTATGCATACAGAACTGGGGTACAGGCCAGAGGCACAGGTGTGGTGAGAGCATTCACCAGAGACAGAGTTGGGATCAGAACAGGCTGACTGATGAAGTACACTGCTGAGGGGAGCAGTGGGAGGTCAGGAGAGGTCTGCCACACCATGTGGGTCACCTCCAGAGCGGAGATCTAACTCATGCTGAAGTGGCTTTAGCTTCTTAGTGCTGTGCTTTAACCCACTGCACCACCAGGGAGGGCCCTTAATTTCTCAGTACTTAATGTGATAAAATGTTCCTAGGAATGTTGCCAATTCATTCATTCATTTATGTTATGTATAAATTCTATGACTGAATATATCATAATTGTCTTTTTAATTTTGATTCTTAAGTTTCCAAATTAATTTCTACTAAGGTTGAGTTCTTTTTACTTTGTGAAATAAAAATTTGCATTTTAA
This sequence comes from Condylura cristata, assembly GCF_000260355.1. Taxonomy (NCBI): domain Eukaryota; kingdom Metazoa; phylum Chordata; class Mammalia; order Eulipotyphla; family Talpidae; genus Condylura; species Condylura cristata. The sequence goes on along the minus strand of NW_004567106.1, from coordinate 6,408,527 downwards.
AAAAGATTTATTTATTTATGCATACAGAACTGGGGTGCAGGCCAGAGGTGCAGGTGGGTGAGAAGATTCACCAGAGACAGAGTGGGGAGAAGAATAGGCAGATTGACAAAGTACACTGCTGAGGGGAACATCAGGGACACAGGAGAGGTCTGCTGCATCATGTGGGTCAACTCTCTAGCAGGGGATCAAACTTGCACTGAAGCAGCTGTGTGGCTAACTTTGTGGTGCTGCGCTTTTAACCCATTGCATCACCAGGGAGGGCCCAGGGAATTTGCATTTTCAACATACTTCCATGAGAATGTATGCATGCACACATACACACACCCTTGTTTATAACACTATGAAACACTATAAATATAAATGTATATATGTATAAACAAGAACATTGTTAATGACACAACTGATTTTGGTATCCAAAAAACCATTGTTCCTATATGACTTATTATATTTTAACATTCTTAGAATGACCTACATATTCCAAGACTATTTTAAAAATTATCCATTGATCAATGATTTTATGGTTTCACTTTCTATATTTAAATATCAGATCAATTTAAAATTCATCCAGTGAGAGGTGTAAAGGGTGAGTTTCAGGTCATGCCCTGCAAACTGTCCTTTTTCAATCCTAACTTTCAGATCCTGCCTTCGAAGAAAGTTGTATGGATGGTTGTCTCCAAGTGGCTATTCATCACATAAAAGCAAATTGCATCTAGACATGAGTTATAAATAAGATGCCCCTTTTCTTTAAATGATTTCAAATTGTGTAACACTGTGTATTTACATCACAAATGACACATGGAAATCCTTTCTATATGTTCTCACAAACCCAACCAAAACTGAATTAGAAGTTATCTTTTATTGTAAGAATACCTTTTGTACTTGTAAGATACTTTCCTCCCTATAGAAGATTCTTTTCTGCTATTCAAATTGGTTCCCTTAATGACAGTAGGAATTTAAAGGAAAAAACCCACCTCCACCCCCCAAAAATAGCAATGCTCTTATCATGAACTAGGTTCATCATTTTATTCCAATATGTCAATTCCAGGTATTTAAAAATAAAATCAACCAATAAATAATAAAATTGTTCAGTACAAAGGAAAAGTCTTCTGTAATAAATGCATTCTTCTCGGAAGCATTGATGCAAAGGAAAGGAGATGTAAATCTAGCACTCTGATGTGGTTTGTCTAGTATACATTGGAATAAAAATGACATGATTTTAACATTTAATGACAACATAGCTAATTTCTCCAAGGTGCTCTATCTAACTAAGATTTAACTAAGATATACCTTTGAGAAGCTAGCACATCTAAAATCTTTTTGTAAGCAAATTGACACTTGGCCTGTTGCCAGAGTTACAGACAAAGCACAATATCTAGAAGAATGAGCTGTGAAATTTAAAGAACTTATTTACCTTGAAAGCTGGAAGAAGTACTTAATTGGACCTGTAAAGCATTACTTTAAGTTTTTCAATCTAAGTTAACATTTTCATGCCATACTATTTCTCTATAGTTCAAACCAGTAAAGCATTCTACATATGTGAGGTATATTCATTCTAGCTTTTCTTTGCAAAAGCCCAGTATTTAGTGCTATTAAATTGCCCAGATACTTTAAGAAATGATTACTTTTAAAGAAGATAAACTACAGCGTTCATCTCAAAATCAAACTTCTTTCGTTTATAGCTTCAGGTCAAATTTTATTACTTTGGTCAAAGTCTATTATGGAACTTGTGGTGCAAGAGACCATTCTACAATGGTGTTAAGAATATGTCCTCACGTATTTCTTCCCAAACAGGTAGGTGATTTCTCAAAACTAATTTGTTGAAAGAGGTGTCAAGTTAGGGTAGTGTCCGATCATGGCATTTATCACATCTCAGTTTTTTTCATAAATAGGAAAAGAAATCCCTTCCTATTGTCAATTCCAGTCCACTTATAAATTTCAATATTTAATTATGATTTGTGAAAAGTCAGTGAAAAAATAAATTATAAAACTTTACATTACTCAGTGTAAAGGACAGATGACTTGAGAAAGTAATAATGGATAAATTTGAGCTAGAATTTCCATATAAAGATCATGTAATGGATTTAGATTCTGTGCTTAGAAACTGGCAATACTCTGTGATTCAGAGTGAATAAACGGTTTTATTATAAGACTACATAGTGTTAAATGAATAGTAATGTAAGGCTGTTTGCTTTTGAAAGAATAAATGTAATTAAGTACCAAGACCTACACTTACCAAGTTTGTCTAAAATTCTAAAATTCAATTCAGTTCAACAGACACTTACAAGAAAATTAACACATTCCAGATACTGTATAGATACTAAATGAAAAAAATGTTTTATTAAAAATAATATAGTAGGGCCTCCCTGATAGCACAGGGGTTAAAGTCTCAGTGCTACCAAGCAATGGCCAGCCGCTGGAGCACAAGGTCCATCCCAGCCAGGGAGCTGACCCATATGGTGCATCCTGCTGCTCCCTACAGCAGTCTGTTCAGTAGATCTGCCTGTTCTGCTCCCCACTCTCTCTGGTGACTCCTTTCACCCCCAGCACCTCTGGTCTACACCCCAGGTCTTGTATGCATGAATAAATTTAAAAAATCTTAAAAAAATAAAAGATACATAGTATTTTGTGTGTTCAGATACCAGCTCATGTATAAAGCTCTCATTTAGGTATAACTTGGAAAAATTCAAAAATATATGAAAACCAAACTTTAGTGATAACAAATGTAAACTCCAAAGAATTCGAGGGATTCACAATAGATTGAAGCAACAGCTTATGCCTCACAAGAGATACTGCATGCGATGCATTTCCTGGATGTAACTTTACATGTACTAACTCTTTATATATTTACAGCTGTTATGTTTAGTGAGAAATCTTGTTCACAACTTTCCTGCTTAAAGGCTAGGATATAGATGAGGAAAATTTCCTTGAGTGGAACTTCAGGGTCAAAGGATATATAAGCTTTTAAGAAACTAGTATTGCTTTCTTTGCAGAATATTTTCACTGTCCACCAGCTGTGTCTGTAATCGATATCTGTTTAATACCAGCTCCTTTATTTCACAATTTTTTATTCTTCAGCATCTGAGTATTCAATTACACTGAGAAATACTTTCCCCAGCCTAATATTAGATTCACCCATATGTTTTATTTAAAATACCTCCATTCTAGAATGGTGCTAGGAATATGTCCTTATGTATTTTCCCAAACAGGAAGGTGATTTCTCAAAACTAATTTGTTGAATGATGATTACTTTTCCCATTGATATGAAATACTACTACTTTTTTACATTAAATAGTCCTGCAATTTTGAGCTATATCATAAATCTGTCCAGTTTTCTGGTATCATTTCCTTTTACATACAAGAGTTCCAACTCATATTTTAATGATACCTAAATTTATACTATAACTTCTACTTCCACATTCATAACTAGGTTTTAAAAATGTAGCTTTTTCATTTGTACTATTCTGGAACTATTTTATAGCCATTTTACTAAAATAAATTAACTGGTGATGAAAATTAGTTTGTTTTATAGTTGATGGATATAATATTGTACCATCCAAAAAAAGTCTTTCCATTTTCTTCAGTAGCTTTTAATTTACTTTAGTAAGTGTTAAGTTGCTTCTAACATGGGTTTGAAAATTTAGTTCAGTTTATTCTGAGATACATTTTAATAATGTAGATCATATAATAATGTTACTTAAAATATATTCTAAAGTTGTACTATTTTGATAAATTAAAGTCATGGATTTAGGTATATTAATTTTTGTTTTTAATGGGTATTTTTCTTGATGTTCTTGGTTTTATTTTTATACAAGCATGTCTTTTTCAAAAAAACATGGTTTGAGATTTTTCTTTCAAGTATTTATTACTTAAAAAATACTAGCAACTTTCAAAATTAAGAGATATGGTGCTTTTATTAAAAAATTGTTCTGTTATTTAACTTAGTATGTAAATAATTACCTGCTTTATTAAAATGAGATTGCATTATATAGTGCCAGGTGTGTATCATTAAGGATATATTGAGGTTTTCTGCATCCATATTCACAAACATATTGTTCTCTAGTTTCCTTTTCTTGTGTTTTCTGAGGGAATCAGGGAATCACTGGCCTCAGAGAATGCATTGCAAAATTTCTTCTGCTTTTTAGAAGAGTTTGTGAAGGACTAGTGTTAATTATTTAAATGTTGTTAGAATATAGTAAACCTTAGATTTTATGGGTGTCAGAAGACAATTTTGAAATTGCCAGGTGAATCTATATGTTATATGTCTATTTTTTTTTGTGTGTGTGTGTTTCTATATTTTTCTATTCCTTGGTAGTTTATATCTTTCTAACAATATGTTCAATACATCTAAATATCACAGGTGTTGACTGACAGCTTGATTATAGTAGTTCTTATGCTTTTTTTTCTTTTACTTTTTCTTTTTTTTTCCAGAAGTACAGAGAATATGTAAGTTGACTTGAGGGTAAGACAAGGAGGAGGATCCTTACCAAACAAACAGGAAGAGGCCCTGGGTTTACAAAAGTAGCCACCATACTCAAGACAGTTCAGTCCTACTGACTTTAAGGAGATTTTTCTTGAACATAGGTATCCAAGGAGAAGTAGAGTAAACAAAATAAATCACACAAAGTTGTATAATGTTTTATAGTGTTCTATCATGAATTAGAAAATCATCAGGAATTCCAACACAACACAACAAATATAACCAAATGAAACTAAAAGCAGGCAACATATAGATAAACCAAATGAAACTAAAAGCAGGCAACATATAGATAAACCAAATGAAACTAAAAGCAGGCAACATATAGATAAACCCAGTGTTTCATGTTGTTTGCTTTGAGTTTTATGTGAGCATGTGACATGTGAGCATGTCAATGAAACAAATGGGAATATGGGAACATTCTCCACAAAACTGGAATCTATTTTAAAATTAAAATTCAAGAACACAAAAGTTTAATAAATAATATGAAGATATCAAAACCTCGATATAGGAGCTTAATATTGTAGATGGAATAACTAGAGAATGGGACAGTAGAATATATTTGGATGGAAGATACAGATAAAAACTTCCTTTATATGTATACTAGAGTTCCAGAAAAAAAAAAAAAAACCAGAAAAATAGATTTAATAAAGCATGGTCTTTAATTTCCCCAAACTACTAAAAGGTATTATGACATATATTCATGAAGTTTTATGAAACACCAGCAAAAATAGATTCAGAGAAAAACAAACCCATAGGAAAATTTCTAAAAACAGGAGAAAATCTTAAAAGCATTCCTAACAAAACACATTTACATATACAAACAACTACTCATATACATGTGGTGCTAGTAACAAAATAGATGACAGTAACATTAAAAACAGAATCATTCTTGTGATAAAATTAACAAGATGGCACAATAGGGGATTCTCACTTGTTTCCCCCTTCAGCAACAATAATTTGGCAGCTATTCATGGATAAAAATGCCCTTGAGGGGGACCTCCCTGGTGGTGCAGGTTTAAAGTTCCTCAACACTATCACACTATGGCCAGACACTGAGGCTAGAGTTCAGTCCCCCCAACAGGGAGGTGACCCATATGGCACAACAGACCTCTTCTATCTCACCCGCTGCTCCCCTCAGCAGTGTACTCCATTCTGCCTGTTCTGCTCCCCACTGTCTCTGGTGAATCCTCTCACTTCCCATATCTCTGGCCTGGACCCAAGTCCTTGTAAACATAAATAAAATAAGTATTTTTAAAAAATGCCCTAGAAGGAGTCTTGGAATCCAAACTCCCAAAGAGACTTAAACTAAGGCTGGCTTTGGAGGGGGCAGGCCATGCCCAAGAGGCAGCCTCATTGACAGTGATCCTGATTTCAGACTCACAGTAATTCTTATCTCCGTGGCTCTCACTTATAGCCTTAGCCTTGCCGCAAACACTGTCTGCCACAGGACCTGGGAAGTGTCACACACTAGTTACACTAGTGATGTGGGCCACACACCAATAGATTGGTGGTTCTGAAGTTTCCTGTGACCATCTCTTAACTCCTCTCAGTCACAGTCTGGCCACAGTCCTGCCTATCCAGGACCCTGGTGGGAGAGAGGTCCATCCATACCTCTGAGGCAGGTCTGACAGCGTATGCTAAAACTGTCAATGTTGGGAGTCTTCCCCACTTCAGGACTTGGGGGAGACAAAACCATCCATGCCCTTAAAGCAAGTCTGTCAACTTTGATTAGACACCAGAACCTGAAATGGTCCTGTACACAGCTGCAGTCCCTCTAAGCCATAGCCTGGGAGGAATCCTTCCCTTCAGAAGCAGAGCAGAAGACATGTTGAACCCTGAATGTAGGCACCCCCAAATTCTCTTCAGAAGCAGAATGGGAGACATACTCAGACCTGAATGTAGACACTCCCAAATTAGTATCAGTTCAGACATTGAAACAGTTCTATGGCCTGACCTCAAGCCTATCAGCCATCATCTAAGGGCATTGAAGCTCACACAGGGTCTAGTAGAAAAATCTCCTGCCCCTCTGAGCTCCTGGAGGCTGGCCTACAGATCTTGGTCCCAGCTGTGCCCTCTGTAGTAGCTCTAGGACTCTGGTCCTGGCTAAGGCTTGGGACCAGGCTTTTTTACCTAGAGGCTCGCTCAGTGACCTGGCTGGAAATCTCTAAGGAAGTGGGTAAGAGACATACACATCTGCACACCTGGTAATAGGTTTATGACCTAAAGATCCAACTGTGGATGCTGACGGATCCAACTGCCCTGTAATGGGGGGTTCCCAGGAAAAGGGGAGGTACCACACTCCCTGCCTCACCCAGAAGGAGGGTAGAGCTGAGTAGGGAAAAGAACCTGGAGAGGAGATTGGGGAAGGAAGAAGGATGGAGAACCAGAAGGAGGCCTGAGGGAGGCACATGGAGCCTGAGGGACTTGTGAAGAAACTGTGCTTGTTTCTTGGCCCTGGGCTGGTTGAAACAGATGTGGGTGAGAGACCCATGGGGAGGTTGACTATGACAGTGTCTATCTTGATTTTGTGCTTTTCCTCCCAGGCTTGTCTGGCCATTTCTGACCCTTTTCTATAGGTCCCAGCCAGAAGGTGCTTTAGGCTTGTGACAGGCTTTCAGGCCTTGCTTAGGGCCAAACCCTTTTGCAAATTTTTACCCACGAGGGGATAGGTAACTTTGGGTGTTTGATTTAGAAACTATATTCTGTATCTTTCCTGTATTGCACACTAATTGTATTAAAGTTCCTTTCCAGTAAAGGTCATATATGGTTTGTCTTTATGTGGCCAAAGGCAGAATCTATTTAGACCTGACAGGTTTGGAGTTCAGGGGTGCCATGTAACTGTCCTATTGGCCAAAGTCACAGAGGTATCCCCTTCAACCCAGAAATCACACAGGATTCAAGCCCTCCTAAGACCCTGGTGATAGGTCCACCAATCACAGACCCCACAAGAGAAAAAGAGGATAAAACTATAATTATTCCATCAAGATGTTATAAAAAATGTAAACACACATGCAACCATATTGGAGCACTTAAACATAACACATATATAGACAGGATTGAGAATATAAAATTATAAAAACTGAGAAATAACATTGAAAAATCAAGAGAGATTCTATAAGTAACTAGAGGAATCCAATTGTGTCCCCACTGTAATGTATTACTGTTTACATATTATATGGAAAAAATTGTTCCATTGTTTATATTCTTTCTCTATGTTCCTTACTGTAGTTCTAAGACCTTATTCTTTTCAGAGTTACCTTCTTAGAAGTGAAAAGTTGAAGGAAGTCCTTGAAAATGGCATGAAAAAAAAAACAGCAATTGATTTTGAAGTCAAGAACTAAAAATTTATAGACTCAAAAATTGTTAAATCACTAGCAATTATTACATTTGTAATGTGGAAATAAGTGCTATGCCTTCAAAATGATTGCAAGCAAAATAATTAGGCAGATATTGAAACTCTCAGGGTACAGAAATGTTAAAAGGGTCATATAACTTGGTAACCATTATTATTCTCACCCTTGAGATAACTCTTTGGAGGAGTAAGTGGCATTATTATTTACAAATAGGTGATGTCTTATAGTTATTAATGTACACTAAATTTTTTCTCTCTTGTAATGAGCAATTTTAGGGCCTCATTAATTTATGAAAGATTCAACTGAGATAATTTTGAACATGTTTTAAAATGCATTAAGGACAATAGGATTAATTAATAAAAATTACTGTGGTGCACGGTTTGTAGAAAAGACACATTTAGACACTTTGCTTTCAATCAAGAGCAAACAGCCTATCGGTTATGTGCACAGTAAGCCACTGGACAGCAGTGCCCTTTCTCAACACAATCCTGGTTCCACTTACCAAGAAAAAAAGAACATACTTGTATATTAGCTTCAGCCATGCTGAACCAGGAAAATATATCTACTTTAGAAAAACAATGTTCTTCAAGTCAAATCTCCAAGACATAGGATTAGCCATGTGTTTAGAACAAATTGTACTGTCATCATAACCCATTAACAAAGTGAAGGGAAAGTCTACTAAAATCTAATCTTGCCCACAGACCATATTTTCAATCATATTTTTTCACAGATCTTTAAAAAGTTGTCTTCAGACACTGGAAGACTTAATAATTTACAATCAAGTGTAAAATGGTTTTGAATATTTAAGTATCTGACTATCCATTACTACCAGGAACAATAAGATTGTTTACATGCAAATGAATTAAAAAATAGACCAGCAAAGGGAATTAGCCAGCAGTTTACTAAATTTGTCTTTGCCCTTGCTGTTCCAGTTTATATTTATGAAAATGGAAATGTAAACCTAACAGGGATCTCAGCCTAATAGAAAAATGTTAGCCAATAACAAAGAATATTAAATATATTGACTGTCTTACTCATTATTGCCATTGTTTCCTCTCATATAGAATTTATAAAAAGTTGTTCATTCAAAATAATGAGATCAGTATCCAAATTTTAATAGTATTTACTGGAATGCATGAATCACCTTACAGAAATAGAATCAGAATAAAATAAAATACTATGGTCTGAAGGATGTTAGTCAAAGACAAAAACAACATAATCTTCAGCAATTAAGAGTTAATCTGCTTTAATATTGATTAATAATAATGTGTCACCTATGTAGTAAGAGATCAACCTATCTAGCTACTGCTGCTCCTAAATTAAAATTTCAGATTGAAAGAAAACCAGCAATTTGTGTTGTTAAAACCCTTTGTTAATTTACTATGCCACTAGTTAGAGGAGTTGAATATCATGTAAAAATTCTTGCAAATAATCAACCACTTTCTGCAACCTGAGGAGAGATGTGATGATAAAGGATATACTAGCTTCAAAAGCTTTCTCAGAAAATTGGGAGCATCCCAGAAATACAGGCACTGCATCTCATTTCGAGCAGAAAGAAAACTCAATCCACCCAAACAAAGGATTTCAGACATTTGACCTTTGAGTTGGCAGAAAGAAAAAAATTTAAACAGCCATTTATACTCTGTAATTGGCCCAACCTTAATGGAAGGTATTCACCAACAGAGCAGAACAGCCAAGACAGGATTTCAGTAAATGGCACGTTATTTCATAAAGAGCTCTGCTCAAGGTAATTTACACAAAAGAGGAAGGCTTACTTAAAGCTACCACTTGGGATTGTATCAAATCAAATCGATTCCATAGTTCCATTAACTTTTATTGATGCTTCTTTAGCTTTTGTATTTCATAGAGTTGAAATAACAAAAACATCTCTGAGTTGTCTCAATTTTAACTCCACTTTAAGCTCAATTTTTATCTTTTTTAATTTCTTTCTAAAAGAACAAATAGTTTCTATTTCAGGTGCTCTGAATGTAGGAATAGATATCATTGTACTAAATAGGAATCTGACTTTTGGCATTTAACTAGAGTGTGGGCAGAAAGCCAAAGAACTTGTTCTTCCTCTGTGGAGGTGAAGATGATTTTAATATTTGGTGCTTGTGTTTAGGGTGGGAAGTAAAGAGAGGAAGCTTCTGCACAAAACCTCTGCACAGAAAAACTGTGCTTAGGAAAGTGGCTGCAAACTGAATGGTGGGTCTCTTACAGGGCAGGGAGAGGATACGGCTGAACCCCCAAACCTGCCTGCTCTCAATAGGTTCTGTCATCTGTCACATCAAGACAAACTACATTAAGACCTTTAATGTAAAGGAGCTTTAATACAATTAGTGTGCAATACAAAAAAGACACAGAATATAGTTTCTAAATCAAACACCCAAATCTCCTCATGGGTAAAGGCTACCCAAAAGAGATTGGCACAAAGCAAGTCCTGAAAGCCTGTTACAGCCTAAAGCACCTTCTGGCTAGGACCCATAGAAAAGGGTCAGAAATGGCCAGACAAGTCTGGGAGGAAAAGCGCAAAATCAAGATAAACATGGCCATAGTCAACCTCCCCATGGGTCTTACACCCACATCTCTTTCACCCAGTCAAGGACCAAGAAGAAGCAAGCGCAGTTTCATCACATGTCTCGCTGCTCCATGTGCCTCCTTCAGGTCTCCTTCTGGCTCTCCATCCTGCTTCCTTCCCCAGTCTCCTCTCCAGGTTCTTCTCCCTGCTGAGCTCCACCCTCTTTCTGGGTTGGGCAGGAAACTGTCACCTCCCCTTTCCCCGGGATCCACCCTGTTACAGGTCTGCCATACAGGTCTTGCTCTTTACTTCTTTGTTTCTTTGCTAACATTAAACAGTCATTGCTCTGCAAGTGATATCCTACAACTTTCCTTCATGTAAAGCTTCAGGATATTTTCAGATAATAATTACATTTGTGTGGTTATAAAATAAGGTTTTTTTTTGCAATATATCTTTTGAAGTAATAACTGATGAGACCTTTAATGCTTCCTCCCTTTCCTGGTATAATCAAACCACAAAGAAGCAACGTTATCATGCTCCATCACCAAAAAATGATTGTTGCTGCTCAGCATGCACAACAGCTGGCTGAGGGATTTAGTAGGAGACATGTTTGTCCCCTACTAGAACCTGAAAAGACCCTCAGTTCATTTTCAGCCCCTCCCATTGCAGTTCCTCAGTGAACAGTTCTGCTAATACAGGAACCAAGCAGGAAAGATTCATGCTTCTGTCTCCAGAAATCCTTAAGATTTCTTACTTGATTCCAGTTAATCCATAAAAAAAAAAAAAAAAATGCACCGTATGAAAAGCATGACACCAATTAAATACAATATGGTAAAGAAGTCACAGTGCAGAGTGTTTGTGTACTATTCACAATCAATTGTTGTTAGCTTAAAATAGGCTAATCAGTCAGATATTTCAAGGAAGATTGATAGTAACTACAAAATAAAGACAAACAGGGGTTAAAACAAAGACAAAGAGAAAGGAACTTAACCATACTTGACATAGTTATTAAGAGACTAAAGAGTTCCTCCCTGGTGGCACAATGGGTTAGGATGCAGCTATGCAAGCTAGCCTCAGCTTCTTCATTGAGAGTTCGATCCCCAGCCCTGGAGGTGATCCACAAGGCTCAGCAGATCTCTTCTGACATGCCTGTTACTCCCCTCAGCAGTGTACTTCGTCGATCTGCCTGTTCTGCTCCTCACTCTGTCTCTGGTGAATCCTCTCACCACCCCTGCACTGCAGGCCTGTACCCCAGTTCTGTAGCATAAATAAATAAATCTTGAAAAGAGACAAAGAGAGACTAAAGAATAGAGGAATCACAGTCAGATCTTTTAAACCTATACTATAGAACTCAAAGGTTTAGGGCCATGTGATAAAAATAAAATATGAGAATAAGTTAATTTCTTCTTAAGAGTTATTACAAACTAATGTAGACAATATGAGGTCAAATGATAGAAACCACAATCAGCTCTTGAATGTGAAAAAAAATGATTTTACTTTGATAGTTGCTCAGAGTGTTTTGTGTACTAACTCATTAACACTTTATCTAGTTTCCTATTTGGCCAATGATATATATTTGCAAATAGTTTTCAAATATGAGCACCAAACATGTTGGGTACTTAATAATTAGATTGTTGAATTGTTGTGGTTTCTCACATAGGCTCAAGCTTGGTTTTTTTTTTTCTTCCTCTGTGTGAAGTTAATTGGACTATGTAGTAGTTCAGTTCTCAACTTGGCCTCACAAAACCCTTTTCATCATCTCAGCAGGATACTCACTTTAGGCTTTTTAAACATATTTTCATGATTTTGATGAGATTATCATGATTATAGTTATTATTATTATCCCTCATTAAGTTTCTGGAATACAAGGACATACCATCTCAAGACATGAAGTTTTTTAATAGTCTTCACTTTTTTATTATAATAATTACAGCAAATTCTGAATTCCAAGACTCTATATTTTCTGGGTTAAAATGCTTAGGTTCTTTGGTTAATGGTTGTCTACATTTTTATAAAGATATGTTGATAGCCTCAAGCAACCAAATAAGACTTTGTAAAAAAGAAAGTAACAGAAAAAAAAAAAAAAGAAAGTAATAGCTGCTTTGGGAAATATGTAAACTGTATGATGTTTAACAGGTCTTGAAAAAGAATTTCTTTATTTTAAAATCTGTCATTTGTCTTCATATCTATATATTGTAGAAAGAAATATAACTTATAGCAATATTAGTCATATCATACAAGAACAAAAAGTATCTAACATCATCAGTGGGCTGTGTCAGGATCTCTCTTTCAGAAGCCAGTCTACTTGTTGTCATTAATGTAATTTCTCTGAGGTAAAATTCTCACACTGAGGAAAAATGTGCCCTTCCCACTGCTGAAGAACTTCCAGTTGATCCTTTCATCCAGGCAAGGAAGTATCCCAATCAAAGCCTTTTTACTCTTTTTGGGTCCACATAGAGTGTTGTTGGCCAGGCATTTATTGAGGCATTTTGTGGACATAGAAGCAAAGAAGGCTGACTGGAAAGGATGTATATGTTCTGGCACAAGTGGATGCAAACATGAAGGAATATAAAACATGGCCAGTGTCACACAGACTATAAAACGGTTAATGTTACATAAGGATCAGTAGATGTTTTAAGTCGTTAAGAAAGGATCATTGAAAAATGTGCGAAAGCTCTGAAAGAAAGTTCATGAGCTGACATAGGAAAATAGTATTCCCAGTAGATTAAAGAGCAAAATAGATAAAAGAGCAAAGATCATGATGTAGGATGAGCTTACCACAATTAAGGAATAGAAACAAAAAGCCTGGTTTGCCTAACCTATGTTTCCAAACGTCAATTTTTCCTTCATTGAAAACCCAAACCCCAGACTTAAATGTTTCTGCTTTTCCCCTCAGGAGCTGACTCATGAACACCATCTCTGCACTGACATGCCTTCCTAGTTCCAGAACTCACCATGAGCTGGCAACAAGTCACACGGCTTCTAGGAAACATTTGGATTTAATTCTGTGTCTGGATATCATACAGTGAATTTCAATAGAAGATCACAGCAAAATAAAACTTGTAGCAGTGAAAAGGTAATAGACAGGTATAGACTTTCACCCCAGGTTTTCCCAATGCTTTGCTGTGCCTGTTGCACTAAAAAGGTCCAGTAAATGGAACACACTGATGAGGACAAGATAAGCACATGTTCTAGAGGTGGGAGATGCAACAGAGCCGACCGTAGGCATGTCAGAGGGGGGGAGATAATCTCATCACCATGAGATTATTTTAGACTATGAGTGATAATTAGTGAATTTACCGAAAAATGGCATGGATTTGCTTTTGCAGTACATATACTAAAATAAAAGTGTTGCAGAAAGCATTTGCATGGCCTGTAGGCAAGGATGCCATGCAAGTTGGTGGTACCAGCCCTGGGGAAGTACTAAAGAAGGCACATTTCAGTTTTCCATTGATGAAGCTCAGGCGATTAGTTCTTGGCAATTGAATGAAGGACATCCTTCGAGAGATTTTTCTTTTGCTCATTTAAACATAGATTACAAACAGGCAAACACCATACAAACATCAATCAGTGCCCTCCTATGAAATACTTTTTATGCCATAAGACAATTTTTGGGGAGAACAGATTTCACCTCCCTACAACATCTTAAAGCCAAGTACTGTGAGTGAACATTCCCCAGTCGGATGCTGCTGACCTTCCACCACATGCCTGAAGCCAACTCTCCTAGTCCTTACCTATTCTAGAGGAAAACACATTTCCCCACAGCCAACTATTCATATTGTGATGCTGCCCATGATGGGACTTTTATGGTACATTTCATAATATATAATCTATTTTTCTAATTCCTTCTTAAAATATATATTTAATAAGGCAAATTTTATGTTTTGCCTTTTGTCAATTTTCACTGAAGAGAGTTATCCTGAAGTGTCACCTACGGTTCCATGGCAAGAGTAATCAAGCATCATGAGACGAAATATTTTCTTTTTTTAGACATTTTACCTGCCACTTTCTAGCATAGTAATTTAATTCGATCAATTTGATAAATTTGGGGCCTTACCAAATGAAAAAATCTGTATTTTTGGAGATTTATCATATCTGAGCTTTAATGATGAGCCAAACAGATGGTTGACTGCTATCTTGACTTTTAAATGATGAAAGGTCTTAGCTTTAAGGACACACTTTTATACTTCATCATGTTATAAAAGCAGTATGTGGAAAGGGAAGGGAATTTAAGCAGGTGCCATTTATCCTGTCCCCACGTATATGGAATCACCTGGGATTACAAATTCCAGTATGCTATGAACAAGACTTCCTGAATGGGAGGCCTTTGGAGTCAATCTTTAGAGGGAAAAAAAGATGAAGGAAAATATGTGGAGGACAGACATGTGCAGAGATTTAAAAGAAGCTCAGAAGAGACATGGGAATGAGACACAGGTAGGTTGTCCGTTGGCAGCGCCAATGGCAGTCATTATCTGGACTTCATTTTGGATTCGATTTCCTTTACCTTTGTGCTCACAGATGGCTGGACTCTTTAGAGCATACACATCTTAAGAGTTTAGGGTCCCTGGGTATCCCTTGTTTTCATGCTAGCAGTCATAATCCTCTAAACTACCTGTTCACACATTAGTTTGACAAGAATTTAATAAATACTTAAAAATACCTGGATATCAAAAAATGAAGGACTTGCATAAATATATGCCTGGCACCAAGTATTAAATAGAAATCCTATGGAAAGCGGCAGCCTCAGTATCTATCATGAGAGAGACTGGGCAGGAAGGCAACAGCAGGGGAGAATGCTAATTACATTTCAGAAGCCTACATTCTTAGATGCTTTACTGACACTCCTGTTAGGTGTAGATTCTGACTCTCAGGCAGAATTTACTTATCAAGAATGCTTTTGTGATCAAAGAAAGAAGCATTTGGGAAATTTGCATAATTTATAGAAAGATGTCTTCTAACAAAGTTATGGAGACTTGGAGTTTTTTTTTAAAGTTTCTAGTCCTGTGAGGTTAGTGTAGTTTAACTGTCATCTAATGTAAACCTTGTGGCCCCCAAATTAGGTAGCCCTCAAAAATTTAAGGCTCATAGCAACTAGAAAGTTTGTAGTATTCGCTTTTGTCAACACAACTGAGATACACCTCAGGTATTTTGATCTATTTTCTACTAAGTACACCAAGTTGAAAATTTCTGCAAAAACTAGTCCTCAACCTGTAAGTATAGAAGATTCTTCAGGAAAACGAAAATGCATATCATAAGGGGACAGATTGAACATTGTTTCACAAGGTAAGTGGATGGAAGCAGGGAAAGCTCTGATAAAGCTGCATTATAGCAACAACGGCTGGGGTAGGGAGTCTAGGCCAGGATGGGGAAGGATTCTGGGCATCGGTTAGTCTGGTGATGCCGCAAGAGCTGCTGTTTTTCTCTCTCAGACCATGTCCAGTTCTTGTGATCGTAGGAAACCCATGCGTTTTCCTGGAACTCTTGAATGCTTCCTTTCACTGCAACTTTTTTTTCATGTTACATCTAACAGTAAATGTGGCTCTTTGTTTTATGGACTAAGCAATTAGTTTTAATGGTAGGATTTTTCTTTGATGCCTTTGGTGCTCCTAATTGGGATCAGGAAGTTTGGATGTCGGTCTCACTCAGCACTTCATTTGCTGGGAGTAGTGCCTGTTCTTTTTTTTTTTTTTTTAATTCATTTATTTATGCATATAGTACTAGGCCAGAAGTGCAGGGACAGTGAGAGGATTCACCAGAGACAGAGAGGGGAGCAGAACAGGCAGATGGATGAAGCACATTGCTGAGGCAGTGGGTGGGTCAGGAGAGGTCTGCTGCGCCATGTGGTCACCTCAGGGGTGGGGATCGAACTCACATTGAAGAGGCTGCAGCTCGCTTGGAGAGCTGCATCCTAACTTGCTGTGCTACCAGGGAGGGCCAGTAGCTCCTATTCTTTTACTTCAATATGTGACCCAGTACAAACTGTGCTTGGAGGGTTCACAATTAATTATGGATCTACTACAAAATTGTCCAATTCTCTCATAATTTACACTTTGTACCTGTTTTGCTGTAGTACCTGATGGAAGATTATAGGTACCTCACATAAATGTGTAATAGATAAAATAGTAATAATGGCATCTTACATTTGGATAATGCTGTATGATGTACAATATTTTTACTTTATTATACTATTTCAGATTACAAACATAACAACTCAGAGCAAAGAAGACATTATTTCTTCCATTTTATAGGTAAGCAGCTGGAGTTTAGGAACAGTAGATGTTCATAGTAACACAAATAGGAATTGAAAAGGTCTCAAATTCTGACTAATAGATTATGAAGTCTTCCCCAGTTTCAGGGGCTATAACTTCTAGCTAAGTGGGTAGCACCCATCAGAGCTCTAATTATACTCTAACAAACAGAGCACTTTTTCCTTTTGCTTTTAAAAGGGGGACATCTAGGTTTGCACCCATCAAATATCTTTGAAGTGTCCTGACTGAAAGGAGTAGCAGAGTATTATAGACAAGCACGAAGAGGAGGGACAGAAGAGAGTCCAGGCACTCAGAGTGGCTAGCAAAGGAGCCTTTATTGGAGCGTTCCTGAGCGAGATTCATGGACTCCCACAGGAGTCTGCAAAGCCACGCCAGGGTCAGCCTGGCAGCTTTTAAAGGGCTTTCTGGGATTCGGTCAGGTATGAGGGAGATAGGTGCTGGGTGAAGCTGGGCAAGGATGAAAGACAGCTGTTGATTGTTTAAGATTTTTATCAGTCTGTTTCTATGCTGCTGTCTCCAATGTCAGTTAAAGATTAACTCAAGGTCAGGTCTCAAGACCCCCTTCCCTGCCTCCCTAGCTTCCTGGAACCCTGTGCCTCTTGGGTGACCTTTCACTTATGAATATAGGATTACTCTGGATTTCCCCCCTGGACATTGCCTGGGGCAGAAGGTGCATGATCAAATCAAACACCATCACCAGAACAGATTCAGGCAAAGACACACAACCTGGACCAGTGATTCTACATCTTGCTTCTAAGAGGCAGTTTGAACAGTTTGGGAGCCACTTTTTTTTTTTTTTTTTTTTTTTAAAGATTTGTGCATACAGAACTGGGGTACAGGCCAGAGGCTCAGGAGCGGCGAGAGGCTTCACCAGAGACAGAGTGGGGAGCAGAATAGGCAGGTCTACGAAGTACACGGCTGAGGGGAGCAGCGGGCGGGCCAGGAGAGGTCTGCCACGCCATGTGGTCACCCATGGGGCAGGCGGGAATCGAACTCATGCGGAAGTGGCTTTAACCCACTGCGCCACCAGGGAGGGCCCTAGAAGCCACTTTTTAATTTTCATTTAAATACTGACAGAACACCCATAATGTACTAGCACTGGCTAGGTACTACATGGTCCTAGATTGGAAGAAGTCATCAATGCTGAGGGAACCTACAGTTCAAGAAATAAGAATGACATGTCAACTATAAAATCCATCCTAATTTGCCATGATAGAGACAACAAAAGTGACAGGATAAAGCTTTGTGAGAGTAATGGCCAGATAAACTTTCACACCATTGTATCCACAGGTTTGCTACCATGATTACTGCTGACATGGCTGCATGTTGGATTCTGCATATTTGTGAGTTTCCAGCTCTCCTAGCAAGGCTTCATGCTTGGAAGTAAACTTTGAGGAAGCAAATAGGAAACAAAATTCAGATTCTCAAGAGGTTTGCTGTAGCCCATTTTTAATTCCAGAGTTCAAACAGGCAATTTCTTAATTACCTCATGATTGATATTTTTTTAAAAAGGTCAACAATTCAGGAGATTGAAATAAAGCTAAAGATGGAAAAGCATCTTTAAATTAATTTTTTTAATGAGAACCTAGTAGAATTTGCCACACTTCACTTTAGGGGAAACTACTGAAAAAATGTTTCTCCAAAGAGGCCCTTCTTTTTGATGACGAGGCTCCATGGGGCTGTGGGGTGGGGCAAAATTGTAGTGGCAGCCTGGGGTGCTTCCTTCCCCTACTCAGCAAATCTCCACCTGCTCTCAGCTTCACACCTCTCAGCAAATTGTTGAACTTAATAATGGCAATTCATGTCTGGACTCTGGGCAAGGAAGTAGCACTTCCTCGGACACTGGGGAGAAACACTGCAAGTTGTGAACCAGAACAGTGTATACTCAAGCTCAGATACATACTCCTAGTGATTTTTCAATGAGGAGCTTACTTTAAAAGTAGTTTAAAAATTTAAAACTTCCCAGCATTAGTGGGGAGGTGGTACTAGAATGGAGTGCTTTGCTTACCTCCTACCATCTCAACTCATCTGTAGGGAAATGTAGACTAATCTACACAGAAACAAACCTGGAATCTAGAAAAATAGAGTTCCCACAACAAAATTTAAAAAGCTACATCCAGGAGACTAGTAGGGACAGGGAAATGTACTTGCCAACGAAGAAACTCCATCACAGGACAACGAGCCACAAACAAGGAGACATGTCTAAGTTAAGGAATGATTTTTCTCCTGGAGCCTGTAGGAAACCTGTATCTAACACCTGGTACTCCAGTCCTATGATCCAGCTCACCCAGCTCTAGAGATGAGAACCTGGCCTGGAACCCTCACACTGAGGGCCAGAAGGTAGTGATTATAGGAAGGCTGAGGATAAAAGTAGAACCAGCTCAACAGGACTGAAAGCAGATTTATTTGCTCTGGGACCCAAAAGAATAATAGAAGTATGAATATAGGGAAAGGAACCCCAGATACTATCCTTACTGTACTGGCTAGGAGACAAGAATCCTGAGAAGAACTTCACCATCCTCGGGAAAGTAGCCATATTACTTTGGTGCCTAGAGACAACAATAAGAGGGTCCATCCCTGGCACATAAATAGGCTGGGCCCTGCTCACCATCATCTATCCCTGGCAAGCTAGCTTCACCCCTGTAGTCACTCATCAATCACCCTGGCCAACATGCAATGCAGAAGAAGTGTCAGAGCCAGCTCCCAATTGTATGCACTGCAGAAAATATGGAAGTGGGCCCACTTGGATCCTGTATAACTCAGCATGTCCCAAAGCACTGGTGGCACTAAAGCAATATGGCAGGAAATGCTAAAGGAACTTACCTAAACTTAAAAGATAATGAAAGAAAAACAAGAAACTAGAGGAAAGAGGGAACATTCTCATGCTAAAAGATAAACTCACAGTAAGTTAGTAGATTAGTGACCTATGAAAATGAATATTAAAAGAAAAAATAAAAAAAAATATAGCTAAAGTTTAAATAATGTCAAGATAAATATATAAATCTGTAAAATGAGGTATCAAACATTAATTCTGGGAAGGAATAAAAATGCAGAGTTTAGGAATATATTCAAATTTAAGTAGCTATCAACTCAATAATAATAATAATATCAACTTTTAATATCTTTATATATATATATATATATACATACATACATACACACATACAAAAGACCTTATATCTGAACCTGTATCTAAATTCAAAACATTAAAATGTTTTGAGTTATACCTAAACTCAAACAATTAAAAATACTCTATGACCTAGTAATCACACTGCTGAGTATTTACACAGAGAATATGAAAATACTAACTTGAAAACATATGTGCAACCCTATGTTTATTGCAGCTCTAGTCACAGCTGCCAAGATATGGAAACAACCCAAATACCCAACAATGGGTAAAGACATCATGACCTATTTACATAATGGAATATTACACAGCCATCAAAAGATGAAATTTTATCACTGTGACAACATGGATAGAGCTGGAGGGGATTATGTGAAGTAAATTAAGTAAGGAGGAGAAGATACATACTGTATGATTTCACTCACTTGTTAAACACAAAAAGAAAACCAAAACCAAAACCAAAACCAAAACAAAACCAAGCCTGAGCCTCTAACAACAGAATGTAGTTACCAGAGGGGGCCATGAGGGGCGGGGGTGGGAGAAGGGGTGTTGGGTTGTTGTTGGATGGTGTCTGGATAGGACATATGGTGGTGGTCACAGTGAGAAGATATACTCTTGACCTATACTCGTGTTTTAACTTAATGTTACCTCAACAATAATTTTAAAAAGTCGTAATTATTAATTTGAAGAGCTAGAGTTGTACCATTTCACCTTCAAAATGGAATATTCTAAGCAAATTATTGGAAAGCATGAATTAGGAATGTCATAAGCTTTATTCTTTTTTCCCTATTTTTTAAAAATTTTATTTCTTTTTTTTTACATTGTTCATTTTTATACAATGTTTGATTTCTCCCCTCAGGCATAATACCCATAAAATTACCACCCCAAAACACCCATGAACTGTCATCATAGTCCTGTGTGCACACAAGCTTTATTCTATTATTTTTCAAATTCATCTTCAAATTTAGTGTGTATGAGACAGACAAAGACAATGAAATCCAGGGTATCAAGGCCATATCTTGAGAGCATATGGATCTACAATGGTGCCCTGTTAGTATTAGTTTTTGACTCCTAAAATATGACATTTTTATAATCATACTAAAATTTCAGATTTAGAATACTTGTTTGTTGTCTAATTTCCTGCTTGCTTATCTATGTATGTATGTTTGTATGTGTTAGGTTATATAGCTATTAAGACATGTACATGATTCATCATGAAGAGTGGGGAGGAACGTACAGTTGAATTTGGTATCAGACTAGCTTTGTCAACAGGTCTTCAGTTTTCTTTTTGTGATGTCATGCGTACCGAAAATTTTACAATTAAAGACTGATTAAGCAATACAGAGATAAGTACAGTAATACCTTGAGATCAATTAAACCATAAGAGAACATGCATGGATCCATGTTTACTGCTCTCACCAGCTGAGTTTTAAGACAGAAGTGGTTTGGGTTCTGCATAGTAAGTACCTACTGGTATCATCCTATGTATTGTTAGGACAACTTCGTGCTCATGTCTATTCCTACGTGCTGCATGTATGTGACATTGTATTATTGCCACAAAGTGGGACTCTACTGTTTTTTTTGGAAAAAGGTCTCACTGACTGAACTTGGTAGCTTGGAGTGTCCTAGGAAAATGGGAGGAAACTGGCATCAGCATCACAGATATAGCAAGATGGCACTTGGGCTGAGTGACACTGTGCTGTGGGTGGGATACTTCTTCCTGCTCTAATGATTTAATGAGTAAAGTTGAGATCCCAAGTTGGCTATAGTGACCCTGAAAGCCACCAAGGACAGTGGACCAGGGGATCATTGTTGTGGCAAACAGCTTTTAGGAGCATTCGTGAAACCCCAACTTGAAAGGGTATACTTGTCAGTACCAAAGAGGAATTAAACACTGACCTTTGTAAAAATGTAAACAAAACAAATAAACAAAAAGTTGTGTGTATCTATGGGGTAATTTTCAGAGATTACCAAGAGCCAGTAATTTACAAGTTATCATAATTGTGCTATCAACTCTGTGTTACAGACTGGGGCTTGCAGCTATGAAGTTACTCTATGCCATGGACTAGGTATCATTGCCCCCAACCCCCAAATTTATATTTATACTTTAACAATAAGATCACAAATAACATCAATGAATGATGTAAAACTGAAGTCTTACACCCCAATGCATTTGAAGATAGTGACTTTGGGAGATAATAAGGGTTAGTTCAGGTCAAGAAAACAGGACCAGCATGATGGGAAGAGAGACCAAAGAAACTGCTTGGTCACCATCTCTCCATGTGATCACTAACAAGGAAGTAAGGGCAGCATCCAGGAAATAGTATTTACTCCAGTCATAAAGTGTCAGATTGATATCTACCTTGCTGTACATCAATGGTAGACTTCCCAGTTTTCAGAGCGGGGAGAAATAAATTTCCAATGGTAAAACCCAAGTATGGTATTTTGCTATGCAGCCAGAACTCAGCTAGTAGAGAAAAATGATTACTTATCCTATTTTGGGCAAATGGAGTTAATAAAACTAACTGTGAAACTACTATGAAATTTGCTCTGAGTTCCTCCATTTCTTTAGCTAGAAACTAACTGAAGAATCTTGTGTTAATTATTTATAACTTGTTATAAAGTTTCATCACATGTATATGTTTTGATATGTTAATGAGAAAAATTTGGTCTATGTACATTTGGAAGATTGGGACATTGATTGTTGTCACTGATTTAAAAGTTTAATGTTCCTTTCTGTAAAGTCAATTTGTGATTGGCCCTGTTATCATCATTATTTAGCAGCTTTCATCATTATTTAAAATGGTAAACAGTGATAAAAGCAAAAGCAAAATTAAGAGGATTGTTTATAGATTTGGAAAGACTTCTTGATATTTAAAGGATTATTTAATTTTACAATCAGACCACAAATAGCATCAGTGAATGAAGCACAATATTAATATACACTGTTGCCTACACCCTCTTTTAATATGCTGATGTGCCTTTTTGAGTCTATAAAGTTTCATGTAATTAGTTATCTCCCACAATTTATCAGCCTTGGCAAAAATTAATAACAATTGAAGATGGTGCTTCCTCTGGGATTGTTATATACATTCTATATCTCCAGGGTGTTTGGCTAGTAGTCAGTTCTGAACAAAAAATAATTTAAGTTTCATAGCTGTCTTTGGAATTTATTGTGTTCTGGGAATCATTTGAAGTCAAAGAAAAGACAGAGATGGAGAGCACTTTATGGGGAAGGGGGTGTTACTAACTGGTGTCCGAATAAAGAAAGTGGTAAATTACAAAATTGCTGAGAGATATAAGCATCAGGTCATTTGCAGCCATGAAACATCACTCTTCTACCTGCCACAGGCTCTCACCTGACCAATGTGCCCAGCTGAGATGCTATGAAATTATCCTTGTCCTTGGTTGGGGACAAAGCTTTCCTGGAATGCTCACAGCCAGTGACTGAACACAGCAGGTAGACCAAACATTTTCCTGGGAGATGTGAGATGCCTATGACTGTAATTTTGGCTCAAAGACTCCTGGCTGAGTTTATTAAAACTCTTTTGAATTGTTCTATAGTTTAAGGCTTATTCTATTCAGTCTCCCTTGCTGTATCTCCTTCCGGGAACTTAGAGATGCATCTTAGTCTGGCTATCTTTCAATCTCTTCTGACCCATGACTTTTTCCTCCATGAAACTCTAAAAGAGCTAATCCCAATTTGGCCTAAGCTTCTCCAGAACACACTCACGCTAACAGATGGGAAGTTGGATATCAATAAAATAAATTTTAATAATAAGATCCTCTGATTCTAGCTCATACTAACAAATTGGATAGCAAGTTTGCCTCTTTAGAATTTTTTTCTAAGACATCTAAGGCGGGGTCTCCAGGATATGTCAGGATGCAATTTTGTATACAATACTAGACAGAAGTGTATTTTCAAGAGTTGTTTTTAGGGCGAGGTGAATCAAAGCTGTTAGTTAAAGCAGGAATTTTGCCTACTTTATCCTAAGTTCATACTGATAAACTAAAAGTTTATTTATACAATTAAAGAATGATACTAGACTCACACATTCAAAAGTTTTACTTAGTATGTCTAAGATTATAGCCACTGATCTGGAGACAATGGATTCTAAAGTCTGTACAATTCTGTTATTCTCAACTACATGGGGATAGGATTTTTTTTTAAGTAAGGATATGGATACCTCTAAAATAGCTAGTTGACATTTCTTTTTAGCATATTTTTCCATCCTTAAAGGAAATAGGTGGAATAGCGTGAGAAGAAACATGATTTAAGAGGAGATATTTGATTCTAATCAGGCAATCAGACATTTCAGTGGAGTAGTAAGCCTAGGCAAGTCAAGGAAAAAAAGAAAGAAGTAGGGTGTTTAAAGCACTGTATTATTTACAGCTCACTAAAGAACAGGAGCTACAAGCTCTCCTAAGTGGTCTCATTTTGTATAAATTCTTACATGTCCAATTCTATAGTTATATGTACATAATATATACACATCACACACATTCTTTAAATATGAATATAATGTAAATTTAATATGTTCATATATTAAATATAATCTAAATTTAAAATGTACATACATGTTTATATACAGATGATGCAGTAAAACAGAACAGCTTTCTCTTCTTGCCCCATCAGATAAACATTCCTACCTGGTGCATTTAACAGGCCTGTCTTGCATTCCAAGGAACAGGGAGTTTTAACAGCAGTTGACAAAGCAAGCTAGTGCTCACTGGAAATCTCAGTAATCTCCTTATGTCTGCATCCAAAGGATTTGCTGATGCTTCCTCCCCTTTTTGTAGACACTCACCCATCTCCCCCTTTTATTTTTCATCTGTACAAATGCCCCTTGCTATCCAAAGTAGGCAAAATTCCTGTACGGTGACTTTATTAAGATGAGGGCATAGGTCATTTCTGATTTACTCCTCTCACAAGAAGACACACTAACAATCATTCATGAATAAGATGCCACTGAGAGAATTTAGAAATGTGACTGATGGACTCTGTACCACAAAGACCAACACAACTTGCTTAGAAGAAAAACAGAATAGACTACATGCTAAGTCATTGTTTCTACTCCAGGCTAAGGAGTCCCCTTGAGTTCCTGGTTCCTCCAGTGGAAAAAGAGCATACAGGGTGGAGATGCAGCTTCTTGGGAGTGAGACCTAAGGCAACTAAGGGATAATTAGGCAGCTGCAGAAACTTCAGGAGAAGGGAGGCTCCAGAGAAAAGGGCAACAAATTCCAAAGGGGAGTGATCAAACACCCAAGACTAGGGGTAACAGGACCTTCCAGAACAAGGACAATACAGAAAAAGAACTCTGATCACAAAGAGACTGCTGGAGCTTCAGAATAATTAGGGAAAGAAGGTTTATATTTCCTAAGGCAGGACTCCACTTCAAAAGTCTTCCTTGTCCTTCCCTGGCCTGGTTCTACCAATCTGGGACTCCCGTTTTATTTCTGTTCCTTTTCTCCTCAATACATTTTTTCTTTCGCTAAACCAATTTGCCTCCTTGCTTGCTTGCCTGAGCATCTGCTAAGTTCCTTCAGCAGTTTCATGAGACACCTACCCATGGTGGTCTGGTGGCCAGACCCAACACAGCACCTGCACCCTGGGACCCCTTCCTGGCTGGGACACTAGGCCTGAAAACCTGATGTTTCAGTATCAGGAGCACCAACTGTCTCAACCCAAAAGTACTGCAGAGGAATCTGCAGGCTTGACCACTGGGAAACTGATTGCGAGGAAAAAGGAGAAGGCGCTTGCAAAAACCTGTACACGGTCTTGGTAGAACAAGTTCCTCCTACCTGTAGTGCCCACGTAGTGAATCCAGCCAGACCACGGAATGAGCTGGGGGTGCAGGTCTGTGTGACTCGGTTTCTCAAATGAAGACCAAATACCCATCCTGGAGCCTGATCTGGTCCCACCAGGCAAAAGTGTTCTTGCTAGCCTGGCCACATCGCTGATGTAGCCTCCGGACTAGAAAAGCCGAATAAGGAACACCTGGGCTCTGAATGACTCAGCAACATTAGGAGAGAAACTACCACACTTATTGATAGTCTACAGTTCAAAGTCAGAGTCACTGTTTGGCCAGGGAACTTGGCAAGTGGGTTGACTTAAGTCATGACCATAAAGTAAAAGTCTTGCCTGACTTAGGTGAGGAAAGGGAGAGGGGGACCATTCCCTTGTACACCCTGCCAAGAAAACTCCTTAATAGCTTCACCCACTCTGAGTGTAGTGTCTGGTCCTTCCAGAAAGCTTGATTGGGAATACCTGGAAGGCTGTTGGGAGCTGCCCTCCTACCTGACCTCACAGAGGAATTTGAACTATATTCTACACAGCTGACAGTAGCTTTCAGCCCTTCGTGACCAGGAATCCAACCAGAAAACCTGGAAGCAATATAGCCCAGCAATGGTATAACAAAGAATACAGCAAGCAGAACTATCATCTGCATAACAAACACTTGAAAGGAAAACTGGGGCTGGGACATTGGTCTTCTGAGGCAAGACCACAAACAAAAACCCTCTGCTGCATTAGAGTTGTTCCTACACACCACCCCTCTGCCCCCCAGGAAGGGAAACTAGCTTGTAACCCTTCCCTTTCAGACTATAGCCTTCAGTCCACCTTACCTGGGAACTAGAATAATGGGAGCTAATTATCCCATTCAACAGTCCTGAATATTTGTGTCATCTGAATATTTAGCATCTCCTGAGGCTTTTCCTGCTGCAGAACAAAACCAGTGGGCCCAGCTAACCAGGAATTCCCAGCATAGTCTTGACTGATTCTGATTCCCAAGCATCAAGCCAAGCAGGTCCAGTGGTCCATACTTCTGCTTTATAAGATTAGGGAAGTGAATTCATAATTTCACCTGTAGCTGAGAGTAATTCATTACCCTGATACCAAAGTTAAAAAGGGACATAGCAAGAAAACCGCAGGTCAAAATTTCTGATGAATATAGAAACAAAATGTCTCAGTCAAATAGTAACCAAATAAATTTAGTGACACATAAGGGATCATCCAAATTAATCAAGTGGGATTTATCCCAGGGGTACAATGAAGTTTAATTGATCTTGAATCAATTCAAGTAATATAGTTCATTAATAGTTGAAAAGCAAAAATATGATTATCTAAATAGAGGCAGAGAAAGCATTTGACAAATTCAACATCTATTTATGGTGAAAACTAGTGACAACTTAGATATAGAAAGAATATGCCTTAACATAATAAAGGCCACATGATAGGTCCACAGTATTATACTCAACAGTCAAAAGTTGATAGATTTTTCTTTAAAATTGGGAATAAGACAAGGTCTGCTCTTTTCTCACCCTACTGAGCATAATACTGGAAGTTCGAGCTGGAGCACTCAGGTACAAAAATGAAATTATAGGCAAATGAATTGGAAAGGAAGAAGTAAAATTTTCTATTCACGGATGACATAATTTGATATACAGAAAATCCTAAAAACTGTTAGAACTAATCAATGAATTAAATAAAGCTATAGGATACAAAATTAACTCACCAAAAACAATAGTATTCCTCTGAATTAACAATCAACTACCTGAAAAAAAGAAATGAAGAAAATATTCTATATATAATAACAACATGTTTCAGAATAAAGCCCCCCAAACTGTAGGACATTGCTGAAAGAAATCAAGGAGAACAAATATATGGAAAAGTACTTCCTGTTTTTCTAGATAATGGATTGAAAAAATTAATTTTGTTAATTTTTCCATATAGCCAAAGCCACCTATATATTCAATACAATCCCCATCTAGTTCTAATGGCACTTTTTACAGAAGTAGAAAAGTGCTAATTTGCATGGAACTACAAAAAAGCCCAAATAGCTAAGATAATCTTTGACAGAATTTAACAGGCAATATCCCATTTCTTGATTCCAAGACATACTATAAAACTGAAGGAATGGAAGCAATAAAGTATTGGCATAAAAACAGACATTTAAAACATTAGAACAGAATGGAGAGTCCAAAAATATATGCATGCTTTTAGTCAAATAATATCTGACAAGGGTGTCAAGAATACACAACAAAGAAAGATAATTTCAATAAATGGTGCTGGGAAATTAAATGTTCACAGATCAAAGAATGACGTTATACCTTATTTTTCATCACTCACAAAAATATAGTCAACATGGATAAAAAAACTTAAAGGTAAGACTGGAGAACACAAAATTCCTGGAAAAAACCTAAGATTAAAAACTCCTTGACATGGATTTTGGCAATGAATTTTTAGATATGACACTTATAAAACAAGGTAAAAAATAAGCAAGTGAGACTACATCAAACTAAAAAGTATCTGCTCAGTAAAATAAAAGATCAACAAAATGGAGGCAATTTACAAAGTGGGAAAATAGATATTTTATTTAGGTAACACTGATTTACATCATTGTTTTTTAGAGGTGCAGTACCTCACATTTCAAGTGATAATATATCACCCCCACACCAAAGTACCCATCATCCATCCCCATAGTCCATTGTGCTCCTCCCTCTCTATTCATTTCCATTCCTTCCCCTTCCCTTTTCTTTCTGGTAGTTTCAGTTCTATAATCAGATTTCTAGGGTTTATTGTTATCAATAGTTTGTTTTTATCTAACCCTTTGTTCACTTTCTCTATATTCCACATGGAAGTGACATCATCTAGTATCTTTCACTTTCTAACTTATTTCACTTAGCATAATTCCTTCCAGGTACATTCATGCTGTTACAAATGGCAAGAGCTTTTATTTTTGATAGCTGAGTATTATCCCTGTGTGTGTGTGCACGTGCATATTTCCTGATCCACTCATTTGTGTCTAGCAATTAGGTTCTTTCCATAATCAGGCTAAAGTAAATAGGGCTACTATAAACACAGGTGTGGATATAGCCTTAAGGATTAGTTTTTTGTCTCCTTTACATAGAGTAAAGGAGTGGAATTATTAGGGAGAACAGAAAATCATGAGTTAGCTTGAGACAGCCAAGAAGAGGCACCAGGATGGAAACTTCCCTAAAAACAACAACAACAACAACAACAAAAACTAGAGCACAGCACACACAAGAAAATATTCCCAAGTGGCCAGAAATAAGCACAGCACATTTTGCATGACAGGAAAAATATACCAGTCAAAAGCTAACTACCACAGCCAACATCCTGCAGTCAGGAGGGAATTTAAAGCACAAAATAGACCAAAATAGAACTGGACAACAAGAGCAGGAGAAACTAAAAGGTTTAAGTCAGGCAGTGCACACCCTCAGGGCAGCTGGTTCTCCCTGACTTGCCCATGTTCATTCTCTCAGGGTTACTCTCACTTTAATAAAGCCTTGCTTGCTCTACATCTTATTGTCTCAAGCAGTGAATTCTTTCCCTCTTCCTCAGGATGAGAAGTAAGGAACAAGTTTACCCAGTGATAGAATTGTTGGGTAATAAGGTAGATCCATTTTTAGTATTTTGAGAAACCTCTAAACTGTAGTCCTAAGGCAAGACCAGTCTCTAATCCCACTAACGGTGTATGAAGGTTCCTTTTTCTCCACATCCTCACCAATGCTTCTTGTTTGCAGTCTCTGGTATCTGTCATTCTCACAGGTACAAAGATGAGCATTTTTTCAAGGGCTTGTTTGCCACATGTATGTCTTCGTTGGAGAAGTGTCTATTCAGCTCTCCAGTCCATTATTTGTTTTGTTTCATTGAACTGTATGAGTTCTTTGAGATAAGTTCTTTATTGTATGTAACTATATTTTACCCTACTTAATAGGGTATCTTTTTGATAATTTCTTTCACTGTGCAGAAGCTTTTCAGTTTGATGTAGTTCCAAGTGTTTATACCCTTATTTTGTTTTCTTTGCTGTTAGAGACAAAGATGACACTGAGGCCTATATCATGGACGGTTTAGACTGTTTTTGTCTATGTATTCTATGGTTTCAGGTCTTACATCCAAGCCTTCACATCCATTTTGAGATGGATTTTGTCTATGGTGTAAGATAGTGACATAGTTTCATTTTTTCAATCCTGCTGTCCTGTTTTCTAGCACTATTTATTGAAGAGCCTTGCCTTATTCCTATGTATATTTGGGTGCCTTTGTTACAGATTAACTGTCCATATGGGCACAAGTTTCTTTCTAGGCTTTTCATTCTGTTTTGCTCAGCTGTGTGTCAGTTTTTGCTCTAGTACCATACTACTTGATTATAGCTTTGTAGTAAATTTTGAAGTTTGGTTGTGTGATATTGCCATTCTTTCACTTTTTTGTCAGGATGGCTTTGGTTATTCATGGATTTTGGGGTTCTATAAGAACTTCACTATTTGTTTCCATTTCCTTGAAGAACGTTATTGAAACTTTGCTAAGATGTATTTCTTTGTGTAGGATGGCCCACAAATTGGATAAAAAAATTACACATAATATATCTGACAAAGTGGTGTATATACCCAAGATGATAAAATAAGGTCACATAACTCAGTGGCAAGAATACAAATAAAATCCAATAAAAATAATCCAATTAAAATGTGGACAAATGACCTGAACGAATAGGCACTTTTTCCAAAGATGATGTATGAATGATCAATAGATACATGAAAAGGTACTCAACACTACTAATCATAAAGAACATGTAAGCAAACCACAATAATATATCATCCCATACCTTTTATAATGACTAGTATAAAATTACAAGAGATAACAAATATTGGCAAGGATATGGAAAAAAGGCAACCTTCATGCATGACTGTTGGGTTTATAAATTGATACTGCTGCTGTGGAAAACAGTAGAGAGGCTGCTCAAATATTTAAAATATAACTACCATATGATCTGGCAATTCTACTTTTCAGAGTATATCTAAAGGAAATGAAATCACTAAGTCAAAGAAATACTGCATTTCCATATGCATAGAGCATCATTTATAATGACCAAGCCATTAGAACAATTTAAGTGTCCATGCATGGATAAATAAAGAAGTTGTGGTAAATATAGTATATATTGAAGTGTTATTTAGTGATAAAAAGAAGGAAATCTTGCTATTTATGACAAAATTAGTGAAACTTTGAGGGCATTATGCCACATGCAATAAACCCATGTAGAAAAAGACAGATACAGTATGATCTCTCTCACTTTATGTGCAGAGTTGCAAAAAGCAAATTCATAGAAAAAGATCAGAATTGTGGTTATGAGGCAAGGGAGAGGGCAGAGTGGGAACTGAATGAATGTATGAAAGGAGTAGAATGTAAAACATTCCATGGTGATTCTATCTAACATTGCTATATGGTATGTATGAAAATTATTAATGGAGTAGATTCAAAGACTTATTACCACAAGGAAAACAGACGTATATTCTTTGCTTATAGTTGGATCTATATGAGATGATGATGTTAACTAAACTGATTGTGCTAGTCATTTAATAGTATGTATGTCAGAATATAGTGCTGTGTCTCTTAAACTTCTACAGAGCTATATGTAAATATATCTTAATAAACCAGAACAAAAATAAATAAAATTTAAATATATAAGAAAAAGAATGCACCAATATCTTTTTGTCTTAAGTTAACATGTGGTTATGCATATTAATAGTATAGATGAAATAATAATTACTAATATAGTTAGTAATATTACTACTACTAATGGTCAGAAAAGAGTCGAATGAGTTATATCACATTACTTCAAGATTTTAATGTATTCATGACCTTCATAAAATACCCTGGAAAGCAATTTAGTAGTATATAAAAGAACATTAATATGTGTGTGCTTTAAGTCCTATTACCAAGAACTATATTTATATCAGTAATGATAAGAGAAAACTATGTTTATGAAATATTCATTTAAGTGTCATTTATATTAACAAAAACTGGGGTAAAGTCTAAGTAACAATAAAATAGCAATGATTGTGAAAATTATGGTTTATATACACAATGCAATTTCCTGTGTAATTTAAAAATGCTAATTAAGAAACAACACAGCATGAAAGAGTGAGTTACAATAGAAGTCAATAAAAACTGGTGTACCAAAATCACAGGTACACAATTACTCCAGAGTTCGATGACACTGGATTGGTCCCTAATAGTTTAATCATCTTGTGGGACTAGGTGAAATTAATAGATTGTGAACATTGTCTTTTTTTTTTTGTTAAGATTTATTTATGCATACAGAACTGGGGTACAGGCCAGAGGTGAGAGAATTCACCAGAGAGACTGGGGAGCAGAACAGGCTCACTGACAAAGTACACTGCTGAGGGGAACAGTGGGTGGGTCAGGAGAGGTCTGCCTGGCCATGTGGATCACCTGGAGGTTGAGGGGCAAGGGCTGGGATAGAACTCATGCTGAGGTGGCTTTAGCTTCTTAGTGCTGTGCTTTAATCTGCTGCACCACCAGGGAGGGCCCGTATCATTGTTTTTTAACCTGCTCTTTCAACTATGGTTCCTATGTTCTTTCCTGTTACCTATCTGCCCATTTGGACTGAGGAAACATGAATAACACTAGTTATTCATGGATTTGCAAATTATATGAAAATAGTTAAATACTGTTTTCTCTGAAATTTCATTTAATGACAAGACCCTTACATTGTCCTTTAATACTACCTTGACACAATAGTAAACATTAAGACACAAGTAGACAAAATAATCATGTGGTCTCAAACACCCTGAATTTAAGATAATATGTTTCTGTATCATGGCCAGTTACTAAATTCTAATGAAAACATCACTACCCACACAACAGCAGCAGGTGGAATAAAATCCCCACTGGTGAAGGTTCAAGATGCATTTGCTTTAACAATTTTGACACAATGATTGTGAAAACTCAATTCTGACAGATGACAGATGAGAAAAATTGATAAGGCAGACTATCTAAGAAGGAAAGAGGCATCCCAGGGCGGGCAGTATAATTCTTGAAGGACATGCCAGAATTCAGCCAGAAGCACCAAAACATCTCTTTAAGCAGAGAGCGCCAGCCCACACAGCCAGCAAGACAGAGAAGAGTGATTTCAAACCTATTCTTTCTTTCTTTCCTTTTTTAAAATAATAGTTTGCTTTTACAACATTTTGTGCATTTTTTTCATCTCAGTTGTAATCCCCATGGGCTTCCCATCACCAAATCACCCATGTGCCATCACCATAGTCCAGTTCATTTTCCTCACCCCACTGTTTCTGATCCCATTCCCCACTCTACCCCCATAAAATGTTTCTGGTATATAGCTGTTCATTATTATTATTATTTTCTCCCCTGGTCCACTATATTTCTGCTATGAATGAAACCATCTGGTATTTTTCCTTTTCTTTCTGGTCTATTTCAGTAAGTATGATCTTTTCCAGCTCCATCCATGTTGCTGCAAAAGATGTGCTTATTTATTTATTTATTTATGGTTGCTGAGTAATATTCCATTGTGTACATGTACCACATCTTTTTAATCCAGTCATCTAGTTTTTTGGCATTTGGGCTGTTTCCATGTTTTTCCAATTGTAAATAAAGCAGCAATAAACATGGGGGTGCAGTACCTATTCTTTTAATAAAATGGGATTTCTTTGGTGAGCTTGTCAAGAGCTTTTGCTAGTTTGTTTCATACAAAATGCTTTTCTAGAACAAGATCTCAAAAACATAATTTCTTCTGTCATCCTCTGAAATCAGAGTTTTACCTTTCTGGACATGCATTGGTTACTAATGACTTACAGTAGTGGAAACTATAACACATTAATACGTAACCACTTCATTAGTCCATATGTCACTATTATCCTTCTTACAGATATACATTACAATTTAAACCATTCAGTAGCAACATTGTTTGATCACAATATTTCAGTCTCAAAGTCAAGATATACTTAACATGGGTGATGTTACTGCCAATTTTGTAAAGATTCACTGCAGGTCACCAAAAATAGATGGGTTTTCCTCAACTTACCATCTTTCCTTGAGGGAAGCAACCAAATAGACAAGCGCCATTAATTAACCAGACAACAATTTCTCTTGTACTGTTACTTGTAATAAAACAAACACCTTTCAGGATCAAAACTGAGCTGAGTGCAAATATAATCTCTTCCATTATTCACAGACAACTATTAACTTTTTTAGCAACTATTATTATTTATCCTAATACACAGCTTGCTCATCTATTTTCTTCTTCCATGAAAATTTAAGCTTCATAAGAAACTAAATTTTTGGTTGCTTATGTACTGCTGTGCCTTGGGTGGAGTAGATTCTTGATATGTATTATAGAATGATTAAGAAAATCATTCTCCAGAGAATTTCCAGCTTGTCCTATAATGCTCCCACTGCTTTCAAATGGCAGAGACTTGTAGAGAGCAGTGGAGCATTATATATTAAGTAGAAATTTGGACACACACAGTATTGATTATACTGACTCTTGCCCATCAACATCAAAGAAAACTGCTGAATTTATAGAAGTTATAGCCATGCATCTACAAATCAATGTAAAAGCTAAATTAAGTTTTAATAATGTCTATAAGCTTTATTTTATCAAGGAAATACATCACAACCTGGACTAATTTAAAAGTTAAAATGACATCTAAATAACACTCCAATTTCAACAAATATTTTATCAGTTAGTCAAGAAGGGTTTTTTATATCTATGCTTTGGTTGAAGATATGGGTCTAATTTATACTTTACACATCTTTTTATAATGTATTTAATAAAATACATCTAAGTTTGTACACTAATGCACATTAAAATATCATTGTCTCAAATCAACCAACAAGCTGATAATGTTCTTCATGTAGTCTTTATTTTCCTTAGCAAATGTTTATCAAGTAACTTCTGTGCTTCCAGAATGATTCCAAAAGTTTAAAAAGACAGTATTAGGCCCTCCATGGCAATGTAATAGATTAAGGCCAGTGCTGTAAAGCTGAGCTGGCCACAGTCACTTCAGCATGAGTTCAATCCTGGGCCACGGAAATGGATGTTTCCTGTCTCCCTGCTGCTCCTCTCAGCAGTGTACTTCCTCAATCTATCTGTTCTGCACCCCAGTCTGTCTCTGGTGAATCCTCGCGCCACCCCTGCACCTCTGGCCTATATTTCTAGAAAGTTGGAAATTAAAAATATATAAATCCAAATATGAAAATAAATATACATTTTATTAGTATATAATTATTTTAAGAAGCATTTTAAGGTTAATTATATAAACAGTGAAACAGATATTCTTTCAGGATGGATAATCAAGAAAGGTATCTCTGGGCCTCCCTGGTAGAGCAGGGATTAAAATCTCAGCTCTGTCAAGCTATCATCAGTCACTGCAGTATAAGTTCTACCACATGTCAGCTAACCCTTATGGAAGCTAACCCATATGGTGTACAGACCTCTCCTGTCTCTCCAAGACTCCCCTCACTCTGTCTCTGGTGAATCCTCTCACCCCCTACACTTCAGGCCTATAACTCAGTTCTGTATGCGAAAATAAATAAGTCTTTTTTTTTTTTTTAAGGAAGGTTTTTTTTGGGTTTTGGGATTTAAAAAAAAAATTTGCATGCAAAGAGGAAAGGAAACATGAAAAGATCTAAGGAAAGAACATTTATCTAGAGAAAACAGTAAAAATAAAAACTATATGAAAAATGCTTAGTTTGAGGAATGCAAGATACTATGATCAGGAGATAGTGGAAGAAGGTGAAGTTATAGAGATTGTCAGAGGTCAGGCCAGATGAAATTTGATAAAAAGTCATTGCAGGAAAATTGGGATTGATGTAAAAATATTTAAGAAATTTCTGTTTCTAGAATTTTATCTCCTTTCTTTGCATTAAGATCTAGGACTATATGATGTAAAAGGACAGATGGGAGGTTATTCTTATATAACAGGTGAGAGAAGATGGTGGAATGTACTAAAAAGTGTGGCAATAGAGATGATAAATCAGTTTAGGCGTATATTGTGAAGGTAGAATTGACAGGATAGGCTGTTAAGTCGGTGATAGGACCTGAGAGAGAAAGATGCAAAAGAATGCTTAAAATTTAGCACGAGAAATAGGAAAATGGCTGGAGTTCTACACTGAGATGTAGCACACTGCAGAGGGAATTACTTGTGCAATCAAACTGACAGTTCTTTGGACATTAAGTTTCAGATGACTTGGAGACATTCAGTAAAGATATTGAGTAAGTTGTTGAAAAAACCTGTGCAAAGTTATACCTTCAGGAAAGTTATACCTGAAGATACAAAGTTGACAATCACGTGTTGAAACTGTTCTTAAAGCACTGATGCTGAATAAGATCACATGGTTCATATAACAGAGACAAGAAGAAAAAAAAATGTGAGGATTAAATCCTGGTTTGCTTGGATTTGAACTTGGGTGAATAAACAAGATTTAGGGGAAACAAAGCCCTTTAAAAAAGTAACCAGTTAGGCTTATGGAAAAATCAAACTACATGGTATTCTAGAATCAAATAAAGGAAAAGTTTCAATAGGAAAAGTAGTAAATGGTATTGAAAATAGATCGAATGATATGAGGTCTAGAGGGACCCTTCTCAAGAACATTCAGGTTTATTAGAATGTGATATATTCATTGAGCTCATGCCCTAAGTAATTTAAATACAATGTGCTTGCACTTATTTCCCAAAATTCAATTATAGCCAAATTTCTAATAGTGCTTTACCTATTGAGGATACTGGTTTTAATTCTGTAAACAAAATTATTGGGTTTAATAAAAGAAGTAGGCCTTATGGAATTTTACAACTATAAGAGTTATTTATGTATTTAGATTTGCGACCATAGTTAAGTAATGAGCTTTGGATAATGTAGGTTCATTATCCTAAATTAAGTACTTGTTAGTCAATATTAGTGCATACAAATAAGGATAAACATCATTATGAAAAAAAGGATAAAACATGTCTAGACTCATCACTTACTTTTTCCATTTACCATTTAATTTTGCCTTTGTTTTAATCAATGTTGACTAGTCCCCCTAATAGCTATTTAAGGAAGAAGTAATTTAAAAGGGGGCATTTTTTGCACATTTACTTCTGAAGGTGCTGTTTTTACAATAAATTTCTTTACTCTTGGGAATGAGGAAGAAATCTATTTGCATCTTTAAATCCAGTCACACTCATAGAGTAACTGACATTCAATAAAATAGCGACTATATTCAAACGACATCATAGAAGATATATAAAAAATCATAATGTTGGCTATAAAATGTTAATAACTGACACATAATATTAGTATTTAAATTATAGAAAAACATAACAATAGTATTGAAATCATTTTTCTAATACTTTCTATAGGACAAGTACAGCTCTAATAAACACAGAAACATGAACTTTAAGTCTTGTTTTCAAATAAAGAACATAAAATACTTAAAAAAGAAAAAAAGAAACACATTTTATCACAAACTGTGGCTAGCAAATGACAAAGCACAAGTGTTTATTATAATGTCTTGATAATGAATGGAACAATCCCATGAGGAAAAAAAGAAGTTTAATCTTTCCTCTGAAGCTGTCATGCTATAACCAGGCCAATAATAAAAATGTCTTGCTTTTACCTTTTTAATAAAATTGGATAAAATATGTTTAATTTGTGAATTGTTTACCTGAATGTCCTTTAAATAACCAAGCATTCTCATAAGTGTGCCAATCTGGAGTTGCTTTCGTTTATTACTAAGCAATCTCACAAAGGGCCGCTAATTTTCAGGTCTACGATATAAAACATAAACAAATGACATTAGGGGATTGTCTACAAGATAACAAGAAAACACAACCTCAAGAGTATGTGAGATCTATTTTATACCAGTGTCATAAATTTCCATGATGAGTCAAAAATGATACAAAGCTGAACAACGTTCAGACTAGCAGAAGGTTCTCACACTTGGAAGAGCAGACATGGAGAATTCTCATGCTATATGCATCTATGTCTCAGTGTAATTACTAACTATCATCTAATTTATTTTCAAGACACTTTTCACTTTAGAGGGAATCCAGGAACTCAATTAGTGGAAGGAGATGAATTAAATAGTGTTCAGTCCTTAGTAGATAGTCAATAAATGGTGACTGATTAAGAAATGAGTTTCTGTCATCACACTAACAACTGACATATGTGTGCATGTGTGCATGTTCTGTCAAGGATCCTTCTTGATTACTTACTAGGGTTCTGGTCTAGAGCTCAACATAGAAGCATAGTTGAGCTATCGTGACAGTATATAGAGGTAGGTGATCAATTTCTGAAACAATGACTCACTGAATCATACACAAGCCATACCTGGGTTAGGGTACACAGAAGAGTCCCTGAGTCCAGCTTCATTGATGTGCAGGTAGTGACAGGACATCCAGTTAAAATGGAGAAGCAGGAGACTTTGGTTTTGTTAAAGTTCCTTAAGTGTCATAGGAAGAGTAAAGGTATCTATGACATAGATACCTACCAGTTTTTCATGATAGACATGATATTAATATATCAAAACCAGAAAATATTTCTTACATATGAGTGGATACATTGCATTTTTTTTTTTTACTTTTTAATTTAACCTAAAATATATTCAATTACAAAGCTAACAAAGAATGAATAAGAGAACATTTAGGGTCATTTCTAGGAACATGTAATCTGAGATTTTGCACAGATTATATTTTACTTAGATTCAGCAGAGGAGGGTTCTATCTACACTGTTGTCGAGGGGCAAAGATTAAGAAAACAAAGTGAAACGTAAATATCAGTGAAGTGGAATCTCAGGTCATTTCTCCCATCACTTGCCACATTGATGAAAGAGCTTTCCTAGTGAATTGAGACTGGCAAATGACAATGTACTTTGGCTATTGTTTTCAGTATATTTTAGAATTACCATAAATGTGCATAATGCCACGATGCCTACATTATATTATCTGTTAGAAGATACATTCTGGAAGATATTTATAAAGATTTTTTAGCACATTACAAAAGTAGTAAACACGGCTTTTTTTTTTTTTGCTTTGTTTTGTTCTGTTTTTAAGCAAATAGAAACAGAGTGGCTTCCCAGAGCATATAGTATATATAATATATAGATTTCAACAAAGAGTACATCTAGAACTTTTGAAAACATTTATTTTTAGTTTGAGGAAACAGCTTACTCTTATAACAGTAAAGTTTTAATAAATAGTTTTTAAAATAAACTTTTAAATATATAATATAAATATATACAAAATAAATAAAATGTGTAATGTCTTTTAAAATCAACAGTGTAAAGCATAGAATCTTTTCATTCCATTTTGCTTTTGATTTTGTTCTTATATTCTGGTATACTTTTGATTAGTAACACATGACTAACACTCTTATGCCATTAAGTTTTTTATTGAAAAAAATAATTATTGCATTGAACTACAGTCCAGGTAATTTATTAAATAACCTAAAAAGGCTGCTTTGCTTGTACAATAGTGCAATTTACTTAGCCACAGCATAATAAAAAATTTTTTGTACAGAGAATACAAAATAAAATTATCGGATTATATATTATATTGCCAGACTATCATCCAGTTTAATTACTAAGTAAAAGCTTTAAATAAAATAAGGTTGGAAATTTTTAAAAGTAGTTACATAATCAATCTACATTATCAACTATTTTATAATTTCTCACATAGAATTGACAATTTAGCATAATGGAAAGGAAATCTCTCTTTGAAGCTGATAGTTTCAATATGCGAATATGTTTTGACAAATCTTATTTTGAACAAAAATCAAGGAGGTCTACAACTAAAGATTCTTTTCATTCAGAGCACACACAGACACACTCACAAGTGAACACGTCTATTTTGTATATTCTCAATTTTTCTGCCAAGGTGCTCTTGCTCTTGCCATTTGAGAAAGGGGGTGAGTGCAAAAAGAAATGGCTTTGGAGAGGGAATTAAGAACAGCTCTCCCTTCCGCACAAAGCTGCACTTGAAGGAAAAAAAAAAAAGCCCCTTTGGCTATCTCTTTAATATTGGTTTAGTTTATAGCTAGCAAATTCAGCCACTGCTTCCATTCTAATATAGCCTAATCCAAAGCAATATAGCAATCACCTTCAAAGGTCTACCTAGTAGAAGTGGATAATATTTTTGCTGGAATGAAATGATCATCTTGCAAAATCCTCTAGACTCAGATTTTCTGGCAGAAAAACTCATAATTTAGTAGGAAACTCCCATCTTCTGAAGTAGTTTCATGCTAAACACAAAAGACAGTCAACTGTTTTCATGAGTACTGTATGGACAAGGTAACCCACCTGATTTCTAATGTTTCCATTTTCCAATGAGAGTACATTTTCTTAAGGATTTCATCTAATTTAAAGAATCAAAATTAAACCTCTTGCAAACCATGTTGAACCAGAGATAAGCATTAATCAATTTGTCCCTAAGTACTTTAACTAAATACACCAATGTGAAAACTAGAAATTTTCAACTGTTTTTAAAAATATCATTCTGATATTTGTGTGTTTTCTTTCAGTGTTTAAACATACGCAAATTTTTAGGGAAGACTGAGAAATGTGCTACTGATTTGAGAGTGTCAGTGATGCTATCATTAACAAAGAGTCAGTCAATTCTCCACTTAACCTAAGCGAAGACCTGGATGGTTCATTCAGATACGTCTGGAACAATGACATACTAGGAAAGGTGGAGCCATCTTCAGATTTCCAATTATTGTTCCAAAAGTTTTAAATGAATGATGTTTTGGGATCAGCTTGAAAGTATGATGATAAAATCCAGAAACTATGCTGCTACCATCATTAGAATTTTGTAAACAGCATCTAAATGCACTAAAGAGATAGATCTTGAGTAATTTTACTGACAAGTCTACTTAATGAGAAATATTTATAAACCTCGTGTCTTCAAATATATTTCTATTCAGAGATACCAGGGGGATTACATGAAGACCTGACAGAAATGGAAGAAGTAATTGTCAGATCCATTTTCTGTAAGTGAAATAGGAATTTCAGAGAATTATTTTGTGAAATGTCTACCTAAGGAAAAAAAAAAATTCTAGGAACTGGGAACTTTCCAAATTGCTCCCTGTATTCTAGTCATTTCTTACGTTTTATAACAATCATAACAGACATAAAGGTGAACTCATGGAGAATACTGAAATGAAAAAAATTAAATTAAATTGAATTTTTCCATGCTGAATTTGGCAGAGAATGATTAGGATGAATGAACTTTCCCAAATTGCCATTTCCTCATACAAAGCATTTCATTTGTTTAACCATACTCTGAATCCAGTGAGGTTATTTAATGGTAGACTAATTCTTAATCACTAAGAAAAAAGCTAGATAGATGTGTGTGTAGTGATTTCACAATTTATTAAAATAGTTTCTGTTTTTCATTAAGCATTTATAATTTAAGATAGATTAAAAAAAAGAAAGAAAGAAAGAAACAAAACTCGCTGAGCTGAGAGTGAAAGAGCAGTCCCATAAAGAGAATTGCCTCATAAATCAGACAACGAGTGTAAAAGAAATTTAATGCTGAAATTCCACTGTTAAGTAGTTTTGAATGGTAGGAAACAGTGCTGAAAATGTAATTGATTACAGTGGCAATTTTTAATATATTTATTTTAAAATTCAATATATATTTAGAATGCCTTCTATTTAATTTTCTGCTAAGGTGTATTTCACTTAAGTAAAACAAAAAATAAAATGCCTGAGTCCACACTCACTGATTTGGGTGAAAAGTGTGGTACAGGGTGATTTTCATAGCAGGAAAGGTAACTTCAGTCTGACTGGAAGAAAAATGTTAATCTTATACTTAAGAATCAAACCTCTCAAATTTAGATATTATCATAGAGGAAACCTGGATGTCATTGATCACAAGAAAAATTCTAGGAAACTATTTTGAATATCCCTACATTTTTATTCAACCAAATATGTAAAAGTTCATGAATATTTCAGTGATGAAGATTTTATAAGTTAATACAAACAACTAAACTTGTTAAATTTTTTCACATTTGAAACAAATGCCTTTTTGCAGAATTGATGTTTTCTGCCTAGAGAGAATAAAATGATCTTCCATGGTATATGGCTCCATGCTTCTATTTAGATATTTAAAGTTAGGAAGTTATTTCCATCTTTTACTTTCCTCAGCAAATGTTCTTTTCTTTGGAATACACATACTGGTTTTCTTATTTTTCACATGGCATTTCCTGGAGTCTGTTCTAAAAAACATTAGTTTTATAAGATTGTCTACAGGGGAAAAAATAGTCTCTGTTATCATTACTTTTGGAAATTCAATATGTTCTATCCCCCTCCTGGAAATGTCTAGTAGATAGTGTTTGTCAGATGTCTTCAGATATTTAAAAGGGAATAATTTTATTTAATACATTTCCTTGAAACATTTAAATGTGGAACTTTTCTTAGTTATATTTCTTAGTTCATAGAATTCATGTTACTCACAAGTATAAAACATAAAATTGTTCCAGTATATTAACTGGTGAGACCCATATCATAAGTTTACTTCAGTCTGCCAATAACTGTCTTGTCCCAGAATAACATACAGTTTTTCTCAAGTGTTCTGATTTTTCTCCAACTTCTAAAAGAAATCCTTTATCCAATTCTGTATCTTTAATATATATATATATATATATATTTTTTTTTTTTTGCTAGCTTCCTCACATCACTTGGTCATATGGAGTGTGCAACCCATGAAATATTTTATTTTTGAACTGGTATTAGCCTCTATCTCTCCAACAATCTATAGTCTCCTCAACAAGATTTTTTAAATTGAAATAAGTGTAGGACCTGACATTTATTAATGTCAAATTTCACCTATGAAATGTCCCATTTTTATACTTTCTGATTTTTTTCACATTGTATTTTGCCATTTACTATATTTGCTAGTCCTTTTTTTGTGTTTTCCTCCTATTTGATGAATATGTGTTCCATGTTTAATGACAGGCAGATTGTAAAAGAGTACAACTCAAAGCCTCATAACCAGCCTCCACAATCCTTCCACATATTGTGATCAGATTAGGTCTC
Source organism: Condylura cristata (assembly GCF_000260355.1). Lineage (NCBI taxonomy): Eukaryota > Metazoa > Chordata > Mammalia > Eulipotyphla > Talpidae > Condylura > Condylura cristata. The sequence continues at coordinate 6,365,931 of NW_004567106.1, read as the reverse complement.
AATACTTTTTGGGTACAGTTTAACAGGTTATAAAAACATACTTGTCTCACAGTGTCAACTGTGATTCCCAATGATGAGAGTCACAGAGAAGTTCTTTATGAAATTTCCCACCTATTTTACTCTCTTGCCCCAACTGTTCCACCACCATGTTGGGGTCAAGGTGACACACAGTACTGCAGACATGCGGCACAGTTCATTTTCTGTCATCCTTTCTTGATTCAGTAATGGCAACAGGTTTGACCATCCTCCCTTCTGTAAATCACGATATTTACTGTAATGATTTCCTCCCCATGCAATTTAAAATTTCATGACAGAACCTTTTTTTTGGGTTCCTTCTCTTACTTCCATTATTAATCCATTATCAATTAACCTATTTCCATTAGCCCATTATCAATTTAATCCATTATCTATTTCTATTAATCCATTATTAATTTTCCTATTTCCTATTAATCCATTATCAATTAGCCCATTTCTCTTACTTCCATTATTAATCCATTATCAATTAACCTATTTCCATTATTAATCCATTATCAATTAACCTATTATGTACCTGACCTAGTCCTGATGATACATCCAGAATAATGGTTTCAAATACTTTGTATGTAATGTTGATTACCAAAATTTTATTTGCCTTTCATACCTCTTTTAAGACTCCATTTTTTTAGCTACCTATCTCCACTTCAATATTTAATAAACATCTCAGAGTATTTATACTGATAGTCCTCAGTTTTCCTATACCTATTTCAGTTAACTATAAATCCATGCTTCTAGTCACTTGTGCACAACCTACTACGCCATCTTAGCATCCTTATGAAGCACATTTTTCCCATTCAATTTTCAAAATGAACCCACTTCTTGAAACCTTTATTAGACCATCACTGATCAAGTCTCTGCAATCTCTCATCTGAAATATTTCAACCTATGAATCCCTACTACTAGAGATTACTCACAATGTGCTAGCTGAGGGTCCTCAATAAAATCTAGGATGAAGAACATTGCTCCTCTGCCTCCATTACCCAATAGCTTCTCCGCTCACAATAAAAGTCACTACATGGTTGATAAGATCCTACATGATTTTGCTTCATTATTACTTCTCTCATCTGTGTCAGATAATTTCCCTCTGAAACATTCTTCCTTAAATAAATTGCTCTTGTTTTTTTTTGTTTTGCTTTGTTTTGTTTTGTTTGTTTTTAATTTATCTTATTTATCCATGGATACAAGAACTGGGGTGTAGGCCAGAGGTTGGGGGAGGAGAGGATTCTTGAATATGGCAAACACACAGAAGAGGGTAGGTATTGTCCTTCTCGGAGCCTGGCAGGCTAACTCCCTCGTGTCCTTCAGGTCTTTACAAAACTATCACTTTCAGTTAGGCTTGCCCTGAAGAACCTATTTAAAATTGTTCCTCACTCATTGATCCAAATCCTTATTTTGCTTGTTTAACATGTTTGTGTTCTGCAGCAATAGTTGTCATACCCTGAAAAGTATATCATTTACTTGTCTATTTTAATTTTCACCTGTATGGTTCAATTGCATTAAAGTATAGTGTAGCATTTTTTTTTAATTTTTACCATTATTATATTCCTACTAGATAATTTATTGCCCTTATTATGGTATCTTACTAAATATTTGTGGAACATGAAAGAAAATAAACTGGATAAGAAATATAAAATATGTAAATATATATATATATATAATATTTTGTACTATTTGTTTTTAGTATACCTGTAGTTAATAATAATTCTCTTTCTTGTCATTCAACAATTCACTTCAATTTTATCTATAAATATGCTAATTTTTAATCAGTAATAAATATGTTCAACATTTCTACCTTTTTTAAAAAGAAGTGCTTGTTCTAAGTCGTCTTCCATTCTTGTTTTCTGAAGGACAATGTGTTTCTTAAGGCATTCTGTAGTAAATTTTATACTCTACAGTGCAATTCTTCTAAGTGTTAAGATTCAAATTAATTTGAACTGACCAGTAAGAATTTTCTCTATGTGTTCTTATTCATGTTGGTTCTATAATTTCCACTGTGAGGAACTTTACCCTTAATAGCAAAAGCAAAATGAAATAAGACTAGGTAACATTACCTTTTTTTGTTTCTTTCTTTCATTAACTCATCTGTCCCTAGGAGGAAGCAGTTAGCAGAGCAAAGGAACAACTTCTTTTGATTTTCCCAATAAGTGGGATATTTAAAGACATTAACTTAATCTGTTCATTGGCTCTAATCCTGTGTGTTACTATTTATGGCACTTAAACAATTACTCTGAATGTTTTCCCCATTCAGTTTATATTGGATTGTTTAAAGGACTGTTTTTTCTTGCTTATTGGTATTTTCAATTCTTACAGCTTTACTCATGTATTGCTATGGCATTTACAACCTCTTGTTCTGGAGTCATTTACTTCCCTGGGGAAGTCTGCTTTTCTGTGGTCCAAGACAGTATATCCAGTGAATATTTTCATCACTGATAATGCGAGACAGTTTTCCATGACATGAATTCATATCAATCTATCATTGTTAGTCAAAAAAGTGTTCAGTACAAATTCTCTTATCTGACCTTTTAAGAGGTTGTCTCTTATAAGACAATATAAAAACGAATAAAGTGCTATCTTTTCATAACAGGACTTTTAGTGAGTTCCCACAATTAGTATGTTTTAGTTCAATGTCCATAATCTCTGTTTTAGTAATACTCATCCACATTACTGATTTTTAAATTTTCTGAGCTATCTTATAAGAACTATTCCACTTAATTCACTTCTTTTGGATTCACCTACTGTTTATAAATTTTCTTTTGTAATCATCTTAAAATGATTTAAGTTCCTTGCTATTTAATACCTTTCTCTTATTCTCTTCCTTTTATGTATACTAGATTTTTGCTCACACATATCTCAGTCAAAATTTCCATCCCACAAGTTTTTAATGATATCTAAAAAAATGTATCTTTTCTTTCTCTCTCTCTTTTCTTCCCTCTCCTCTCACCAGGATATTTAAGATGTTCTTTCCTTCTGCTTGCCAATTAAGAATTTAATCTTTAATTACAGCACATCTGTAAAGAGGAATGATTAATAATTTTGACTTCTAAATATACTTGTGAGTTTTAGAGTGCACTAATATGGCCAAGGTTCAGTCTGACTTTACCTGATGCACAAGGGGTCAGTAAATGTCATTCTCTTCTGTGTGAAGCTGAGGCTGAATCCGAAAACCCTCCATCTTCCCATGGTAGAGTCTGCATCATCATACTTGTGGTGGGTGGATGACTGACAAGCTCCAATTCTACTCAAATTTTCTCTGAAATCCAGGTTTATAGGGAATGTGTTATAATCATACAAGTTCCTTTTTGATTTTAAGAATGTGAAAAATCTAACTGAAGGAACATTCAGCATATAAAAACGCAAATTTTGTGGGCCAGAAGACATTTTTGATGAAGGTTTGAAATTTGCAAAATTACATATATGGTGATTTTATTTATTACCCACTGTGTTTTAATTATATATATTAATGGTACAATTGAATAAAACACAGTAAACACCTTATAAATTTTTTGCTATATCATAAAATTTTGACATTTCCAAACATTTACCTCTCCATATATATGTATATGTATATATACATATACATATATATTGTTCAAATAGTAAGATTTCTAACTAGCAGAAGAAATAAAACATAACATTTAGTCCCTGTAATATCTGATTGACTAATATGTTCAAAATGTTACGAATATACTTAAATTTTCATTTTGCATGATTAAATACTAATGACAGTTTATGAATGTTTCCTCAAACAAAAATTGAACATTCTTAATTTTAGATGTTGGTGATTTTTACAGTTCCAAAATTTTCTTGACATGAATATACTAAAATAAAGTGAATCAGCTTTCCCACAGAAACTCAACAATACTATCTGAGTGAAGTTGTTTTTCATTCAAGAGTAGTTTTCAACCTGAACTAATCAGAAAATATCTTGCCATCTTTTATTTCCTATAAATTATATTTATTGAAACAGATCATACTGATTGAAAGCTTGGATAACAGTTAACTATGGGAGTTATTTTTAATAATTAGTTCATTTCACTGACCTGTTTACTAATGAATAAAAAAAATATGCATTCATTCATTCATTCATTCATTCATTCAATACACATTTAGAAATATATTGTGTTCCATTTGATTTTATAATATTAATGATCTGTTGAATGTTTTTGTTGTCACTTTATAACAATATGTGAGAAATCATCCAAAACAGATCTTTAACATGTTTTCCTCTCCCTTTCCATAAAATAAATTTTATTAAATTTTCTGTTTGATTTTTGTAATTAAAAGAATATTTGAAAGCTCTTTCTTTTCAACATTGGCAATGCAGTTCTTATTTTTATATTAATCACATTTTGAATTGACACCAACATTTTAATTATCATAATCAGAGAGACCACTTTAAATATATAATTTTTTTAGGTAGTGACTGTTTAATTTAATCCATAAGAGGGGCTTTCACACCTTAGTTCAAGTGTGCTGACACACTTAATGCCTCTTTCACTTCACTTAACTGTTGCATCTGACTGGAGCAAGACTGATGGCAAAGATCTTGACCTTGAAATATTGGTTGCATTAAAGGATTCAAGTGGATGATAGACGTTGTGGCTGGGTTTAAGTGGGAACCAAACAATGTGGGGATAAATGCTGTTGGGGGTAGAGGCTGAAGTGTGATGTGAGATGGGTGGAAGGGGGCAGCAGTGACTAAATGCAGGGGATGACCCGCTAAGAAAGTGGGGTGTGCAGGGATGATGGTTGGGGTCAGAGGTGAAAATGTGAAAGGTGCAAAAGGTGACTGTGAAAGAGGATGTAGATGGGCTAACGGGAGGTGACCGCTGTGAGAATTTATGGAGGCAGAAACAGCAAAATGTTGCAGGAAGGTGTGGTGGATGGTCGTGATGGAAGCATGCTGGTGGACCGGAACTGGCTGTATCGCTGAGGCTGGAGAGAAGGCAGTCGGCCCTGCAGCAGGCAAAACTCGGAGGTGCTTTGAGAGAAGCTGTTTCTGCATATGCTGCTGGGCTTGTAGCTGCAGGAGCTTATATTTATCTATTTCATCAGGAGAAAAGATTATAGGCTGTTGAATTAAAGGGGGAGACGGGGGCTTGTGACACACTTCTAATTCACCTTCTGTTCCATCATGCTTCTGCATAGCGGTATCATAGTAAGAGTCTGTGTTCCCCTCTACATGGTTCCTATGTATGCTCACATTCTGTAAGTCTAGATTTGTTTGGTCTTTGGTCTCTGTTGCATCAGTAACGACAGTATATCTATTAGGTGGAAAAGCACCAGGGAAATCAGTCGGTATTGGGTCACAGCTTTGAAGAAAAGGTTGGACTTCACTCATTAAAGGTTTTGATTGTTCTTTTGTTGGGTTCTCAGATGCCGTAGGCTCTGCTACTACATGAATTAGACCTTTAGAAAGATGGTTGTCATAATCAGTGTCAACCAATACAGTAAAATTATTTGTCTGTGAACTTTTGACTTTGTCTCTCTCAGTAGTTCTTTGAATTGCACTGGCTTTATCATTTCTCCTTTTACTTGTATTCTGTGTTTCTGCAGACAGAGGCCGTGGTTGTCGGTGACAGCCTGGTGGTGTAAATTGAATTGTGCACTGGATTTGGGAACGAGACTCTGATTCATTTTTACAGCTGTTTGAAGAAACCACAACAGGAGTTGATTTTTCCTGATGCTTCTTGGCTTGCACTCTTTCTAAAAGGCTTTTGGCTGTCAGGGGGGTCCTCTCTCCTCCAATGGACAACTCTGTGGTTTCTGAAAGGCTGCTGGGACAGTTTCCTAGAAGGTAGCTGATATTTTCAGGGTTATACTTCAAGGGCTTCACTTTTCCCAGATCACAAATGTGAGTGCTGTCCAAAGAGTCTTGGCTTCTTTCACTTTTATTTAAGTAATACATTCTCTTTCTTGAATGAGAGCCCAGTCTACTGTGGTGAGGTCCTTGGCAATTTGGTGGTTTTTCACCATTCCTAGCACAGACAATTTGTGAGTTAGTATGGTAACGGGTGTTTCTCCTGGAACTTGGCCCTGAAAACTGTTGATTTTTTTCCAATTTACATCTTTCTTTACAGTGATCATATGTATGTTTCGAGTATTTTTCATTGTTAAACGATTCCCACAATTTGAGGCTCCTTTCTCTCTGTGTTTCCGATGGCAGGAACTCGCTCTTTGCTCTGTCATCAGACAAGTAGAGGCAGCTGTGCCTCTGGCGTTTCCGTTTGTGTCTTTCAGCAGAGTTGTGTTCTCTTTCACAAAAGTAGAGCCAATTACTGCTGCGATTTCCACTGGATCTATGACTTGAACAAGTACTTCCCAGGCTGTATGTGCTGCCAGAAGATGTGTCTAAAGGGCTAGAACATCTCTTGTAATGTTGGTTTCTGCATCTAGAAACCCTGCTGGTCATGCTGATGTGGTTACTATTCAGAATCACACTGAAGTCCTCCCCATCATCACTGTGACCCCCTACTGTGTAGAGACCAGAATTCCAAGTGAACTGATTTCTATCTTCAAAATCTGAATGAGGCTCACAGGAAATCAATTTATGCTTGTTAGTCCTAGGTATGTAAGGAGAAAGTGTTATGTCCTCCTTTGCATCATTTAGAACTATCCTTCGGCAGCTTTGCCAGTGAGCCCTTGAAAGTTCCTGAAATTCACCATCACTATGACTGTTTTCTAAACAGTTCTTTAGAGAGATATCAAGGTAAGCAGGCACTTCAGGATTTTTCATTTCCAGATCATTTGCATGGAATTTCTGTTTCCTCATATTTGGCTCTGCATCATTACAGCCCAAATTATATTTCCTCTGGAAATTTTCCCAATCAGGATTAGCTATCATCATCTTTGGTTTGAGAGACTGATTCTCTTCTTGGATCAATTTCTGTTGGTCTTTGATTAAACCTGAGACTTGGCTCTCTCTTGTAGTCTTCATTCCCAAGGGCTCCTTCATCAGTTTTGTTTTTAAGTCCTCTGGATCACGGCCATCCTTTGTGTTCCGAGAAAGCTTAAAATCAAAATATAATGGGTTGCAGCCATAAGAGATACAAGGCTCTGTTTTTGTAAAGAGCAGAAGTTCTGTAGGCCACTGGAGAGTGGAGTGGCCATCCTTGCTCTGTACATGGAGAAAAGGCAATGGTTTGGCCCTCATATCCTGGGGACATGTTTCTCTTACAAGTCTTTGCACATTTTTGCTAATTCTGTCTGCTTCATTGAACGATTTTTGTGCATTCTCCATTCTAGAGTTGGAATTCAGATGAACGGTGCTGTTTTGTTCACTTGGCTCTGGGGATGGAAACTCATCCAGACATTCAAATATTCTGGCTTCACTGTGCTTACAAATTTTTGGTGGGTTAGAGGAAGCATTTGTTTGGCATGAGTGATTAATGCAGTTTTCTAAAGTGTTCTTCAATGTATTTCTAGTTCCCTTTTCTTTGCCGGGAGGAGTAAAATCCACATTTGAAAGATGAATGTTTGGTTTAGAGAATGAAGCATGAATTCCAATTGAATCTTCCAGTGTTTCATCAATAGAGTCATTTTTGCCTTGCAAAATATGAGAGCTTATGGAGAAGGTATTGTGTAAAACACTTTCCAGATGGCTTGGTGAGATGTTTATATCCTTTTCTTTAGTAAGGTGTGTATCCTCATCTGCAAACTTGTGGCATTTGCATTTCTCTGTGATTTGTTTTGTTTTATAGACAGATGACTTGTTATAATCATGGCTTTCTTCTGTATTCTCACTGAACACTGATGCTGAAGATTCTAATTTTAGATGGACCTTTTTGGAAAAAGAAAATGATACGCCTGTCCTGTGATTTCCATTGCTGAGGTCTGCAGATGTTTGTGGTACCCGATTACCAAATAAATAACGTCTATCTGTCTGTAATTGGTGTCGATTTGGCACAGCAGACCGCTGTTTATCGGACATGCTTCTGCAGAGATTCTTTCCTTTAAGTAGAAGAGCACCCTTCATGCATGATATCTTTCTGCCGTTTTTAACTGGGAAAATTCCTTGCTGGAGTTGTTTCTCTATGGCTACCCTGGGAACTTTGTATGCAGGTCCACTTGCAGAAACACTGTAAATACAACAAATATTGAAATGATTAAGACATCCAATTTGACCTTAAATCTTATCTATGTGTGAACATCTCCTATGTTTCAATGTTATATTATTATTTATGAACTATGTCTACTGTATGTAATACAGCCAATTCACTGTGGTTCTACAGTTCAGTGTATCAATGTTGAAAGCAGCTATTTCTAACATGCATAGTTTAAGCGTCTTCTTTGAGATTAGTAAAAGCGACAGCAGGTGAATATCCATGCCAGTACTGCACAGAAAATAAGTATTGCATTTATAACACAATTTATGTCCTCCAAAAACGCAGTTCACTAAAATAGACTTAACATTACTTCACAAAGAGTTTTCTAACCCCTATCTTCATATCAAATAGGAAACTAAATGGAATTAAAATCTACTTCAAAGGTATAAAAATATATTTTTATTTTGCTTTTTGGCATTCTTATCATTTTGTAACTTTTGTCTCTCCAGTTTTAAAAGTCTCTCATGCTTGATTCCTTTTGTAAACTGTGGTTGGTTATTTATGACTAATTATATTTGACTAATTATAATAAATGTATAATAAAATAACCGCAATGTACAATCATCTCTATCTCTTCAATTATATTGATTATTTTTCTTTTGATCCTCGCCAAAATATTTTCTTTCTTTTTATCCTTTGTGGATACATGTTTTACCTTTATCAGTTTTTTAAAGATTATTTATTCTACTTGGCTTAATTAGCAATTAAATTAGAAAACTTGATCAAAATTAGAAACAATATACATAAGAGATGAAGCTCATTAAGTTGACACTGTTTACCTAAAATGTTCTATCCAAAAACCTCTGCCTCCAGGCCAGAACTCCCTCTGAAGAAGAAGGCAATAAAAATGCACAACACAGACATCTGATTTCATGCGTTGACCTGACTGTTTCTTTTTCCACATGCTTCGCATTTTTATTTCACTTTTCTACTTCAAATCCTTATTTCATTTTTATCCAACTTTTTTTTTTGCTTGCATGTACAATACTAAAACAACTATATCTTTTCTGCTTGTAACTTAAGTTGCAATGAAGAGGAATGCTTTTTGAGCCCTTGGTCTAAGAAATTCTTGTTGTTTCACTTAGACTTTGGCCAATTTACATAGCACTCAGCAGTCACCTTCCTTTTGTCCACCAAGTTTCATGGATTTTTCCACATTGCCTTTACATATTTAATCATTCAGAGGCAAATTTTTATTAGTCTTCTTTCACACATATTTTTAAAAAAATGTACATTTGCATGATTTTGCATTTTTATTTATACATAGTATATGTTATATTTGATATATACATATACATCTGAGTTTTTAAATAAGAATATATGCCCACATATATACTTATGCACAAAAAGAGAAGAAACTAGGACAAGAAAGAAGCAATAACCAATGCAGTTTTTTGAGAAGAAAATGTATCTGAGTTGAAGAAAGTTGAATTGGAAATGCCCCAAATTAACCAATAATAGTATGATAGGCTCATTTCTTTTGGTCATTATGTTATCATTCTCCCCTTCCTGGCTCCATTATAATGGAGACGTGTCCCTACTTTTCTCTATCTTTTCCATAAATGATATTTATGCTTATTATTCCTGACACTGCTTTTTGTGTTTTCTTGCTTTGACTTATGTTAGCTTAAATGTTCATTCCAGTATTTACATTTTATCTTACCATTTAACTTTCTGAATATCAAGCATCTTCCTTGTGCTTTCTTTTCAATATGTTTGAACCTTTTTTAATTATTTTCACCACTTTGTTCTTCTTGTGCAAGGTCTTATTCTCATTTTTAAAATAAAATTTACATTTATGATTATATTTTTCACAAATTTTAACATTTTATCCTCATTGTAGACCTTTTAATAATCTCTTGTTTTATGCTTTAAGCATTTTTTCTCTCATTGCTTCTAAACTTTAATTTTCCTTATCTTAAACCTAATGTTTTTATGATTTTAGAAATCCCTGATTTTCTATTTGTACAGCATTTCATTCTATTATTTCAATATATTTTATAGTAAAATTAGTTTTCATTTTTATAGTTATAGCCTTGTTTATGAGTTTACTTCCATATCCAGAACATTTTTTAGTTTCTTTCTGTATACTTATTTGTTTATTTGTAATAGCTCACCAAAAAGAATGTCTGTACATAATCTTTTATTTTTTATTAATAGATTCTCCATTATAACATTTCTTCAAAAATTCTAATTCTTGGGAACTCTACCATCTGAAGTTTTATTCTCTCTCTCCTGCACAAAAATTACACATTTCAAACATCCCAAAACAACATTATAAGGAACATACTATTTTCAGAATCCATGCTATGAAATTTTTAAAAATTGGGAAAAGGTCCATATTAAGGTACACACCACTTAGATGTTTACATAAAGCGAATCTTTGCCCGTATAATGATCATTCTTGTGGAGGAACCAGTTTGGGTTGAAATACTCAAGAAATTGCTAATGCTGACTGCGCTTTATAAAACCCATTAGCAGTTTCCCATCATCTTTTATATTAGTTGGGTTCAAATATTGCTACTACTAGTAAATTCACCTCTTTTCTCCACAGGTTCATGAAAGAATCTTTTTATTTTTGTACCATCCCACACATTATGAAACTAGCGGGCAAAGAAAGTTATCCAAGGGAGGAATAATACAACTGATTGTTTTTTTTCATTTTATTTCTTACTATTATTTGTGAATTTAGCTGTCAAAGGAAAAAATATTTCAGTGATTCTATTAACTGACTTTCCTTTAGTGTATGAGCTACTAAAGTAGACAGAATTGTCTGAGGGTTGATGACAAGCAGTAGAAGAGATTGAAATAATTTCCCTAGATTCAAGTCCTATTTCTGGAAGGCTGAACATCTGTCACTTCCCTAACAACATGACAGACTAGGACCTAGAGAAGCTGCCTACTCTATGAAGGGCGCGATCCAGATGTGTTTATTTGGTTTGTTTTTGTTTAATTAAAAAATTTCCAGAGTTACAATTGAATCCCAATAGAGTGGGAGTTTTAATTCATTTTAGAGGACAATTAATGGGCAACTCTGCAAACTTAGATCTTTCAAACAAAATTAGTATCATCATCATCATCATTAACATCATCCCTCCTCTAATCCTTGTTTATTTCTTCCAAAACAAAATATGGAATGAGAGAACAGAACTATAGAAATGAGACAACTTTCATAGCAATAGATCAGCCAGATTCAGTATGGCTTATCATGTGTAGCTGTGTGGCCCTACATGTTCTATGTAAGGAGCATCTCTCTACATCAAGACCTGCCCCATTTTTTATTATCTGACTTGCAGCATCTCAAAGTTAATCACCTAGCAATGAACATCTTCCTTCAATATTTTTTGCTGATTACTCTTTACCATTAGACTTCCTTCTAAGTCCTATTTTGGCAAGAAATGTATGATACTGGCCCTCCCTGGTAGTGCAAAGGCAGGATGAAAGCACAGCACTGCAAGTGAGCTGCAGCCACTTCAGTGTTTCATCCCAGCCAGGGAGCTCACCCGTATGGCGCAGCAGATTTCTCCTGTTTCTCCCGCTGCTCCCCTCAGCAGTGTACTTGGTCAATCTGCCTGTTCTGCTCCCTACTCTGTCTCTGGTGAATTCTCTCACACCAGACCCTGACCCTGTACCTCTGGCCTGTACCCCAGTTCTTGTATGCATAAATGTAAAAAATAAAAGAAATGTCTAATACCTTATCAATAATGTGTTTGAAAAACATGCAAGATATGGCCTTATATGGTAAAAAGCTCAATACAAAAGTGAGCCCCATTTGTATCATTGGTGGGTCAGCAGACCACACATTTTGTAACAATATCATTTCAGGATACATGTTTTTCCGAACTTTATCTTTTAAAATTTTTAACATAATATCTATTACTTTTGCGTGACATCTTTGTCTTTCTTAAATCTTATCTTTATAATAAATTTCCTATTTATTTCTAATGTAATTATTTTATGCGTTTATTAAATTATTAAAAAAGTGATATAAATATGTTGATATTTGCAAGTTGAATATTATTTTTTATTCATAACTGATCCTAGACAATAGCTATTTTCTTAAAATGAGAGGTGAAGTTTGGACTTTCCCTGGTGGCACAGTGAGCTTAAGCACAGCACTAAGAAGCTGAAGACACTTTAGCATGAGTTCGATCCTTGCCCAGAGTTGATCCACATGGCGTGGCGAACCTCTCCTGGCCTGCTTGCTGCTCCCCCCAGCAGGGTACTTCATCAATCTGCCTGTTCTGCCCCCCACTCTGTCTCTGGTGAGACCTCTCACCACCCCTGCAATTCTGGCTTGTACCCCAGTTCTATATGAGTAAATAAATCTTTGAAAAAAGAAAAGGAGAGGTGAGGTCTAATAGTTTATGGCACTATAATTGAGTAATTCATTCACTCCCAAGTTTACTGTATATTGCTTTTCATTAAAACAACAGAGGTTTAAATTCTGGCATAGAGCTATAAATTTCACAATTCACCAGGCTGCTGTCAACTACATTAATTAGCTACATTAGTGTCCTGCATTATGATTCATTTGAACACAAATCACAATCCACAAATTTAATTGAATTCCAGGTAACAATTTTCTCACTTCAGAACACTCAGTGGTTCCAAACTGATGTAAAACTCCTATTTTTTTAGTTACAAGAATGTATTAGTGTAATGCTTGTCATAATTACCAATTTGAATGGCACTGTGTAGTAAATTTAACAGCATTAATTATATCTTGTTTGTCATCCAGACAATGACAGTGCCATTTATTTTAAATTGAGGCATGTACAGAAGATTTATTTCCCTCTAAATCAAGCACTGTTATTTAAGGATTTTAAAATTATTATTAGAAAACTTAATTACTAAGGTGCTGTAAAGGTCCATTTAAATCAAGTGGATAGAAAAAACACCAGTATAATGATTCATTCTTATCATTTATAAAGAGCATATTAAAGTAATATTGGGAATGAAAAAATTAGATATTATAGTTATTAATTCGTGAACCTTTAACTATTAGGAACATTTGTTCTCCATACATTTGTTAATTACTTGTAATTTGTTCATATTATCACAATGAATCAAGTAAGTTTATCACTGAAATTTCCCAAAAAGTTGAAAAGTGTTTTGAACCATCCAAGATACTTCTAACTCTTACCATTCAGACTGTTGCCTTAACTCAGCCAGCTGATGAAGTCTTTTAAGAGCTTTTTCTTGTTTCTTCTCATCTTTCCAGGACTTAGAGGCAACATTTCGAGCAAACTCTCGTTGTTTTAATTCTTTCAATCTCTGTGAATGAGGAAGATAAACAAAAGGATACAATAAGTAACTAATATATCCTTTCCTATCTGCAAGGCTCCTGGTTAAACTTTGTCCTAGGTGAAGTGGTAATTTTAGATAGCGAGAGTTAGCAACTTTGCCATTGATCTGATTCACTCCTTCATCATAAATTTAGCAGTCAACTGAACTATTTATCAAAACATGTCACCGTTACTACAGAAATGTGCTGCCAAGCTAGATCCCAGTCCTTGCTGGGATGATCCTGGGTACACAACAATCATCTTTAAAAAAACATAAATGGGAAAAATACATATTTTTTCTGTACAAAGTAAAGGAGGTTATAGGATGCACTTCACCCTATTCACTGCCTCTCACCTACACAACATATTCTCAGTCCTAAAAATTGATGGTACTAAATATATGGGATGAAACAAGCTTCATTAAGTGAGGAGAATCTGTTATTGTGACAGATTTAGCTCAAGACTCTAAATGTTACTCTTAAGCTCTTTTTTTTTTTTTTTTTAGATTTAGATATTTATCCAAAGCAGAAATTCTATACTGCATTGAGGAGAACAAAAATGGCTCAGGGATTTAAACTCACAATAAAGGCTTTGCATTGCTTGTTTAAAATTAACTGGCTACCTATTTTAATTAATCTTTCAAACAAACAATTGGCTGACATGCAAGTTGGATACTATTCATTACCTATTTAGATTTCTACATCAGGATCTGCCACTAAGAACACCCAATGCAACTGGACAAACTGAGAAATGGCCACAATCAAATAAATAACTTGGAAGTTTGAGGTCTCATCTAGAATTGAGAGTATATTTGAAGATTAATCTGTTACACCATATAAAGTAATTTTAAACTGCCTGAAATTTATATCTGTTTAAATCTTTCTTCATGTACAATAACAAGCACAAAAGCTGTTTCCTGGGATGGCAAAAATTACAGTTGGGCCCACCCTTGTGGCACAACAGTTAGAGCACAGCACTAAGAACTTAAAGCCACTTCAGTATGAGTTTGATCCCACCCTGGAGGTGACCCACATGGCACAGCAGACCTCTCCTGACCCGCCCACTGCTACCTCAGCAGTGTACTTCATTGATCTGCCTTTTCTGCTCCCTACTCACTGCCCCTGCACTTCTATCCTGTATCCCAGTTCTGTATGTATAAATAAATAAAACTTAAGAATATTGCAGTTAACATGTGAAGTAAAAACACTGTAGTAGACTATTTCCTACCTTTAGAGACAGGGCTAACACCTTTAATGGTCATGAGTTTACTGTTTAAGGAGGATATGTGCCTGAAAGTCCCAGCCCGATAACTGCATCTGAACTAAAAACTAATAGAGGAGGCTGAGCAGTTCCTCAACGTGATGTCAGCAACACCAAGAAGATGAGTATCACAAAAAGAGAAAGAGCCGTGGAGAGAACAGTTGTGTCAATTTGAATTCAAGTTTTGACAAATACTTAAGGACCTTTTATAAAGCCAAATTTCAAATAATGAAATTATGCTCCATATTTTATCAAAACACACCAACAGCTCTACAACTGATAAACAGAACAGGATTTAATATTAAAGGACAACTTTCATCAGAAGAAAGGCTTACAAAATCTCCATTTCTTCTTACGTTCAACTCATTTCTACTTCTTGGAGAGAAGGATTATGTCATAAGCAACGATTTTAAAGAAAATGTCCTATAAATTTAAACAGACCACATTAAATAAAGTTCGAGTGTGTCAAAGTGAGATTGCTTCTTTGGTAAAGGAGAAAGGTTTTTTTTTTTTTTTTCTTTCTTTTACTTACTACTTATTGCTAAACATTAAATGCTTGATATTCTACTTATTATATAGATTTGATGTCACTAGTATGTCAAACCTGTATATCCCAGGAGAGGAAATGATTGATTTACTTAAAACATCTAATATTTCACTTGCATTATTGGAATCTTTGTCTAAATGTCCAGGTATACCTGTTTCTTTCACTAGCTTTCCAGATTCCAAGGTGGTATGGCAATCTCTGAATTATAGACATGTTTATTTCATTTTATTTTATCAACAGTGAGTACTGTTAAGTTGTACTGTGTGACAGAAATATAGTAATGTGAAAATTATTTGCTCTTCAAGGGAGAAAGACAAATGAACAGATACTTAATTAGATAGAGTTGATTTCTTAATAGGTATGGACACAAAAATCTTTCCAAGTGTGTAGGAAAAGTTTAGACAGTTGGGGGGGTCGGAGTGGGCATTTGTTGTGTTGAGGAAGTGATCACATATTGAAAACTGGAAGACTACACAAAGAAAACCCTTTCCCCTCCAAGTTCTCTAGAGGAATCCCCTCAGATTCTCAAAATACTGAATAGCAGCACATGTGTATGAGGAAAGGCTATATTATGTCTAATACAAGAAAAGAACCAACCAAAGAATAAAACTAAACAGGATCCACATTCTTATGGAACCAGGAATGGTGTCTATCCACATCAACAAAATGGAAAACAAAAAATAGACATTAAATAGAGAAGTCAGGGAAGACTTGCTTTAATAGAGAATAATGCATAGATTGAAAACTATTGTGAATTTGCCTAACACATCATAAAAGCAAGAGATAAACATTTAAGTCTGATTCCAAGTAACTCAATTGTATTTCAAAATCAAGCTCAAAAATATTTACAGGAATAAATTATTCAACAAAAAGAATCAGAAGGGAGGCACTGAATTTCTTTTCTCTCAAAGAATACTTTCATCGGGATTTTGAATGACATTTCCTGGATTATAACTGTAGATGACTAGGTTGAATTATTAGTTAAATGTTTTATTTTATTATAATTACTTTCCAATTAGAAAATTTAAAAATTATTTCTGTGTAGAACTAGTGTATAGTCCAGAGGTAAAGAGGGTGAGAGAATTCACCAGAGACAAGGTGGGGAGCAGAACAAGTGAAATATACTAAGGGAAGCAGTGGGTGAGACAGGAGAGGTCTGCTGCACAATACATGGGTCAGCTCCCTGGCCAGGAGTGAACTCAGTCCATAGTAGTACTAGCTCTGGGGCTTAATCCCTAGGCCACAGTGAAGTCCTCAATTTAAATTTTAGTAGTTATATTTTAATTCAATATTAAAATGTTAAGAAAAAATTAACGACATCCAACATCTGTTCAAAGACTGTAAGGCAAAGAAGAGGAAGACAGACAAAACTGAGGTAAATAATCAAGACCAACAGAACTGACACAGTTGCTGGAACTTGTATAAAAGTGTATTATGATAATTAAAACTATATCACCTATACTTAAAAAGTAGAAAAGTCAAGATGAGCTAATAATAACAACTGGTGTCTCTGAAGAAGTGGGAGAAAAAATTTGCAAATATACTGGGTGATAATTTTCCAAATTTCTTGGACTTTATAGATTCCTTCCTTTAAAATATTACAACAAATCTCATCATCATAATTTTTTCAAAACCAAGGAAACAAGGAAAAGTTTAAAAACATATGGAGATAAAAAGAATATGTCCATACAGAACAAGTAGAAGGATGGCAGAATTGTCATGAGAATCAGTACAAATGAGAACATAGTGGCATAGCATCTTTAAATTTATGAAAGATAATGTAAAAATTACTAGACAATTTTTATACCCAGGGTATATATCTTTTTAAAAAGCAGGTGAAATAAAGATATTTTTAGACTTGAACATTGAAAGATGTTAATTGTGGCATACCCACATGGTAAAAAATGCTAAAGAATATCATTAGACAGAAAAAGAAAATAATACCAGATAGAAAGTACTATATACCCAGCAACAACCATTAAAATAATAATACAAAATTTCTTTTTCACTAGGACAGCAAAGAAGATAAAGGAAATCATTAAAATTATTCAACCCAAAAGAAGTAAAAAGAGGAAAGTAAAATATATGACTATATGAAAGTAAAATAAACAATGGATAGCAAGATAACTAATATCTAAAAAATTCACTAACCAGATTAAGTGTAATAAACTAAAGATTAGAATTAAAGGCAGAGAGAGGGCCCTCCCTGGTGATGCAACCTGTTAGGATGCAGCACTGCAATCTGGCCACAGCTGCTTTAGTTTGAGTTCGATCCCCCGCCTGGAGGTGACCCACATGGTGTAGCAGACCCCTCCTGACCCGCCTGCTGCTCCCCTTGGCGGTGTACTTCATCGATCTGTCTGTTCTGCTCCCCACTCTGTCTCTGGTGAAGCCTCTTACCGCTCCTGCACCTCTGACTTGTTCCCCAGTTTTGTATAAATAAATCTTAAAAAAATAGAAAAAAAAAAGGCAGAGAGAGTCAGTTCAGTAAAAAGAGAAAGCTCTAACTCTGCTCACTACAAAAACAAGCCTTAGAATAGAGATGATGGGTTAAAAGAATATAAAATGATATACTACATCATATACTCATATACTACTATAAGTCCCAAAAAATTAGAAGGGATTATATCACTCTAAAATAGCAGATTTTAGAGTAGATCCAGATACATTACTAGAAATGTGGACAGTAATTTCATACTGATAATGGAGTAAATCACTCAGAATTACAAAATAAGCCTAAATGTTTATAACAGATCTTCAAGGTCCACAAAGCAAAAATGGATAAAACTGCAAAGAGAAAAAGTTTAATCCATAATTATGATAGAAGTTTTTAATGCCTATTTACCAAATAACTACAAACTTCTAATCACAAAAATATACACCTGGAAAAGGGCATATACCAAAGTGACCATATCTATTATAAAATGACTTTCTAAGAATTGGACTTCCCAGTAGTTGGATGTCAAATTTTGCCAGCTTCAAATTTCACCTTGGATTTTACCAAATTCCTGCCTTTCTTCTATTCTGATAAAAGTCCATTTGTTTAAGCAATGGCATGCAATATAATTGTCAGTGAGTTTAGTTTAAAAGTGAAAATAAACCAGTTTAAAAAATAATTATTTTTAGACTGCTTTTTCTTTAATAGCGCAGTGCAAACATTTCAGAAAAATAGTGTTACACATTTACCTTTACAAAGAAGTATAAAAAACTCAGTAATTATTTTATCTAGTAGGGTGAACAGGTTGGAACAAACAAGTGAAAGGCGGAACCTCCCTGGGAAAGTAGATAAGGAAGACAGCATAGTTCTGGGTAGCACTCCACAATTGGGGGGGTTAAAACAAGGACGCTGGGGGCCCTCTCTGGTGGCGCAGCGGGTTAAAGCACTGCACAAAAAAGCTTAAGCCACTTCTGCATGAGTTCGATCTCCACCTGCCCAGGAGGAGATCCACATGGCAAGGCAGACCTCTCCTGACCCGCCCACTGCTCCCCTCAGCAGTGTACTTAGTAGATCGGCCTGTTCGGTACCCTACTCTGTCTCTGGTGAATCCTCTCACCCTCCGCATCTCTGGCCTGTACCCCAGTTCTGTACGAATAAATAAATAAATCTTAAAACAAACAAAAACAAAAAAACAAAACAAAACAAAAAACAACAAGGAGGCTGGTTTCCCACAGGTGTTTGAATTATGACAACACAGAGTCAGGGGTTAAAAGGTTCTGAAATCAGTCAGACCTGCTCTTAGAAAGGTATTTAATCTTTCCTAACTTCAGTTTACACATTTTTAGTCTGGCAACTGATCAGAACTTACCTTGCAGATGTGGGATTATATTTGAGTTGAGAAGGGTTAACACTGAAGACACACCTGATGTAAAGAAAATGCTCAAATGAGAATGAACTATTATCATTTCAAATGATGAATGGTGGGAATTTACAGACTTCTGGGAAGTAGGAAGAGCAAGGAAACCTTCATTTATGGGGAGCCTGACTAATATACTTACAGAATGGAGAATGTTGAGAGGTTTTCTGGATAATTTTGCAAGAACTGTAAGGGGTCTTTTCAAAGATAGACTGAAATACACTGCTGAGGGCAGTAGCAGGGGCGAGAAAGGAGAGATCTGCTGTGCCCTGTGGGTCACCTCCCTGGCTGGGGATTCAAATTTGTGCTGCAGTGACTGTGGACAGCTTTCTTGTGTCACCAGGGAGGCCCCTTTTTGATAAATCTTTATTTTAATTTGCCAGTCATTTACATGCCCATACTTATGCCCATCTGTTACCTCTGGTAATCAAAGGGAACTTTTCATAATGTCTAAGAATTATTTTATTGTGCTTTGTCAGTATATATATGTGTGTGTGACGTATATTCCATAGTAAGTAAAACCATCTTCTATCTTTTACTTTTTGACTTATTTCACTTGGCATAACTACCTCAAATTTCATCTATTCAGCCAAAAAAACACTTTTTATCCTTTTTAATAGGTGAGCAGTATTCCATGGAGAATATATTCCACGATTTCTTAATGCAGTCTCCTGTCATTTGATATAGGTCAGTTTCATGACTTGGCAGTTGTGGATAATACTGCTATTAACACAAGAGAACATAATCTTTTTGTATTAGTGTTCTCCTATTCTTTGGGCAAGTACATACCAAATATATTGTTGGAGCATATGGATTGTCTTTAATTTTTATTTGGTAAAAATTCTGTTTACCATACATTTCACCATGCTGTATTCTCATCAACAGCACAGGAGTTCTTTTTCCCCACATCCTTACCAACATTTGTTTTATAATCTTTTTTATACAGGTCATTGTGGTTTTGATTAGAGTATCCATTACAATAGGTTATGTTGATCAATTTTTCATGTTCCTGTGGCAATTTGATTATCTTCTTTAGAAAAATGTCTACTTAAATCACCTAGCCATTCTTTGATTGGGTTGTCTTTTTTTAATTGTTGGTATATGTATGTAAGTACTTGATATATTTTGGTAAGTAGTCCTTTGTAAAATATGTGATATGCAAATATCTTCTCTCTGTTGGTAGATTGCTTATTTTTTGTCATGGTTTCCTTTGAAGCACCAAAGTTTTTAAATTTATTTTGTTGTAGTAGTTTCACTTATTTATTTTTGTTTTTGTTTCCCTTGCTACCAAGGTTGCATCCCAAATATGTCTTTGTGGTTGAGGTCTAGTTGTGCATCCCTTATGTTTTCTTTTAGTATTTTATGGTTCCAGGACATATATCCAAATATTCCATTTTTAATTAATTTTTGTGAGTGGATTTAAGAATGGATCATTTTTTTTCTTGTGGTTATCTGTGTTTCCGAAAACCATTTTTAAGAAATATTTATTTATTTATTCATACAGAACTGCTGTACAGGCCAGAGAGGCAGAGGGTGAGAGGATTCACCAGGGACAGAGTGGGAAGAGGAAGAGGCAGATCAATGAAGTACACCGCTGAGGGGAGCAGCGGGCGGGCCTGGAGAGGTCTGCTATGCCACATGGATCTCCTCACGAGCAGGCGGGGATCGAACTCATGAGGAAGTGGCTAAAGTTCTTAGTACTGTGCTTTAACCCGCTGCGCCACTAGGCAGGGCCCTACCAAAACCATTTTTTTTAAAGAAACTTTCTTTTCTCCATTGTATGGCCTCTGTTCTTTTGTCTAAGACAAACTCCATATATTTGTGTATTTATTTCTGAGCTTTCTTTTATTTCCCATTGTTTCTGTTTTAATGTTTAATGCACTTTCACAAATATCATACTGTAGTATAGTTATGAGGGACTATACTTTGACAGGCAGATAGGGATTGGAGCCCTGGAGACATAACAGAAAGGATAAGGGCTGGCATCCTGGGAGACATGGCACCCCCAGGAGACAACAAAGAAAGGTCAATAACAAGAAAAAAGAACAAGACACTATCACTGGACCTATGATAGAACACAGGGAAATGCTGACTAATCAGGACACTGCAATCACCACAGCACATTTCCTGGACCGAAAACATGAAAATAGATTCACAAACTTCAAAGTTATTTTCACCAGCAACAACCTCTTCTGGTTACCCCCCACAGCCAACATTACACTCAATGTTGGAAACCTGAAAATATTTCACTAAGATCAGAAACAAAACAAGTATGTCCATATTCACCAGTACTGTTCAACATAGATTTAGAAATGCTAGCTGGAGACTCTCTGGTATTTGAGTCTTCTGACATTACTATCAATGGGTTAGTTTTTAAAATTATCTCTTCTAATTCATTGTTTGTGTATAGAAATGCAACAGATTGAGTACTGATTTCATATACTTTCCTTTTATTCACATTTATTATCTTTTAGTAGTTTTCTTGTTAGAATCTTTTGGATTCTCTAGATATCTAATCACGTCATCTGTGAGCAGTGATAGTCTTACATCCTCTTTTCCATTTTGGATCGCTTGAATGTCTTTTTCTTGCCTAATTGCTGCAGCTAGGACTTCCAAAACTATGTTGAATGATTGTGGTAAAAATGGGCATACTTGTTTTGTTTCTGATTTTAGCAGAAATGTTTTCAGTATTGAGTATAATGTTGTCTGTGATCTTTGTCATGTATGACTTCTATTATGTTTAGGTAAGTTAAATTTATTCCTATTTATAGAAAATGGATAGTGAATCTTATCAAATGCTTTTTTCCATCTCTATTAAAATGATCATGTGATCTTTAGCTTTCTTTTGCTGGTGAATGACATAGATTTGCTTTGAACTAGTTCTGTATCACTGGGATGAAACGAACTTGGAATTAAGAATTACTCTCTTACTGTATTGCTGTATTCAGTTTCCTAGGATTTTGTTCATCAGGGACATAGGTCTATAACTTTTTTTGGCTGGGGGAAGGCTTTCCTTGTTTGGTTTGGATATCAGGATAATGATGGTCTCATAGAATGTGTTATGGGGTTTTCTACTCTTTTCAGTTTTTTGAAGAATTTGAGCAGAATAGGCATTAAGATCTCTTTAGACGTTTAGTGGGTTTCACTGGAGAAACTATCTGGTCCTGAGTTTTTCTTCTAAGGAGACTTATTGTTACTTTTAAAATTCCTGTGCTTGTGATTGGATTGTTTACCCTGTCTGTTTTATTCTGCTTTAGGCTTAGAAAGTTGCATGAGTCAAAAACAAAAAGTCCATTTCCTCTAAGTCACACAATTTGTTTTGCATAGAGATATTCACAGTAGGTTCTTATAGTTGATAAATCTTATTTGAAGTTTGCCCTTCAAGACAACTTTAACCAAGATGGCTCTTTATCGGGAAAGAGTAAAAGACTGGACATCTAGCATTTCCTAGAGGAAATTAGAGACATCTAGTAACCTTCTTTTCATTTAAGGAATTTAAAAACTGAAACAACACAGCAGATAGACCTCTTTGTAAGAAAAGAGGCCACTTGTCATAGGCCACAAGCAATGTTTTAAAGGACTGATGCAGGAGTCAAGTTTTTTTCTTTAATAGTCTTCATACGTCTTCTCCAGCTTTCACAATGCATTGTTATTCTATCTCAGCTATAAGTGAAATGAGGCTTACAGAGATAAAGTTTGCTAAAATACATTTATGAAATATTTGGAATTTAATTTTCTTCTCAGGTTCATTTTAAAAGCACAAACTAAGCAATCCTTATTTCCCTACTTGCCAACAAGAATGCTTGGCACATGCATTGCAAGTGGAATTCAGCTGTGAATAAATAAATGAGCAGGCAAATTGATCAGGTCAGTGAGTGTCTATGTGTTTGGAATAGCAATGCCTCCAGTATTATTGCACAACCGTCAGAATGTACTTGTGAACATCTGCTCATTCAGTGACCACTCTCCCTTCAACTTCATGGGCATTGAATGAACACATGAAATCAGTTACTCAAGGGCATCAACTTTTACTCTATTAAATAGCTCCTTCCATCTCTATACTTTCATCCATAGATCCCAGAGTACTTTGCAGGCATTAATGTTTTTCTTCACAGCAGACCAAAACCCCAATGCAAAAGGTCAAAATTATTAACTTTATTTTAGAGATGAAGAAACAAACATTTAGAAGGTTAAATGACTTGATCCACACCAAGAGAAATAACAAGATAGAATCGTGGCTTGAAAACAACATGTATAATCCTCAAAAGAGTAAGGAAAAATCAGAACAGTTTTACATAAAATTCTAGCCATTTATAAGATTTCATTTTATAAAATAAAAAGTCGATCCAAATTTGAAATAGTGTTCATTGTTTGGACATATTTTTATCAAAACAATTTCAAAGATATTTAGAGATCTTTGATGACAAGCTAAAATAGGAGATAGAGAAATATAAGTAACAATATGACTGAGATTTAAGAAATAAATTACATAAATAGTTTTTATTATTTTTCAGAACTCTCCACATTGAAATGAGACTTTCTTTTTTTGTGTGTTTTATTGCAGACTATTGTCTTTTATGCGATCTGGATGGTATACAAAGACAGTGAAATGCACTAATTTTAAAGCAACTCCCAACTTAGAAGCTATAGTTTGGGGTTTCTCTATGGTGCAGGGGTTAAATTTCAGAATTATAAAGCTACTGCCAGCTTCTTGTGTAACTTGAAACTTTATAACAGCTATATTAAAAAAAAAAAAACCCTGGTAGGGAGCTGACACTCATGGCACAGCAGATCTCTCCTGTCAGCAGTGTTAGTTCAGTTAATCCTCCTTTCTGCTCCCCACTCTGTCTCTGCTAAATCCTCTAACCCCCACATCTCTGGCCTACACCCCTGTTCTTATATGCATAAATAAATAAATAAAAAATAAATCTTTTAGAAAAAAAAAAAAAGGCAGCTATAGCTTGGACTTCTGACCAGGATGAATTCTATGTAGTGTTCTGGAATAAATGCAGCCGAACATACTCCCTCTGATAGGGGTCCTTGCTCTAAGGACCAGTGTCACATGCAAGTGAGGAAAGGATGAGAAGAAGTAAGACTCTATCTTCTTCAACTGAAAAGAACTACAAGAACCAAGTTAAATATTTTATAACAGGTCCTGGAGGAGTCTGCCTACACATGCAGGAATATAAATTGCTGGGCCATAAATTTAATCTCTGATGGAAAGCCATTGTGCTCTAACAATCAAGACTTGGAGATTCCTTGTTGGACTCATTTCTGGACATTCTGAGGAAAGCCAATGTTCAGGAGAAATAAAGACAGGCGTGAAGATACCACTTTTTAAATGTTAGTTTGGGCCCTCCCTGGTGGCACAGTGGATTGGGTTACAGCACAGCACTGCAAGTTAGCTGTAGCCACTTCAAAATGAGTTCCATCCCTGGCCCCAGAGGTGACACACATAGCGCGGCAGATCTCCCCTGACCAGCCCGCTGCTCTCCTCAGCAGTGTACTTGGTCAATCTGCCTGGTGAATCCTCTCACTTTCCCTGCACCTTTAAACCTGTACCCCAGTGCTGGATGCATAAATAAATAAATCTTTAAATAAATAAATAAATGCTACTTTGGAGATATTTCTAGTTTATGCAGCTTGAAAATACAGTTGATGTAAAAGAAATTTATAACTCAAAACAACTTGAGGCACCTCCTTGCCTTAGAGGGAGGTCTGTATTCACATGTTTCACATGACTCACCACCGGCAAGTCATCACATCAGCAGCATCCAAGGCCTTGCAGCCCCTGAGAAGTCATATGTGAAGGGACAGCACAAAGGTTCTCATTACCTCTCTGAACTTACCCAGATTTTTCCATATAAGAGATGTTATTATCACAATACAAGAAGTCAACTTTGATGTAAGTCATACATGTTTATTTGTTTTTACAATAATTGCAAGTTGTATTTATTTGCTGCATCATGACATAGCCAAGCTAAAGTCTGTACTGATTGTAAGCTTTCTTGTGTCAGGCAAGAGTATAGCCAATACCATCTCCATAGAAATGCCTCCAATGACTGTTATGGTGAAATAATTGACAGCATTACAAAGAAAGTGTTTTTGTGATAAAACAAAACTTTACTACTACTTTAGTAGTAGAAGTTAAAGGACTTTAATGTTCACTTTTTTCTTTATTCACAGTATGATAGGAATACATCTGCCATATTAGAATAATAATTCCACGATGTTCTGCAGAAAGCATATTAATATTTGGAGAGATATGGCATTTCTGGAATGTGATAATTAATATTAATTAATTACAGTCTGTAGTTTTAGCAAATATTCAATTAGTAGTGATTTTAGACACTTTTCCTTATTCAACAGGGTTAAAATTATCACTGATTAGATGAGTGGAGAGGTCAGAATGTTTTATACATTCTTTATAATCTAGTAATGCAAACATACCTTATCTTTATCTGTTATCATGCCAAAATATGTCCATGTAAACTTTACAAATACCTGTCTTTTAGGAATATTTCCATCTATCAAAATGTAGTTAAAATCTATGCCAAACGAGAAATGTTAAGAACGTTGTCTGTGAAATTTATTTCTATTTGTAGTGTTCCTTGTCACATTGGATAGAACCAAGGTCTTAAGGGATATTTGATTTTTAAAGATCAAGAGTGTTAAAAACTCATTGTGGGAAAATTTTAGAAAATAAATGTTTTTGCACTAGCTACTAAGGACCTATAAAGGCAATATACAGAAAATGTTAGAGCAAATCTTTGCCCTCCCAGAAAATTGAGTGGTTGCTGAAATGATGCCAATCTACTTTCTCAGCTGGGTGAGTACTCATGGTCACCTCCTCCTTGTTCAATTCAGAAAGAGGATTTGACCTAAAGCACTCCAACCCAACTATCCAGCTGTTTCTTTAAGAACAATTCTTGTATTTCAGCATCTTGTAAACCTAACATTATATTGATTTTTAAAAGCTCTTTCAATTTCTACTTCATCCTCCCCCTCTTTCATACCCTAGTTTAGGGTCAGTGATACCTGCTGAGAATATTCCAGGCAGAAGTATTTAATCTGAACATATCAGCCACCAAGGCTGCCTTGCTTCAGTGAATGCATTTTGGTGATATCCTCAATTTTCTTCCTTAGTATCATTTTGAATAGAACTGTCTTTGAGAAGGAAGTATTAAAATGGAGATTAGAACAGAAGTGAGAAATTGAAAAAATGAAGCTTATATAAAATTAAATTTGGACCATATTATTATTTTTTTAAGATGTTTTATTATGTATGCATACAAGAGCCAGGTACAAGCTAGAGGTGTGTGTATTTGGGTGTGTGTGTGTGGGGGGGAAGGGGTGGTGAGAGGATTCACCAGACAAAGAATAGGGAGCAGAAATGGCAAATCTGGTAAAATACACTACTGAGGGACACAGCGAGTGAGACAGGAGAGGTGCTATGCCATTTGGGTCACCTCCCTGGCAAGTACGAACTCATGTTGCAGTGTCTGGCAATAGCTTGATAGTGTGAGACTTAAATCCTTGTAAACACAAGACCCCAAATTAAGGGATAACTTTATAGATAAAACTACTAGTTTTACTGAGGTGACCTAATACATAAGAATTTCGGCTACAATCTGTCTAGTCCCGAAGGAAAACATAGAGTTTTTTCAAACTATTAAAAGTAGATCTACCATATGACCTAGCAATGCCTCTCCAGGTTATCTGCTTTTCTACTTGAAGATTACAAAACTACTAAGTCAAATAGATATATACATTCCCATATTCATTTTAGCAATACTTAACAATAGCCAAGATATGGAAATGACCTAAGTATCCAAAAACAGATGACTGGATAAAAAAGATATTATATATGTATTTATATAGGTACACACACACACACACACACACAACATACATACATATACACATGATGGAATACTATTCAGCTATAAAAAAGATGAAATTTTTGCCATTTGCTACAACTGAATAGAAGTGGAGAATATACCAACCTAAATAAATAAAAAGACACATATATTGAATATTTCACCTATGTGTATAACTAAAGACACAAACCAATGAAATAGACAAAATAAACCAAAACAAGCCCTAGAAGTCTGACTGTAGTATTGAGGCTACCAGAGCAGGAGGGTGGTGTAAAGGAAGCAAACTGGGAAGAGAACCCAATGGACTGTGGTGTCACATTATGACTGTGGTAGAATGATGTGTATCTGAAGAGGTTTTAAGTTATATCTCTAAATCTTATAGTGTTGTAAGGCAAATTTACAACAATAAAAGAATAATATAACTAACAAATGTAAAGACGCCTGAGTAGAATTATTCATTTAAATAATTATTAATTTAAATAATTATTAACCAACATTATCAAAGCATACCACAGCACATATAGCTTCTCAAGGAAGCCTATAGCCCACTCTTCTTTCAGTTATTAGTTTTCTCCAAGACGTGGTTTTATAGATCTCAGAAATATCAGGTATGAAAACTGCATCTGTGATAGGAAGAAAGAAGAGCTAAGGGCAAAAATTACTCAATACATTACTTTAATCATAAAAACAACAGCATTTTGCAAGCTGCACCAAAGTAGACTTCAGGGACATAATTATTTGTTAAACTGACATCACACATCATTATAATTTAAGGAGTGTGGGAATTTCAAAGTTTCAGTTAAGCCAATGACCACCCCTCAAATAAATTTGGGTATTGTCAGCAGGAGAATGGAGAGACTGGCCATGAATAGGTAGCCAGCAGTGTCTACACTATGAAAGTTGCCAAGTATTGCTAAAAGGGATGATTGCAGTAGTAGTGTTCAATCAAGTGATTGCTTTTTTCAGATACTGATGTCCCCTCTACCAGCACCAAGTCATGGGGTTTTAAAATGGGATATGAGGACATTTTAAAATAATTTTCTTCATATCCTCCTAAAAGTCTTAATTTAGAAAGTTTTTCAAAAAATATTTGGATTTGGCCCTCCCTGGTGGTGTAGCGGGTTAAAGCACAGCACTAAGAAGCTAAAGCCACTTCAGCATGAGTTCAATCCCTGCCTGTCCCTGAGGTGGTCCACATGGTGGGGCAGACCTCTCCTGACCCACCCACTGCTCCCCTCAGCATTGTACTTAGTCGATCTACCTGTTCTGCTCCCCACTCTGTCTCTTATGAATCCTTTCACCACCCCTGCACCACTGGCCTGTATCCCAGTTCAGTACGTAAAAATAAATAAATCTTAAAAAATTTTGCTTTGATTTGAATAGGGAAAGAATCAAACCTGTCCTTATTTGCAGTTAATATGTTAATTTACATGGAAAACCCTAAAAACTCCACAGAGAAACTAATCAAAACAATCAACCAGTTTACTAAGGTAGCAGGATATAAAATCAACACACAGAAGTCAGAGACCTTCCTACACACAAACAACCAATCAGAAGAAGCAGGAAAAAAAAAATCGCCTTTTCAATTAAAACAAAAAGAATCAAATACCTGGGAATCAACCTAACAAAAGAGATAACAGACCTATACAAAGAAAATTTCAAAACACTCTTAAAAGAAATACAAGAAGACACCATAAAATGGAAAACCCTACTCATCCTCTCCTTGATCTGGAGAATTAATATCATCAAAATGGCCATCCTACTAAAAGCAATATACAGGTTTAATCCCATCCCAATAAAAGTCTCAATGACAGTCTTCAAAGAAATAGAGCATATATTGATGAGATTCATATGGAACCACAAAAAAACTCAAATAACCCAAACACTCATGACTAAAAAGAAAGAGAACAGAGGCATCACAATTCCAAACTTAAAGGTATACTACAAAGCCATAATAATCAAAACTGCCTGGTACTGGAACAAGAACAGACACACAGACTAGTGGATTTGAATAGAAAATCCAGATATAAACCCACAGGTTTATGGTCACCTAATTTTTGACAAAGGAGCAAAGAAGATACAATGGAATAAAGAAAGTTTGTTCAGCACATGGTGCTGGGAGAACTGGGAAGCTACATGCAAAAAAATGAAACTAGATCACTCCCTCACACCATACACAAAAGTCAACTTGAAGTGGATTAAAGACCTAGACATAAGAACGGAAACCATAAAATACCTGGAAGCAAAGATGGGAAAAACACTACATAACATACCCTTCAGTAACATCTTTGAAGATACAGCACCCAATGCAACTATAGTGAAGGCAAGGATAAATAGATGGGACTACATCAAGTTAAAGATCTATACAGCAAAAGAGACATTACAAAAAACAGACATCCCATTGATTGGGAGAAACTTTCTCACACAAAACTAGTGATCAAGGATTGATCACAAAGATATACAAAGAACTGATGAAATCCAAAAAAAAAAAGTTAACAACTCCATCAAAAAATGGGCAGAAGAGCTAAAAAGACATTTCTCCAAAGAGGGAATTCAGATGGACAATAAGCATATGAAAAACTGTGCAACATCACTTGTAACAAGGGAGATACAAATTAAAACCACACTGAGATACCACCTTACCCCAGTGAGAATGGCACATCCTAATACAACTAGCAAAAAAAAAAAAAAAAAAAAAAGAGCTAAAAAGACACTTTTCCAAAAAGGAAATGCAGATGGCCAACAGGCATATGAAAAAATGTTCAACATCACTTATTATAAGGTAAATACAAATTAAAACCACACTGAGATACGGCCTCACTCCTGTGAGAATAACTCATAAAACAGAATTAACCAGTTTTGCTGAGACTGCAGTGAA
>NW_004567106.1:6314617-6335983 GCF_000260355.1 Condylura cristata | reverse complement strand
AAAAAAGAAAAAAGAAACAAGTAGCAAAAACAAATGTTGGTGAGCATGTGGAGAAAAAGGAACTCTCCTGCACTGCTGGCGGGAAAACAAACTGGTACAACCACTATGGAAAACTGGAGGTTTCTCAAAATGCTAAAAATGGAGTTTCCACATGATTCAGCAATCCCACTCCTAGGTATCTACCCAAAAGACACAAAAAAACTGATTCAAAAAAGACACCTGCACCCCCATGTTTATTGCTGCTTTATTTAAAATTGGAAAGACATGGAAACAACCCAAATGCCCAAAAGTAGATGACTGGATTAAAAAGATATGATATATGTACACAATGGAGTATTACTGAACAAACAAACAAAAATAAGCACATGCCTTTTGCAGCAACATGGATGGAGTTGGAAAAGATGATGCTATCGTGAAGTAAGCCAGAAATAAAAGGAAAAATACCAGATGGTTTCACTCATAGCAGGAGTAAAAAGGACCAGGCAAGAAAATAATAATAATAATAATAATGAACAACTATATACCAGAGACATTTTACAGGGGTGGAATGGCTAATGGGATCAAAAATGGTGGGGGGAGGGAAGTGCACTGGACTATGGTGATGGCACAGGGGTGATTTGGTGATGAGAAGCCCACAGGGATTACAACTGAGACGGAAAAAGGCACAAAATGATGTGAAAAGAAAGTATTATATTATTAAAAAAAATTGGATTTGATTTTCAATTTAGATATTAGGTAGTATTGGGACCAAGTTTCAGTGAAAGAAGGCATATGGGCCAATATGGCTTTTAGGCTATTTTGATAAATGGAGTGTTACTGGAACAGACAGGGACATTTGTTTACAACCCATCTCTGGTTATTTTTAGCTTCAGCTTTAATAGCAGATATGTCCTTGCAATAAAGACCATATACACAACAGCAAAAATATTAATGATCTGACCACTCCCAGAAAGTTTTTCTGTCTCAGCAAGAGAAACAGTATATTCTTGTTAGTGCAGGATGAGGAGGTGGTTAGGTCCATATTTTTACAACACCTGGGATGCTTTCCTAGTGAGAAATAGTCAAGGGAAAAAGTAAAGAAAAACATAGTGGTGGGGAAATGACAGGACAATATTGAAAGGAAAATACCAGTGTTATTAAAGGGACAGGAATATGTTTGAAACTATGGAATGTGTAACAACCAGCACATGTGTTTAATACTTTTTAGTGTTCTTGTTAAGATGTTGATTTATCTTAGATTTAACATTTGCAAATTCCTATAGGAAATCAGGTTAAATACAGCTTGATTTTGTTAACAAATCAAACCCTGAATATTCTGACTGAATAAAATTCTGTAGAGCTGTTAATGAATTGAAATATTTCCAATCTTAAGTGGTCCAATGACATCGATCAAAACAAAATTAGGCTGGTAACAATTTACGTTTTTTTTTCTATATTTTGCCTATCTTTGCATGGTAGTAAGCTACACAAAGAAATAAACAAAACATAAATAGTTGAGAGTATATGGATGTTCAAATAGCAAGGAATATCATATGGAAACAACATTAAAAGAATATCACGTTTGGGTCTCACTGGTGGCACAAAGGGTGAAGTCTCAGCACTATGAAGTATATCCAGCCACTAGAGTTTAGCTGAATCCCTGGCCAGTAGCTGAACCACATGGCAGAGGAGACCACTCATGGCTTGAGGTTGCTCCCCTCAGCAGTGTGTTTCAATCAACCAGTTCTGCTCCCAACTCTGTCTCTGGTGAATCCACTCACCCACTGTCCCAGCACCTCTGGCCTACACCCAAAGCTCTTGTATGCATAAATAATATAATCTGAAAAAAAAGAAATGGAACCCTGGCTTGGAGTGCTTGGGGATTTATTTTTGGTTTATTTATTTATTTTTGCAAGTAAATCTAATAACTTGTCTTTTCAAATTTGTTTACTCTAGAGATTTTTTTAAAATATAAATATACTTATTAAAAGCATTGAGGGAAACTCATCACATAGCTCATTGATAATTGCAAGGGTCTGGGGAGACATGTTCAGCAAAGGATATATTTGAGAAAATACTGATCTTAATGCTTGGCTATTTAAGCACCTTCTTATTTAATTTGACTTTTGATTTCTTTATCTTAAATAGGCTTTTTCAATTTGCTTGTATGTCATAATTTACTTTAAAATTTTTCTAGATATGAAAAAAAATTTCTGCAAGCTCACTTTAGTTATTTTCTCAATAATTAGTACTTCTTTGATAAGAAAATAATTTTGTTGCAAATACATTATTTTTTAAATTTAAATGATTTTAATAAAACTTTATTAATATCCATAATCATTCTGTTCAGAAATAGTGCTTCTATATTTTATTTTTAGTGATTGCAAAAATTTCTAGAAAAAGATATTTTAAATGAATATATTACCAGTTAGATAAAATTTATATTTTAATTTTAAGTGCCAAAACACTTCATAAATCTTATGCTTCCATGAGTGTCATATTATTTCAAAATTACCCAATTCAGATTTTTCAGTAAAGTATGACATTTAAGCAGACTAAAAATATGTGTGTTTTTATGTAAATTTATAGCATTTGTAAAATTTGGCCAGTGTTTAAATGACTTAAAACTTCAATGAATACTATTCACTAATTAAAAATATTACAACAAAGAATCTTTTTAGTTGTCTCTATTATTTTCTAACATTTTATGCATTATCCATCATGTGCTTTATATCTTTAAATATGTTTATTAAATGAAACTCTTTAGGTTAAAATGCAGAACCACTAAGAAGGCTTAGATTTATTGTTACTTTAAAAACAAAATAATCTCACTCATAAAGAAATATAATCTATGAGGTTTAATTTTTTAATTTATCGAGCTAACAAAGTCAGTGTTTTATATGCCTTATAATACCCAATGATTGTGAGTATATGAGGGAAAGAGCACATTCATTTATTCTTTGTGGGAGAATAAACTTATGCAAACTCTTTAGAGGATAATTTGGCAACAACAATTACATTTCTATGTGTACATTCCCCTGACTCAGCCAATTCCACTTCTAGAAATGCATCCCTCAGATATAATTATACATCTGAACAAGGACCGTTTCTTGTAATATTAACAGAATTAAGTTTAGAAAAAGAAAAAAATTCTCTATTTCCTGAATCCTGGCTTTAGCCATTGTTTAAAGGCTTAAGATTTCTTCTTTAGGGGAATGATACTTGACTTATAAGCATGTCCAGGAGCTGTATTATTTTTTATTCCTTTTATATAAGTTTTCTTTTTATCCTTTGTCCCTAAATTAACTGAATTAAAATAAAAGAAAATATACTGCAATATTTTTACTGTTTTTGTTGTCTGAAGAAATATTTAAATATAGAGAATTCACCAAACTTATCAAAAATATAAATCAATGTTACCTCAAAAATAAATACAAAAAGAAAGAAAATAATGATGAAAGAAGCAATGACCTCATTTCCTTTCTCAAGATCAGAGTCACATCACAGCATATCTTTTAATACTTTAAAAAAAAATAAAGTGAATGAGAACATGTGTTGAGATGAGAATGTTGTAAGTCACTAAAAATTATAGTCATAATTTTGAGTCAAAGTAAAGTGGAAATACAGAGCCAACTGAGGAGGTTAAGGATAAGAATACTATGGGATCCTTTCTAGTTTATTATGAAATAATGACCCATTTTTACATTCATATTTCTGAAAAATATAATTCAGATATAATGATAGTAGAATAAGATATTTAGATCATGTGAGTATGTAATTAACTAAACGTAATTCAAGTAAAAGTCATTTTTATAACATCTGAATTGGTTGTTGATTGGAGACAAATTATGCCTAGAGTGAAATCTGTATAACTAATCTATCAACAGCTATTTAACAGTGCTCTTTATTTATCCACCTCTTATTTCTTCAGCCTATTTTTAAACAAATTCTTTAAGTCTCAATAATTATGGTGATTCTAATTTGGACAAAAATGCTATTAAATCTTGTAAGTGCTAACTTCAGAAGGTTCTGAATTTCATTTTTTCTTAGAAAAATCATCTAACCATTTGATGCTTTACAAATTGTTATAATAAACATGGACCATGACCATAAAAAAAAAACAAAAAAACAAAACAAACTAGTATTTAGGGATAAGTGAATAGTTATGTCATTGTGAACAAATAAATTACATGTGACACATATTGAAAAATATGTCCTTTCAAATGTTAACACCAGATTAAAAAAAAAAAATGGGGCCCTCCCTTGTGGCGCAGCAGGTTAAAGCACAATGCTAAGAAGCTTAAGCCACTTCCGCATGAGTTCGATCCCGGCCTGCCCTGGAGGTGACCACATGGCATGGCAGACCTCTCCTGACCCACCCGCTGCTCCCCTCAGCAGTGTACTTCGTCGATCTGCCTGTTCTGCTCCCCACCCTGTCTCTGGTGAATCCTCTCACCCTCCACTTCTCTGGCCTGTACCCCAGTTCTGTATGAATAAATAAATCTTTAAAAAAAATGGATATATAATCTAATCCACTGAAAACTGAAACCTTATCAACAAAGCTTTTCTTTCCCCCTTGAGAATATATAATATTTTATATTTATTATCATGATGAAAAATTGGGAACAAACCAAAGTTCAGCTATAGAAAGCTGGTTAAATAAATTATGATACAGTGATTTAATAAAATGTATATGACCAAAAAAAATCTATGCTGAGAAAAAACAATAGCTCTGGAAATGTATATTGACACAAACTGTCTATTCAAAATTATACCCTACCCTCCTATTTTCTTACTTCTTGACTTTACTGTGCTCATAAATATCCTCCCAAAGAAAATACTAACAGACTTAGTTTCCATCAAATTGCTAGTGACAACTGTGGTTTTCCTTACACTGTATAAAATATTTAATAACAGTGATAGAATAATAATAATACTAAGCAGAAATAAAGGATGATAATAAAGTCATATGTGCATGACTCAGATAAAAGTGCAAGGATTTTATGCATACTAGTTACTTTACTCTTCATAACACATCTGTGCCTTTAAGTGCCATTATCAATATTCCCATTTTACAGAGGAGGTGAAGGTAAGTAGAGGCAGATCCTAGCAGACAAGGGAATTTTGAGTGTGACTCTACTCAGCCACACTATGAGTCTTTGGGTATGCTTTGGGTACCAATGAAGGGAAGTTCTTTCTATATGAACTTCTAAATCTGGACCTGTACTAAAATTTCTTATTTTTTACAAATAGAAAAATGAGATATAGGTAAAATGAAGACAATTTCTTTTGCAAAATATCCAATGAGGATTTTGACTTAGACTGAAGCTCTTTGCTTTAGAAGAAATTTTATCTGCTGTCACATTTCTGGGTCTTTTATCCCAATTCACTCCTACAGTTGAGTGTGGGAAGATGCAACAATAATACAATCATTGCAATATATTAAGAAACAAGTTTAAAATGAGCACTTAGAAGATGAAATTTCAGTTCCTCTTTAGCTTTCTTAGCTATAAGCAAATTCTTATGCACACAACACACATTTCCTGTGCTTTATTTTTTTCCATAAACAATCCTTGGAAAAAGAAACATTATACAGGTAGGCAAATGAGAAAACTATTGCAACAGGTGAGAAAAACTGAACAAAAATTTCAATGAAACAAAAGACAAAATGATTTTCAAAGGCTGAGAAACATTGGGGGAAGTTTATGATTAGGTCACCTGCATATGCCAAGGGTCTCCTTGTCTCCCCAACAGACCAGTAAAAGCATTTCAAGGGTATGATTCCCAGAACTGGAGGCATATTATTTTAGATTGTAAAATATTTACATCTCAAGGAGGCAGAGGAATGTTTTACGATTCCAAGTTTTCTGAAGTAAATGCCCTAAAAAAGAGAGGTCAGCAAGCTATATTCAGGAAGAAACCTATATCAAGTTTAACCAGCTGAGGGAAATATTAAAGCTATACTGGTCAGTAGAGAGTTTGGGAAATGCTGGTGCACTAGTAGAAAGAATAAAAAATATCCATTAACCTTATTAATAAAGATCCCTGTTAATAATGTTGTGTTTACTCTTTCAATATTTATGCAGTATGTACTCACAAATATAAATTTTGTCGTACATGCAAATTTATACTTCTCTATCAAATTCTTGTCAGAGCCATGGAATGAGTGAAATCAGATAAAAAACCTGTCAAAAACAACTAAGCAAAGTAGTAACAATAATGCACATGAATAATACATATGGATATGAGATTTCTTCATACTAGGTATTATACCATACATTCCTTTACTATATTTATATTTATTATACTATACATTCCTTTACTTTCATAATTTAAGTTAATGTTCCCCAAACTCCTATTAAATATTACCTGCACACATGGTCAACTTTTTTAAAATGAGTAAATTGAGGTTAAGAAATGCTGAATAACTTGTTCAGAATTATACAACTAATGATCAATTTTATAGAACTTATTTGAAGTTCAAGATTTTTGACTCCCACATCCTGGCTGGTAACTTCTATAGCATTTTTCTTATTTATTTATTTTTATGTATTTTACAATGCATCCTTATTTTTCTTTAGAATAATGAAACTGCCATTCTCACAAGACTAAGACTTATAAATTATGTTTCAAAAGTTATATTTTTCATTGCACATAAACTATAGTTTTGATAACATACATCCATGTAAGCTTTGAAATGTTCACTTGGGATTTAGCATCTGAGTTTAGAATGTCCCTGTGCAGGCAATATATATAAAAAAAATCTATCATCTCCTTGATTAATAAGCAAAATCTGTGGGATACAATTCAACTTTCGAGAAACCATTATTTACTAGAGTACAACGAAAAACACTGTGCTTTTTCTAAATGCATAGACTTAACATAAGAAAAGCTAATTACAAACCTAATCGTACTTCAGTTCAACATAGTAATTTCTAACACAGGTTTGTCACAATCTAGGATCTTGGAGATGGTGTTATAAAATGTTCCCAAATCTCAATGGTGTTATAAAATGTTCCCAAAGTTCTCAAAGAAAAAAAAAATTAAGTCTGATCTCTTTTCAGAGCCATATAATTCTAAATTCAAGAAAACCAAGAAGTGGTAAAAACAACCAAGAGTTGTCTAGGCTGTGAATGAATGTTGCTCTTTGTGAGGCTAGGTGTTGTGGATGAGAAAAGTTGAAAAATATGCTTCCTCAGCGAGGAGTGTGCACAGGGAAATGAGATATACACAGAGGTCTCTAATGAGGATGATTTATTTGTCAGTAATAGGGATAAATTCATGGAAAGGCACAGGATACCTCACTCCGAGATCTGACAGGAAGTGTAGCTTGGCTGCAAAATGAACTGACAGCAGCAAAAAGAAGCCAATGAGTTGATATGATTTTATCTGTCGAGTGGGTAGCATGATCTCCTATATCTTCTCTGGGCACACACAAGCCATTCTGTTGCTGCAGTATGCTTTGTCTAGTTTGGAATGTATTAGACCTGAACACAGCCACTCCAAGCTCTGGTTTCATTGTGTCCAAAGTGACAGATTCTCTAACCCTGATTTTTAAGTTATGGATGAAAGAATGTAACTGGCAAAAGTAGGATCTAGGATCCATCCAATTTTCAATTACCTGTGACAGGATAGTTGAGAGCTCTGGCTTAACTCATTTAGCAGAAGGTGATCTTAGATACAAGTAATGTGAAAAAAGAACATAAGCAACATCTCTAAGAATTGGGAGCACCATAGAAGAGAAAACATTCAGCATCGGATTTTATTATTTGTTTGGTACATAGGCAATTTTATTGCATAAAAATATAAGAAATATACATGAGCTGTAGACAAATTTTGATATGTAAATATGTAAGAAACTGTTCTTGTTCAAATATATATGTGATGTGTGAGTTTGTGTATATACAGACAATTACAATATACAACATTCCATTCAATTTGGTATTTTCAAACTTGTAAGTTTTCATAAATAAATTTTAGTTTTTAAGCTGACACTTGATAAAGATATTGACACCTCTCATTAATTTAGTACATAACATGCCAAACACTGTTATGAGATGTGTCAGTGCATTATATAATTCAATTTTCTGAGTAACACTATGAGGTGGTGAATTAGAATTCATATTAGAATTCCACAATATGTATTGTGGAAGATTAAAAGAATAAAGGGAATAGGATGGTAAAATTCTGAAGCATTCAAGGGACACTGAGGGGCTTTTTTTAGCTGACACACGAGCTGTACAAGGAGAAGAGAGAAATCAAGCGGGCAAGATAAACTTGACCCTGAGCTTGATAGGTAATGAAAGCCATGTAGAGTAGGACAGAAATTAATTGAAATGGTTCTTGAGAAAAGTAAGTATGTTGACAGTGACTAGGGTTTAGGAGGGTAAAAATAAGAATTCCTTAAGATCCAGGAAGGAAAATATTGTATTGTCCTATCAAGAGCATCTATTGTAATGAATCTTATATAGTGGATATAAATAATAAGCATCTTGCAATCATCCATAAGTGAGGGTACCTAGAAAACCAACTAAATTCTAGCAAAGTGAAAAGTTGTCAAAATATGCAAGTGGTAAGCTTACGGCATCTATTACTTTCATTTTTATCAGTTGCTATAACTTCAGGGAAAAAAAAAAAAAACTTGTAGAAAATACCAATCTCTGAAATTCCGCACATATGCAAGACCATTTTTCTCAGTTCCATTAGCAAGTCCTATTTAATTGAAACTCTTATTTATAGCCTACATTAATAGATTCCCCCAACCTCACCCTCAAAGGCTTGCACTTTAACCCAAGCTACCATCATAACATTTTTGGACACCATAACAATTTTTTTTTTTTTTGATGGTCACCTGCCAATTTCCCCATCCCTCAAGTCTATCCACTATTTGCAAAACACACAGGGCAAACATTTTCAAACATCTTTAAGATTAAAACCTGATTAATACTTATCAGTGGTTTGGAAGTGACCCAAGATCAAAATCCCAAATCCCTTGCCCGGTAGAGGTTTTTAAAAGTCTTTGATATTACACATCTTTTAGACACTTTGTACCTATCCAGCTTCTTTTTCTATCATTCTCTACCTTGTTCTAATGCTGTGCAGCTATGCTGATTTCTCTTCTGTTACTTAAATACTCCATAGTCTTTGACAGGTCAGCAACAAGGCCCTTTCTAGACTATCCACATTTCTCTTTTAGATGATTAATTTATTCTCATTTTTGGAATGTAGAATCAAGTCATCAGAGAGGATTAACATAAATTATTTATTAAAAATAACTTCCACTTTCCTTGCCCAGTGACGAGTACATTACAAAAGAGAAATCACTAACTGGCAAGGGACATAGTGTTCCAGACCAATAAAAGAGCACAAAGATCCACACATACAAAGGATATCTCTGAAACTAAAGTAGAAATGAAGGTAACAGGAGAAAGTGAAAGATGTGATAGGAGAAGTTGTGATTTAGAGTGATTTTTGAATCAGCATAAAGAGGGCCGTCACTGGTGTCACAACGGGTTAAAGCGCAGCACTGTGAAACTCTCAGCAGCCACTGAGCATCAGTTCGATTACCAGCTGGGGAAGTGACCCACATGGCAGAGCAGATCTCTCCTAACCTGTAGTATATTCCCCTCAGCAATATATTTCAGTAGATCTACCTGTTCTGCCCCCTACTCTGTCTCTGGTGAAGTCTCTCACCCCCCACAACTTTGGCCTGTACCCAAGTTCTTGAATGCATACATGAATGAATCTTTAAAAAAATAAATCAACCTAAAAAAGTTAACCTTTATTTTGAACTCCACAGTGATTCATGAGAAGAAATTTAATGAAACATCTTTTAGTTATATTTTATTTACGCATTCAAGAAGTGGGGAGGGCCAGAGGTATGGAATGTGAGAGGCTTCATCAGAGACAGGATGGAGAGCAGAACAGACTGATCTACTGAATTACATTGTTAAGAGGAGCAGGGGGCAAGACTGGAGAAGTCTTCTGTGTCATGTGGGTTAGTTTCCTGGCCGGGGATTGAACTCATGCCATAGAGGCTGGAGGTAGCTTGATATAGCTGGAATTTTAACCCCTTGCACCACCAGCGAGGCCCCTGGTAATGAAATGTGTTAAGCATAGGAGTGATGTGGCCAAAATGTACTTTAGGAAGATGAAGGGTATAAGTTTCGATGAGGAGGGGTGATGCTGTAGGCAAAGAAACCAACCAAGCAGGAGATGATGTTATCCTGACTTAAAATGAGAGGCAATGTGGAGAGGCACTGAGAGTGAAATATTTAGGTAGTAGAATTAATTGTTGTGAAATTACACATCAATTAGAGATCTATTTGCACTCTTGACACTACTATTAACAAACAAGTCATTTACTTAAGTGAGATGTTTTCCTTTGGTTAAGGCCATTAGTAGTTTAATTAAACAAGAAGCTCTATTCTTATAACAAGAAGAAATATTGTAAATAGACTGGGACATTTTATTTTTAAGAGCTTAATGGAAGGAAGCAGTTAACCCTCAGAACCTTATAGAATTAAAACAAAACATTATTGCAAGCTCTGGGGATTTTAGAGCAGTAAGTCGGGTCAGAGGTGTTTAATGTACAATGAAAACTAGATACTCCCTAAATGAGCAAATTATTAAAAGGTATTCAATGAAGCATGCAAGGTTTGTCTTTTTGTTGTTATTTGAAAACTATTGTTTATGTTTGCTTTTGAAGCTTAAAATCATTATATCTGACT
Source organism: Condylura cristata (assembly GCF_000260355.1). Taxonomy (NCBI): domain Eukaryota; kingdom Metazoa; phylum Chordata; class Mammalia; order Eulipotyphla; family Talpidae; genus Condylura; species Condylura cristata. Next base: position 6,325,274 of record NW_004567106.1, on the reverse strand, counting down.
TCTTCCTAAATGTTTTTAATTGCCATACGTGAATAAAGCTTACAGTGTAATTAGAAATCAGAATTTTAGAAAGGAGGAAGAAGACAAGTGTTTCCACTGCAAAGTTCAATATAGTTTTCAGGAGTGACATCACCAACGTGGCACATGGGCCCTCCAGTTATATATCTGGAGAATTCCAGCACAGTGCCTACCACTGGCCTACACTGCAATGTGCTCTAGAAAGACCCTGGCCATGGTAGTACAGAGTGACCGCTAAAGCTCCCACAACTGCTATTATATTATAATTGGCCCTGGCCCTCTCTGTTCTGGTCTGTACCACAACTTGAGTTTTTCACACTACAAGGGCCTGTACAATAGTCTCCCAAGGTCAGAATGCTCACATTAGCAGCTCTGGTCAATATCACTTTTAGCAGCTGGAAGTAGAGGTGTTGTTCAGGACCCAAACAACCCTGTAGCCCCCATAATGCATGTCAGTGACCATGGAGGTGACCATGCTGTGGACAATAGAAGCTTAAGCCAACAAGGCAGATAACCCTTTACACATTGACTAGTGACACCTCACACCCTAAAACTTGACACCCTACACAATCAGACATAGGGTCACAGCATGGCCCTGAATGCCTCTAGCCACAGGGGAGAGTCCTTCTTTATTCCAACTAGCTGATAAAGTAAAAGAGGTGGCCACTTCTTTAACACAAGGACATTGGTATAACAAACTATTGGGGGAATGTGAACATAAAAAACTCTCCAATAAGTGACCCAAATGGAGAGATGTGAATTGATTGATTCTGGCCTCAGGAAACAATATCACTAAAGAGCATTAATGATATTAATGATAAAATTGGGGAAACCTGAAGATGAGGAAATATTATTTCAGTCTCATTTTCCAACTTTGTAATTCTTTTGTTTATGTATGTAAATGTCTATCTTACTATGCACAAAGTAACATTTAGAGTTGAAGGTCCATAGGCTGTCCAACCTACTTATAATGTAATTTTTTTAAGAAAAAAAAATATACTCATGTCTCTAGAGAGGGAGAACTGTAAAGAATACAGAGAAAATATAAACAATAATGAATTCTGGTATATATATATATTACAACATTGACATTATATTAAAATAAAAAAAAATAAACCTCCCTAGTAGTGCAAAGGGTAAAGTCTCAGCACTATGAAGCTATATCTTCAGACACTGCAGCACAAGTTTGAGCCCCAGCAAGGGAGCTGACCCACAGGGCACAGCAGACCTCTCCTGTTCTGCCCACTGCTCCCCTCAGCAGTGTCCTTGAGTATATATACCTGTTATGCTCCCCATACTGTCTTTCACCTCCTGTTAGTCTCCTACACCTCTGGCTTACACCCTAGCTCCTTATGCATAAATAAATAAAATGAATCTTTTAAAAAATAAAATAAAACATAACCCCCACACACCAAGTAAATAAGTCACACACACACACACACACACACACACCCCACACCTGAAATTCAAACTTCTAGAACATACATATAAAATTTGGCAGAGATAATTTTAGCCTAACCCCTTTCAGAGCCTTCTTCCAAGGTACCTATTATAGATTAGCAGACTCTCAAACAAGCTTCAGTGGAGTGTACTTAATCTTCTGTTGGGTTTCTAGGAATGATGTATAATCATAATGAACAATTTATTTTTGGAGAATAGTTTTCAAAGATGAAAACTATAAATTTGTATAGTTAAAAATAAACAATTCTTATCTTTTTAGATACTAAAACTGATAGCCGCTGGGAACAGTTCCTAAAGATAAAACATTTCATCAACACAAAGCAACACATATTTCTAACTTTATTACTCAGACAGCATTTCTCCAATTAACTGAACTTACTAGAAGGCCATTAAGTATGAGTTATAGATAAAGAGAATTAAAACAAAGTCCCAATGTATGCTATTTGAAATTTTGACTTCAACAGCCAGAACATTTTTACCTATACTAATTAATAAGTCATTGTAAATTTAGATTTCATGAAAATCATAACAATTGAAGAGTGATGTTATGTGTATATTACTTTTTCTTAACCCAATTTTGTGCACATAATTATTGGATAATGCAAAGCAATAAAGCTACAAGTAGTCATATTTAACTCCATTTCTCAATAAAATAAGTATTAACAAATGAATACTTAATATTTGAGACAGAAACCCAAGTTTCTTCCTTGAAGGTAGAATACACGAGACTCAGACCAACAACTCATTAGAAAGAAAGTTTTGACTCCAAAATGTTAAAAAGAATTTTGTGCAACTAAATATTCCCTAGCTTAAGACATACTTTCAGTAATTATATCTTAAAATATACTTTTTTTAGTACTTTACTATTACTAAGCATAAAGCTTCAAACTATTGAAAATTCAATGAAAAAAGTCAAGAGAAAATAATGTAAATCTGTGTAAATTGAGGGTGATATCAACAGGTCTAAAATTTTGTTTGCTTTCTTCTATGTTATTGTTTAACTTCATTGTTGTAGCTCTGTTTTACATAGTATGAACTGGACTTATTTAACAAGTTAGTTTAGAGGTAGCTTAAAAAATGACTATTTTTATTGTAAGTATACAAAACATTTTTTGAAAACAGTTAGACTGACTCAAATTTGGGTACTGTTAACATAACCTATACTCTCAATCCTGCCCAAAAGTCAATGCGATGAGAGAAACACTAAATTATCGACAACAAAAAACAGTAAAAGAGTACCATTAAGAAAGCTATTGGAGGGCCCTCCCTGGTGGCTCAGAGGGTTAAAGCATGGCACTCAGAAGCTAAAACCACTTTATCACGAGTTCAATCTCTGGCCTGGAGGTGACCCACATGGCATGGCAGACCTCTCCTGACCTGCCCGCTGCTCCCTTTAGCAGTGTACTTAGTCAGTCGGCCTGTTCTGCTCCCCACTCTGTCTCTGGTGAGTCCTCTCACCCCCCTGCTCCTCTGGCCTGTACCCCAGTTCTGTATGCATAAATAAATAAACCTTAAAAAAAAAAAAGAAAGATATTGGAGATTCTGTCCACATTATGGTGGAATAGGGAGGTTGAGATAGACCTTTCTTCTATGGACAACCAGAAGAAACTGACTGGCTCACATGTCTCATCAGCTCATTGCTTGTATGGGAGGCCCAACCTATACCTGCTTTCCTGGGTGATATGTGGCTGACTGTTCACTGTGGTCATAGTTGAGTAAGGGCAAAAGCATTGTGAGTACAGCAGACATTCAAGTCATCCAAACAAGCTGAAGGTTGGGTTTTTCTGCTCTATTTTTTGTTCTAAAGGAGTACTTGCTGCATTTGGAATCCTACTATGTCACTTGTTACTTTCTATGGATAGTGTACTTGGTTTGCTACATGTTTGAAGGGGAAGGCTGTGTCATAACCTATTGTTAGCATGCCATTTGAATGAGAAACTTTTATTTGCTTTAGATTAAAGAAAATTAACATTATGCATTTTCTCAAGTTACCTTGATTACCTTGTTCTATTCTTCTCAAATTCATTTTTTCTTAGATGTTAACTATAGGCATTTAAAAATGCTATCATAACATCTGAGAAAATATCGGTGAAAATTCAGCTTTCTAGAAGTTGCCCAAGCTCACATCAAATAATATACAGATTTTTTTCTCTCCTGGGGAAGACTACGTGTGTGTGTGTACATATGTGTATTTGTATGTATATGTAAAAGAAATAATCACTATTGAAATACAAAAAGAGTATAAAGAATATAAACTTTCAGTATGAATGTTTTTCAGAGCAAGATAAAATTTAGAAGACTCCTATTTGATATGTGAAATATTAGATGACAAATGTGGAGTCCTGAGAAAATGGGAACTTATTAAAATCAAAATTAATGTGTTACTCTATTGATACAGTAAAATTATTGTTCCAAGTATGTAAAGAGATTTTTATCGTCCTTCAGAGAACTGACCATATATCATTTTATTTCAATGTTTTATTTGTCAGAAATACTGGTGACCTAAAAAATGAAAATTAAATGGAAGTTCGGTCAAGAAATTTAGTAACCAAAGCACCCACCATGCAATTGTGAATCAATTAAACAGTATATATATATATTTTACTTTAAAAATTTATATATTTGTGCATACAGAACTGGGGTACAGGCCAGAGGCCCAGGGGTGGCGAGAGACTTTACCAGAGACAGAGTAGGAAGCAGAACAGGGAGATTGACGGAGTACACTGCTGAGGGGAGCAGCGGGTGGGTCAGGAGAGGTCTGCCACGCCATGTGGTCAAGTCTGGGGCAGGCATGAATTGAACTCATGGAACTCATGCGGAAGTGGCTTTAGCTTCTTAGTGCTGTGCTTTAACCCATTGTGCCACCAGGAAGGGCCTGTGTAATTTCCATTTTTTAAGACCTCATTGCTTACTCTTGCCTTGTTTGTCTTGAGTAACATGCTTTAGTCTGTTCTTGGAAGCTGAAACTTCCGTTAAACTAATTTTACTAAAATATCTTTAAAAATACTTGTAGGATTTTTTTTTTAAATTTAAAACAATAGTTTATTTGTGGGTTGACATACCAATTCATGCCACTTAAATATGTAATTGTTCTCTTTATGGATTTTTCTGCTTTGTAATTCCATTCTTGATACTGCAATGATGACAATGCTACCCACTTAGGACCTTAAGATAAGAGAAGGAAAAAGTTGTATGCACAGATAATCTAAAAGAGCATACTGTCAATAGATGGTTAAAAAGTAAACTTATTTTGGTTTGACATCTTATGGGCGCACAGAGGTTTGTGTTGTTATCAAAATCTAATTTTTTTGTAATTAACAATGAAATATGTCTGTTAGTCAATTAAAAGACCTTTTAGAATCATCAGATAGAATTGTTTTATTTTTTTAAACCTGTAGTTACACAAGCATTTGAAAATCAATTCCTTTTTTCTCTGCTTCACAAGGTCTGTCAGAAAACATGAAAAAAGTATAAATGTTGTGCTTATCCAAAAGCTGGGTGAGTAGATAAACAATTGGAGTTGACCTTTCCATTGTTCTGTTTGAAAGAGTTAATTAAATTCTTGTTTGGTTTTCTTGATCTGATGGTGGTAGTGTAGATGCTTTTTCTTAAAAATATTTTTTTTCCACCTATGATAAAGATGAAAGATTTTTTTCCTTCTACAACTCAAAGTTGGTGTGCTACAAATAAAGTTCAAAAGATCACTTTGAGTGACTAGAATATAAAGGAGTAATTGCAAAAGGGAAGTTATTTGTGTAATATACTAAAAGAATCATACTCTGAGAATGTATCTGTTGCTTTGAACAATGTTACCAATCTCAATTATCTTTATTTAAATAATGAAAATGATAGATAATAATAATTATGCAATAACTAAGCCATAGCTGTATACATTGGTTTTTTTGTTTCTGTTTTGACTGGTTTGTAGAACAAATTTGCCATATTAGGTATCAATTTACCACATGACTAGGATATTAATAAAACTTAATCAATTTTGAATTAATAATTTTTACTTTGCCTTCAAGGACATAAATTAGTATTCCAATTAAAAAAACATGAAGTTGAAGAGAAGGACTACTGAAAACATTCATTCATACATTTAAAATATTTTTATTGAGCAGCTACAATGTGCTAGGTATGGCCTAGTTTATGTGAGCTAGAATATTGAGTATTAGTTCAGTAAGGTAGGGTGTTCCTGGCAGAAGGAACGATATGAAGAAAGGCATGGAGGTAATAAGAAACATGGCAAGTTGTGAGAATGCCAAGTACTCTAAGGTGACTGAAATATGGGATGTGTAATTATAAGCATACTGTAAGAAATATTAATAATCAAAGATTTTGATGCTGAGGAATTTGAACTTTATGTTTTAAGCAAAAGAGATAATTTGAAAGTTTTTAAGTTTCTACAGTTTGCCAAAAGACAGATTTTGTCTGGTAAAAAATAAAATGTGATTACATTATGTCTGCAGCCTAGAATGGGAATTCTGGAAAGTGTAGACACATTAGGAAGCCACTGAACTAGGTTAGAGAAGTTCTAATAATAATATTGTTTCAGTATTTTTGAAAGTAGATGTCCTAATTATGAAACTGTTTCAATGTGGTGAAAAGTAGACAATGGATCAAATTTGCTTATATTACATGTATAGATGATATAGAAAAAAATATTAACTTTGATATCCCTGATTGTTTAAATTGAGAATTTGATAAAGTCATCAATATTGCTGAAACATAGGAAAAGAAAGATATTTGAGGGTAATTAGAAAAAGTTTGATTTTCTGAGTTTTGTAAGTACATTTATATAGGTAATTGGACATACAGGCTTGAACTTTAGGATGCTATCCTTGGAAAACATACAGAATTTATTTTTATTGTCTATAAGACATAATGAGAGTTACAAAAATAAGTGAAACAAGAAGGAAAATATATTTTGGAGTAAAAATATAACTCAGGAAGATTTATTTAATGCATAGATAGCTAGATAAGTGTGATGAGGAGGAATTCACAAGCAGGTACAAATTACAAAGTTACAGGATAGAGATGCATTAGAGAAGCTAAGGTAGGAGATACTTTTAGGAAAGAAGCAGTTTTGAAATATGGCAAAGATAATGTGATCAATTAAAGAAGAATAAATCACTAATTTTAGGAAGGAAGGAGTCCTTAATAAAGATAGGAGAAAGACTTTTAGTGGAATGTTTATCCAAATATCCCCTGCATCAAGACAATTAGCAAGAATAAGGTAAAAACAAGATAAAATATATATGTGCTAAGTATATATGTGTACATGATAGAAAAGTATCTATCATACATATATATTAAAGTCGTTGGAAGAAAATGGAATAATTAAATAGGAAATAAATATGCAAAAGCATGTTAAGACACAAACATAATGAGATGACTTTTGTTTGTACAATCATTCTCTTCTTTGAGTAAAGGAACATTCTATTGGAAAAGTCTCCTTCCCTACTAACATTCTGTTGCTTCTTGTATTTTTCACTCCTGGTACAATTACTGCTTCTGGACAACCTGAAATTCTCTCCATTTCTTATTTACCAGGTTGGAAAAATAACACCAAAAGTTATCAGTATCGAGTCTCATCTGGAACTAGACCATATTGGTGAAAGCAAATTTGGGAAACACAGAGTGAAGTAAAGCTAAGAGGTGGACGAAAGATGTTATCCTTCCAGTCCTTGGTATAGTCATGTTTAAGGATTAGTGCTTTTGAATTTCTAAATTTGCAAACTAGGCCCTCCCTGGTGGTGCAGTGGGTTAAAGCACAGCACTAAGAAGCTTAAGCCACTTCCACATGAGTTTGATCCCTGCCTGCCCCGGAGGAGATCCACATGGCACGGCAGACCTCTCCTGACCGGCCTGCTGCTCCCCTCAGCAGTGCACTTCGTCGATCTGCCTGTTCTGCTCCCCACTCTGTCCCTGGTGAATCCTCTCACCCTCCGCATCTCTGGCCTGTACCCCAGTTCTATATGAATAAATAAATAAATCTTTAAAAAAAATTGTAAACTAATATACTTCCACTAATTTGATTTGTTATTTGTAACCATTAGAAGCCTGATACTGTTATTAGAGAGTTAGAACAGACTACAAGATAGTAACTAAGTAGTTACTAAAAAGAAAGTAGAATGTGCAAAATTGATAAGCTGCAATAACTGAGTAAAAGTTCAGTGGAGAAGAGAGAACCCAAGAGAACCCAATTGACAGCAGGGGGATAGTACAACTGTGAAGTGAAATCGGCACATTTATGTGTCCCATGGAACAAAAAGATGCAACTAAGTATTTACAGCAAAACAAACAAACACTGAGCACAAGCATATAAAATAGGGCATAAATAAATACCTAAAGAATAATAGAATAACCATGTGGTCAGATTACTTCATTCAAGTAGTCAATTCCCTCAATTCTGGGCAGTAACATTAATTTTCACTAGGGTAATTGTGAAAAATCTTTTCCAATAACAGATTTTCCTGATTTAGTAGTATAGATCTATTCTAACTGATTTACAAAATATTGATACTTCTTGGCACATGCAAATTTAGTCTAGCAAACTTCTTTGCACAACACATATATACACATATATTATAGCATTACTAAGCTTTTAGAGCCATTTTATCATACTTTGTATCTCTTGTAAAGGATAACTAAGTCTTTTTTTAATAATAAAATTATGAATATTTCTCAGAAATAACTAATTTTGGAAAGAAACAAGGAAAAATAAGATGGGGTATGTAGATAATGTGAGAAATTCAGTACAAAGTGTGATTTCTTACAGTGAAATAGAGCTCAACTTGAAGTTAACTAAGAGCTCAGTGTTAGTATAACATCTTTAGGAAGGTGATTCATGCAAGAGGAACTTTGGAATTACTTCCACTGTTCTTGCCATTAGTATCCTATGTAGAACTATATGCCAATGAAAAATGGTTTGGGTTACTAAATATACATCTCTGTAGCTAGGAAGGAGGATTGATATGTTGTCTTCCTACAGTTCTTGCAGATGTGTATTTACTTACAGTAAATACTTCTGTAAATTTGGGAGTTCAAATTATTTGTAATATACATTAATATATGGCAGTATAGTCACTCAAAATTCTGAAATTTAAATATGACCTTCTCATGAAGAACAGTTTTATTTTTCATAGTTGTCTGAGGATGGTAATAGAAAATGTGTCAACCTTGGTGTTAGACTTCATCAGAAATAGCAAAAGCAGGGATGTTAAGGGCAGCTATTTTGGCAGCTTGTTAAAGATAGATAGGCAAATAGTACCGAAAAGGAATAGAAATGGCCCTGTTCCAGAGGTCAGTGAAAGACGTGATCTTCAAGAATCTATTTGCAATTCTCAAGTCCTCTGACAAATAGTGGGAGGAAAAAATCTAAACGTAGACAATTAACAGAATGATTGCATCAATTACTTGCACTCATGATTATAATAAATCCATCTACTATCACTTCTTCCATTAGCTGAAATGTCTGCTGTGAAGCTGAGTGACCAAAGGACTCTCCTTCAAATGATTTCAATACAAGAACTTACTATTATCCTAGTGAAAACTAATGTGGCTGCCCCAACTCCAGGGCTGATTTCAATCTCTGCTAGTTAACTATTACCAGGGATCAAGGAAAGAATGGTAGATGGTGATGCAGACAGAAAATGTACTACTCTTATTATTCCTATTTCTTAATTTACATAGAGAAATAACCTGTATTTTCACAAAGTGTTTTTTTTCTTAGTATTATTGTTTAACATAGTATCTCTTACTCTTTCAAATGATCCTATAGGTAAACAGTTTTTAAATAAACTTAAATGGAGTAAAACAAGTTTCACAAATATATGAACAGACAGGACAGGATCCTAGGTTTTTACATTATTTTAAATGCAAACTCTTTAACTTGGCATAAATGGACTCAATCAGTTATGGTCCAAACTAAATTTACCCATCAACTACTTCTGAAAGGAAGCTTGACTCTGTGTCAAATAGTTTAGTTTCAATTTTCTCTTTTATGATATTTTTACTTCTGAAAACATCATTTTTTAGTGTTCTTCCATTTATTTGCTATAATAATTTATCACAAATCACAAACACACAAATGTACACACTTCTCTTTTTATAATCTTTGATCATGAGAAATAAATTTAAAGCCAGAAGCAGCAGTTTCTCCCTACCTTTGCCATTCCATCCATCATCCATCACAGCAGTCTTTCTTTTGACTCTGGAGGTGACCTCACTATCTTTCTCAAGCTGTATTTAGGCAGCCCTTACACATCAATATACAGGGTGCATGTGATAAAAATGATTTATTATTCTAGATCCAATTTTACATCCTATATACCAAAATCAAAGAATCCTTAATCAGGTACAGAGGTATGATACAGAAAAGCACAGAATTTCTGGATGCTGATCATTCTGTTTTATTATTGTTATTATTGTTATTATTATTATTATTAGTTAAATGGAGATTGTGTTGGATAAAACAAGTATTTCTGAGTAACAGGTTTGGGATAGAGATGAGAAGATGTCAAAGATAAAGGTTAAGGTTTGACATATCCTGGAAACATTCTCATTCAGGTATGTAAATGGCTGTTAGATGTTCAGGATTGATGGCAAAATATAAATTTTAAGTTAGAAGACTATATGTAAGAATGTCCCTGTGTCAACAGTGAGGAAAAATTATCACTATGGATGAGGTAACTCATAGATCATGCAATATGGAGATGAGGGAGACAACTTATGGAGTCTGCATATGAAATAAGGAAGGGAGAGTTTGATAATGAAAACAACAAAAGGTTGAGAAGACTGAATTTCCCGGTGCATAAAATCCGTGCTAAAGAGAGGTCAACTGAAATAAAATGGAATGTATGCAAAGGCTTTGAAAATGTCATGGATGCTGGCATTTTTCCCCCTTGCTTATGGGTCTCGACAGATAGCTTGGGTATAGATAAAAATGAGCCCCTAGTGAGTGCAGACTACTTTTTCTACTTTTTGGGTTTGTAATGAGCAATAATTTTCCATACTAAATTTAATGTTGTAACCTACTCATAACAAACAGCAACATTTTACTTTTGGATTGTGAGGGAAACATATAACTGAAGCGTAAATTGCATGTGTTAGTGCAATTTGTTAATGAATTGATAAAATTTTCTGCTTTTCGTTGTAGTATTTTTTGTTTTTTTTT
>NW_004567106.1:6274931-6311227 GCF_000260355.1 Condylura cristata | reverse complement strand
CTCCCTAGCTGAATTGTCTCAGTTTATCTCTAGTGTTGTAGCAGGGCTGGGACAAAAGGCTGCTGAGCAGCAGCAGTTGCCACCTCAGGCAGTTTTCCTTTGCAGGGCTTCCTGGTGTCTGGGCACCTAGATTTTCAAAGGAGCCCAATGAGCATTCCCTTATGGATTCAGCTAATCCTGCCTGTGTGGCTTCCCTTATGGGAACTCCCCAATCGCCGGTTCTCCCTAGGTTATTTTCCCTCTAGTGAGTCCAGGTTATTCTCATTTGGGTTCAAACTCGTAGCATGTAAGTCTGTAGTCCGTTTTTATATAATCCCATGAGAGTTTGGATGTAGTAGTCTTGGAGTCTTTATTCTGCATCCATCTTGCCGGTTCCCGAGCTGGTCGAGCTGATCAGTGGCTTTGTGAGGTGCCCAGGTGCTCCGGATCGGGTCTGAAGTTTCAGCGGTTTTTCTCTCACCCAGGTATTGAGGATCAGATTTGCAGTCTTTCTGCAGCCTGGGCTCCACTCACTGAGCTGAGCCGTCTCCCTTCACCTCCAGGGTTTAACGCAGGGGCAAAGCGGCTCCTGCAGCCCTCAGAACTTCCAGGTGCCTGGGTTTTCCCCCCTCTCTCTCTTTAAGATTTATTTATGCATATAAAACTGGGGTACAGGCCAGAGGTGCAGGGACAGTGAGAGGATTCACTAGAGACGGAGTGGGGAGCAGAACAGGCAGATCGACGAAGTACACTGCTGAGGGGGGAGCAGCGAGCAGCTGGTGGATCAGGAGAGGTCTGCCTTTAACCTGCTGCACCACCCTATATTTTCCTTTTAACAGAAATAAATGATCACTTGTTTATTAAAAAGAGAATGGTTGTGAAACAAAGGCAGATTGTCAGGGCAGAAGATGAAGAGTGATGTGTTAGACTTGAAGGAATTTTCTATTTGGCAGTGGTCATGTTCATATGTAAAAGGAAAAACTAGCTTATAAAGTACAGTCAGTACAGCAGAAGCAGAAATGAGGCAGGTTGATAAATATAAAGCTAACTCTGAACAGTAAGAGGGACACTGGTGTTAGGTAGGATGCAGAAAGGGTCATTTCTAAGTCACTAAGAAGTAACCAAGGAAGCTATAGTGTATTGATCTCAATGTTCATGTGTTATTTTTGAGCTCTCAATTCTATTTCACTCTTCTATTCCCTTTCTGTTCTTATTCATATACTATGTGGTTCTAATTACTGTGCTTTGTAATATAATTTGTTATTAAGGAGCAAAGTTCTGTTTTTGTTCTTTTTCTCTAGGTTGTTTATGTTGTTTGGGTTATTTTGTAGTTTCAAATAAGTTTCATGACTTGTTTTATAGATGTGAAAGATGCTGTTGGAGTTTTTATAATAATTGCATTGGATCTGTATGTGGCTTAAGTTAATATTGCTACTTTAATGCTGTTTATCTTGCCACACTCAGAATGTCTTTGTATCTCTTTGTTACTTCTAGATGTATCAAAAACCTTTTGGGGGATCATTAATTTAACCTTCTGTAATAGCTATAGAATCTTTCTTAAATAAGTTAAATGCTTATATAATTTTCTCCTCCTGTTTTAAATTCATATATGATTCTGTTATGTTTCAAATAAATATATAGCCCCAATTTAAAAAATGCAAGGTCTCATTCTTCATAAATGAGAAATTCTAAAGAACCTCTAAGAAACAGAAAACAAAACGAAATAAAGCCACGAAACACATAAGGTATAGTCATGAAGGTCACCCTGAGGAATAGCAATGAACAGTTACAAAAAAGGAATGTTAAGTGAAGTTTAAGAATCAAAGGTAGAAACATATTCTGAATATCTAACATTTTGGTTAAGAGCATCCACAATTATTAGAACCAAATGCTGATGACTGCTGCTCTCTGTTACTAAAAAAGTAGGAGAGACTCACACCGGATATCTCAACTACAAAGACAAGTAAAAAATAAGCAATGAATATTAAATAGAATCCTGAGATACTGAAAATCTAATCAATGGAAAACTCACATGTATCAAAACAGGTAACAGCAATGAGACTAGAGTATGTATATCTACAGAGAGATATCACACCCACAGTACAAATAGGTGATTGTGAAAGAAGAAGCAGATTTTTAAAATGTAAAAATTATAATTGTTGAAATTAAAAAAATAAACCTTCTTCTCTCCATATGGTCTATAAAGGAAGATGAAGACAGCTGATGAGCCTAAGTGCCTTGAAGCAAGTTGAGAAATGAGCTAGTAATGCAATTCTAAAGGTTACATAGAAGAAAAGAATGAAAATGACACACAAATGCGAGAAATATTACACATCTATATAGAAATAATGTAATTGTAAGAACAGCATTTACAGACTACTGAAAATAGTTAAGAATTTAGCATATACTAATTTATTTAATTCTTATAAGACTTAGAGGAAGAGATGATTTTAGTACCCTAAGGTCACACAGCTAATAAACAGAGCAGTCAAGTATAGAAATTAGCGATAAGTTCCAGAGAGCAGCTCTTAATCATTATTCTAAATGTTCAAGACAAGGAAATAGTAGCTATCGACAGGAGGTATTATACAATGATAATCAAGAAAGTTCCACAACTGAAGAAAGACAGGGAAAATCCCTGAGAACAAAAGCAATAAAATGACAAGCCATAGGACAAATGACCCAACTCTATTCATAGTTTGTTTGTTTGTTTTAGGGTTCCAGAATAATTAATGAAATTAACATAGGCGGAAGAATGTTCTGTTTGGCAATTTACAAGATTTTCTGAATCCTTTAGCAGATTTTCTAAAATCACCATCTAGTTTAGAATTATGGTTAAGAGAAACAAAATTAAGGAGCAGATAAAACTAAACTAAAATGCAGAACTGGGTGACTAGAGGAGAAGGGAAAGGGACAAAGGTGTGGTCTATGGTGGAGGATTATTGATACTTAGGTGGTAGCTGTGGGATAGTAAAGAAGATCTGAGGAGATGTGAACCTATTTTCCAAAATCATATACAATATTGGAAACTGATATAGCTGATGATATCTCAGTTTAAAAAAATCAGGGTTTCACTTATAAGTAGACTATAGAGAAATAAACTAAAGTGTCAGACAAAAAATTAACAAAACCTAGAAGTTTGACTTCCAGAGTGGGAGGGAGAAAGTGGTAGTGGATTGTAGATGAGGGCCAATAAACTATGATGGAGGACTTAGAGTGCTGTCATGATAGGTAGGGGTGGTAACATGGATCTGAATAGGTGTAATCCTATCACTTTCAGTAATCTACAGTGCTGTAAACCAATAAATAACACTCAGTAATCTACAGTGCTGTAAACCATCAATAAAACTTAGGGTTATTAGGAAGAGGTTTTTAAGCCCTGGAGCTGTATTTCCTAATTAATCAACATGAAATAATAAGTACAAGCACTATAGCAGAGAGTGACTCAAATAAAAGGAGTTAGACATGACTAAGCTATAGAAATGCTATACTTTAGGGCCCTCCCTGGTGGTGCAACGGATTAGGACACAGCTCTGCAAGCTAGCCGCAGCCGTTTCAGTGAGTGTTGGAAACTCGGCCCCAGAGGTGAACCACATGGCGCAGCAGACCTCTCTTGACACCCCTACTGCTCCCCTCAGCAGTGTACTTTGTCCATCTTCCTGTTCTGCTCCCCACTCTGTCTCTGGTGAATCCTTTCACTGTCCAGCACCTCTGGTTTGTACCCCAATTCTGTATGCATAAGTAAATACAGCTTTAAAAAAAATGAGGAGTAGTAACTCATCGTAACTAATCTTATATATAAAGAGATTACAGTCAGCATAATTTCATGGGCATTAGAAAACTGATGAAATTCTTCTTCAGAGACTAGAGTTATAAAAGACAAACCCAGGAAACTGAAATTGTGATTCCTTTCCATAACGTGTAAGCACTTTATTTAGGAAAAACAGCATTTTAAAATTAAGAACAGCCAACTAAATCTTTCATAATGGGAATTTTATAATTTCTTTTAGGAATTAATTCCCATAATTCAGATCACAGTGTAACGGAGGGAAATTTCTTTGGTTACCAGAGAGAATCAAGACTCTTAGTTGAGAATATTATGTGCGCTTTTACTTCCACTCAGCACAGTTGAGAAAAATACATCCTATTACCTGTTCTATAATGAGCCATTTTATAGAGTACTAAGATGCCAGGTGCAGTAGCAACTTGTCTAGCTCAATCACCTGGCCCATGCTGACATATACATGCACTTCATATACATGCACATTTATATATCATAATTATCTATCATATTATTTTAATTAACTTAATATTTAATTTTAATATGGCACTGAATACATATATTTTACAGAATACTATTTTTTTTAAAACAGCTTATTAGTGACTACCAGACTTAATAAAGTGAATGCCACCAGTTGACTAGGTTTACCCAACTGAGAGTGGTTAGTTACAAAGAGGTAACTGATATCCTGAAGCAGGTTTAAATCATTCATTTGAATTTAATTTACTCCCCATGTATGGAAGCCTATATATGTGTGTGTGTGTGTGTGTGTGTGTGTGTGTGTGTGTGTGTGTGTGTGATTTGTTTTGGAGATTTGAGCATAAGCGTTCTCCAATAACCTGGCTTTGCTCAATAAGTCATATGTTGCTCAATGACATTTTTATCAGTAACAGAACAATGTTAATGTTTCTTATGTAGAGTGTAGATTGTACATAATAGGCTATACTATCTAGGCTTGTGTAAGTATATTCTATATTGGCATAGTGACAAAATCACTTAATTGTGCATTTCTTAGACTTTATCCCCATCATTAAGCAACATATAAATTTACTTAAAATTTTTTCTAATATCTCACTATTACAAATTATTAGAAAAATATTACTTAAATACTTTTAATAGGAATATATCTTGTTAACATCTCTTTGAGAAAATGTGCCAAAGTTACTTTAATCTCTACACATGAGAATAGATTTGCTTAATCAGAAAGCAAATTCATGCTAAATTATTTTTAGTAGCTATCAACAATGTGATTTTTTTTATCATTTATATCCACACTAATATTAACGTTGAATAAAATTTTTAATATTTGCAACAATGTGACTATGTTTGGAATTGAACTGAATTTTAATTACAAGTGCTTATGACCACTAGTAAAGCTTAACACTTTTAGAATTAAATTTATGGACAGTTTATATTCCTTCTCTAAGATGCCTATTAATATCTTTTATCCACTTTTAATGACTGACCTATTCACACTGCATGTATTCTGAATATTATTTTCTTGTTATAAATCTTTTACAGATTACTACTTACACTTTCTTCTCTTAAGTGCCCTTTGATATACACTTGTTCTAATTTCCCCCCAGTGTTAAAAGTTATCAATCTCCCTTTAGCTTATGTACTTTTCATGATTTGACTAAAAAATTTTTCTTCACAAGATTTATGAAGATTTTTTTCTATAGGTATGCATATGTAGTTAATCCATTTAACATTTATTTGCTTAGATTGTGAAGTGGGAATTCAATTTCGTTTTAGGATTCGAACAGATGACTGAGCTTCCCAATACTATTTAAGGGATAGGCTCTCCTTTGCCCACTGACTAGCAAGGCCCACTCTGCTAGAACTCAAATTTGTACTCATGGATGGGATGTTTTCTTCTTCTTCTTTTTTAATGTATTTATTAATTTTTAAAGATTTATTTATTTATGCTTACAGAACTGGGGTACAGGCCAGAGGTGTGGTGGGTGAGAGGATTCACCAGAGAGAGAATGGAGAACAGACAGGCAGATCTATTGAAATACACTGCTGAGGGTAGCAGTGGGCAGATCAGGAGAAGTCTGCCACGCCATGTGGTCACCTTAAATCTCACCTCAGTCTTAAATTGAGGGTGTATTGGAGCATTTCTATTTTGTGACTGAGAACATATTTATTTTTATTTAGGTGTTAGTATCTCATTAAAATTGAATATACTATTCTGACAAAGGATTTGTTTATATTTTGTAGTTTAAGTAGTAAGAGTATATATTTCTGATATTACAATTGATTGGGGCTAGCAGTTTTTACCTTTGAATACAATCATATTCTCTGATTTTTACTGTTGTACAAAAATGCTGCTTCTTTTTGAATATTGAGATATATTTAGTATCATCAATGATCCTTAATTCTTATAATTTAATTATTTTATTCTGTTATCTAGCTACAATGATAGCATTATTTATATTTCAGGTATTTATACTTTTTCTTATATCTCTGCATTAGCAAGAATCTTCAGTGCAATATTAAATAGAAATTGTAATAATAGTGAAACCACTGACTTGCTCCCAGCTCTAAGTGTCAAGAGATAGTTTTCAACATATACAATTAGAATATAATTTTTGTGTGTTTTAGTAAAATCATTTGCTACAGTAAGAAATATTCCTTTTGCTTTTAGTTTTCTGAGGTATATATCACAAATTTATATTGAATGATAAAATCTTCCCTCTACATCTTCCATAGGAATATTGAGGTGAATCAAATTGATTTATTTTCTAGTAACTAAATAAATTCACCTGAGATTATGTTACATTTGATGGTGATAGAATTGTTCAGATTTACTATTGTTTCAGTAGTTTCAATGAGATAATCTTTATAAGATTTTTTTCATTTAAACTTTTCTATGTATAAAGTTTTATAATAGTCTTTTATTAATCACATATTACTAATAACATCTCTAGTCAAACCTATTATGTCTTTCAAATTACAGCATTTTATAATAATATTATAATCCAAGGAGTCATATATTTAATTAGTTTATTCAAATAACTCTCCTTTAGTCTGTTGAGACTTTTGGCTTCACTTTTTATTAATTTTTACACTTTATATTTTATTTTTACAGTTTTTTCCTTATCTTCTTTTTAAAATAAATTCAATTTCTTAAGTCGGACTTCTACTTTACTTTTAGTCTTATTTCTGGTATAAATGAAGCTCTTAAAATATAAAGTTCCATTTAAGTACTGTGTTAATACATGAAAGACATTTTGAAATGTAATAATCTCATATATTTTCCATTACAAATAAATCTTTCCTAATTTCCTTTATTAATTTTGATGTTTTTTTGTGATTTGAGAATTTAGCTGTGCTTTCTAAAATTCCAAATATGTGAAGTTTTCTAGTCGAAACTTACATTAATTTCTATTTTAATTCCACTGTGGTTAAAGATTCACCATTTTAGTTCCTTCTATTTAAACAGTTATAGTATTTGTATCTTAATGTCAAAGGTTACTTTAGCAATTTTAATATCACTTTAAACTAATGAATCAATTAAGTTAGTATATATGTTTTTCAACTGAACAAATAATTTATAAAGTTTAACTGTTGCCATGCTTTCTCACCTTACATGCATTTTTACCTTGCTTTAGTTCTGTTGTTTTATTTCCACACATCGAATGTATTGCTACAAGTTTAGATAGTGTTTTTTAGAATTTATGGGCACATAGTTCAATATGTTTTTTTCTAATTTGTTATTATATTTCAGACTTTATTTCTGTTATCATTTTTCTTACTTCTGAAATTCATTCATTGGAGTATAATTTAGTGAGACTGTAGGCAATAAATTCTTTCAATGTTTACATTTTCCTGAAAAATGCCTTTACTTGGCCTTTATTTTTGAAATACATTCCATCTCATCTAGAATTCTAGTTTGACAGGTACTTTTTCAGCACATTGACAATAATTTTCTGTGGCTCTTTGTCTTTTATTCCTGTTACTGAGAAGTCATTAATTAGTCAAATTACTGTTACACTTTTAGGTAAATTGGATTTTTTCCCTTGATTTGCTTTTATGACCACTCTATCACAGTGTTTGTCTTTCCTTTGAACAATTTTGATGGTGACTTTAAATGTAATTTTTATCTTATTATTATTTTTTTTTTGCTTTGCTGCTATTTGAGATAAATTATGTTTTGCAATAATGTTGGGAAATTCTCAGCTATGATTTGTGTATAGACTTTCCCCTGAAACCTATGTTAATTTTTTCTACAATCCAATTAAATACTCCAGAGACTGATTCGACATCTCCTCCAGACAAAAGTCTCCAATGATAAATTTCAAGTAACTCATTTGAGGTGATCTTTTCAATTCTCTCTTGCATTGTGATTAATCATTTATTGAGGTTTCTTTTAATTTTAGTTATAAAATTTTTCTACTCTAGATGTTTGATATTTTCCAAATACTCTTGCTTTGCCTTTTGCTAGGTTGCATTTTCAAGATTCTCTTTCATTAAAATAATAATGAACCATAATTTAGTTTATACTTTCATATGTGGTATTTTCAGCCGTAAATCTTTGTGGAGAAGTTTTTTAGTTTTATTAGTGTTTGTTTTACTCTCTCTCATTTATGGAGGCTTTTCCCTACTATATATCATGATTTTTATCCATGATTTTGTACATGCTCCTTAAAATTTTATTTGTTTAGAAAATGAAGTCAAAGTTGCAGTTGTCATTTTTCTAGAGAAGTGTTTCATTTACTTCTGTAAGTTCTGACACTCTTTACAAGTAAGTAGACTAAGTCCTCACTTGACATAAAAATAGCTTCTTGGCAACTGCCACTTAATGAAAAATGAAAGTAGGCCCTCAAATAATGTTCAGATCATTTTGTTCAATGATCAGGTGAGGATCTTTTTCCTTGCAGCTTAGTAAAACGACATTGAATGAAACAATGACATTTGAGGACCTGCTTTAAATGTGAGTTTGCTCATATCATGAAAATTATGAATTACATTCTATTGAGGAGGAGGACTTAATTTTCAGGGTTAACATTCCCCCTTCAAACACCAAGTTATCATGAACAGATTGTTTAGAATGTTTTTGGCTTATACTTTGCCCCTCTAGTGTTTTACATCCTCCCTCTTCTTTCACTACACTCTCCCTGATCAAGCTGAAAATCGCAAACTTATATCCCAGTCTGTCTTCTTAGGCTTTACACCTTGGTACTTCCTAGCATTTATCTTTTGTTTCTAGGTTCCAAAAAGTTGGGTATGGTCTCCAGGATTCCACAAAATTCTGTAGGTGATGTCCACATTTGCTTCTACTCTGTACTAAAATTCCAAATTTTTTCATATTCTCAATTTTGTGGATTTCTTATTTTTGTGCATTTTAGCAAAGGACCTGCACTTTGTACAACATTATCATTAAGAGACCTACATATTGTATATACTGTCTGAAAATGAAGTACTTATGCCATTTTTCAAATAGCTTAATATTTTAAGTCACATACAGCATATTAAATAAATAATAGTTGCAAAGCACTTAGCTGAGTATTGCATGTAATAGGTCTTGAGATATTTTATCTATATATGATCATTATAATTGAGATATTGTATTATTGAAGCCACCATTCACAAGTTATATAGAAACACTTAAGAGATCAGATATATCATTGCAGATTTCATAGTTGTTGTATATCAAAATCTCTACAATTCAACTGAAAACAGCATTATAAATGGGCAGATTTGTTACATTTTTGTTGTCTACATAACTAAATTAGATGATATTATTGATTCTTATTTCTCTGATTTTAACAAGTTACAGAAAAATGAAAACACTGAAGAAACTAAAAAAGTAGGTGTTAAAATAGAAACATTTTGTTTTGGATACATTTTTAAAGTATTGAGCCTTGGTTTATATTTGTAGCATTCATTCATTTGTTTGACTTCCAAACAAATATGGATTGCATGTTCCATAAAAAACAGAAAACTGATGTTTAATAAAGCCAATTTATAACTTTTTTTTCCCTGTGTAGGCTAACAATGTCTAAGGTTGCATCCTATACTACCACAAAACATTTTTCAAAAATATTTCTTCCTATATACTTCCTTAGTTGAAGAATAATCAAATTATTAGATAGTCATCTTCTTAAAAATTCAAACATCATTTTCTGGTATATAGGATTGCCAAATAATATGAAAATGCCCAATAACATTTGGATTTCAGATGAAAAATGCTTTTTGTTTAGTATAAATATGTCCCCTGTAATATTCTGTACATTGTATACTAAAAGTACTTTTTGGTTCTCGGAAGTTCAGTTAAAGTTGACCATCCTTTTATTTTATTTTCTATTTCCCATATGCTTTCTTAAATGTTTAGTTGCTTCCAATGATTAACTTTCTCATTTGTAACAGCCTGGCCTCATTTGTTTTAGTCACATATTTAAGTTTATTCACAGAAGTCAATTTCTAGAGTATCAAGAGTAATGAGAAGCTTTCTTATAATTAATTAACAAATAATTTTACAAAAAGGCCAGCTGTTTGCATTAGAAGATTAATGTTGAGTGCAGAAAATGATCAGATTTTATTTTGTAATCCTGCAATACCCACAAATAGGATTTTAAGCATTCTTCTCAGAA
This sequence comes from Condylura cristata, assembly GCF_000260355.1. Classification (NCBI taxonomy): domain Eukaryota; kingdom Metazoa; phylum Chordata; class Mammalia; order Eulipotyphla; family Talpidae; genus Condylura; species Condylura cristata. The sequence goes on along the minus strand of NW_004567106.1, from coordinate 6,300,868 downwards.
TTATTAAAAGAAAGCAAAAATTCACAAACCATGACACATATGATATATAGTATGTATACTGTATATACTATATACACAAAATATACACATATACAATTTATTATACATATTAGTTTACTGTATCATATAGCATATACCATACAAACCACATATACATGTATATTATATATAGTACATATAAATTTCATATATAGTATATATACTCAGATAGTGAAGTCTGCTCTATGTATGAAAATTTTGCATGGGAGGACATTATTGTTATATCCTGAACACCAAAATACACAATGGGAAGATTTCACTTATGATCGTCATCAAAGCTATGCAAGTAGACACACAAGAGAGATCAGGAACAACAGAAATCTTACATACCATTCCAGAAACACAACATACCCTATGTAGCATGAATACCATCTACAAACATGAGAAACTTAAGTTTAAATATTTGTTCCTTCTCAACATTTAGATTATGTCTAAATGTCAAAATCATGTGCATAGAACTAGTGAGAAATCTAGCAAGCATTTTATGATGTGTGTATGTGAATGCAATAATAGTTCTTTTACTTTATTTTATAGACAGAATTGAACCAATCAAGCATTTGTTTAGGCATTCAGAAAACACATCAAATATGGCACTGGTTTGCATTATAAATATATTTATGGAACACAAAACAAACTTCCACATATAAAAATAAAGGTTGAAATTAGAAGGGGATTTAGAAACTTAGCACAAACACCTCACTTTTCTGATTAGGAGCTGAAACCTTGTGGTCATAATGTCTCTGGTGGCTGACAGCTTCTTGGACTTGCTCATCTAGGTATTTCCTTCCTTTTGTGAAGTCTTCTCTAGTATTCTCCTTGTGCTTTATTTAAATATAGAAGTGCTTGTGAGAAAAGGTAAAAATATATTGTACCTTTCAACTTATTTCAGTCATATGAAAAATCTTTGTCTCTAGGTTTCCAGTTTTGCTCATTGCATTTACTTGAGAACAAAATACATTTTATCAGGTTGTTAAAATATAACACAACATTTTGGAGCCTGGTAAAAAAGCTCTAAAATGTTAGCTAACCATATTGCATCCTGAGTGCCAGATTCAAAGCTCTGTTTTTTTTTTTAATCAGTTTTTAGAGAGGATATGTGTGATTTTTCAAGAGCATGAAGAGCTTTGTGTGAGTATGTTTGAATCCCAGCTCTCCCACTCTTCAGTATTAGGTAACCTTCTTCAGCTTGGAATAGCTCTCTGTCTTAACATGTGGATGAAGGTTTTCCATCTACTCTGTTGCTGCATATAAAGAGAATTATTGGGGCCCTCCCTGGTGGCTAATCTCTCTAGTTAGCAAAGTGCTATGAAGCTAACCACAGTCACTTCAGCTAGAGGGAGGAGACCCACATGGTGCAGCAGACTTCTGACCGGCCCGCTGCTCCCCTCAGCAGGTTACTTAGTCAATCTGCCTGTTCTGCTCCATACTCTGTCTCTGGTGCATTCTTTGATCACCCCTGAGTCTCTGGCCTGTACTCCAGTTCTGTATGCATAAATACATAAATCTTTTTTTTAAAAAGAGTATCGTTGCCCCTTCTTTCTTTGTCATGACTTAACATGTTGCAGTTTCTCTGGGTGGATCCTAGACATTCTTTTATATCAATGGTTTCTCTCTGTTGATCTTTTCCTGTCTTTATGCTTAAATGTATTTTAAGCAAGTCACTTCTGGGAATCCTGATCTCCCTCTCCAGGAATCATTATGAATTTCCACTTAGGTACTGACCTGCATGGAATGCATGACACAACTGTCTGCAGAAGCCCTCTCTTGAGATCTGGGTCTGCTTGAGTATCTTAAGTGTGAACTTAGCAGAGCTACTTAAAATTATTCATGGTACCTGATTAGCACATAGGTACTCAGAAGTAACCAAGGGTGACAGTCATGACTTGGATAAAGTTTACCAACTACAGTTCCCCACTCACACATCTTCCCCCATGCGCCACCTGTTATTTTAGTGAGTTTATAGCTGTCTTTTGCAAATACTTGGTATGCAAAGAAAAGCCTTCTGGTCTCAACATACTGTTCACTCAGAATGTGTGGTTCCATTTGTTAATCAGATTAAGTTAGCTTTTATCACTGGGATTCATAGGATAGACCAAAGGTATCTGGAATATTATAAATGGATTGTAGTACATGCTGAAATAAACATTTAGCTAGTGAATAACTGACCATATCAGGGTTCTTAAGCCAGCAAATACATAGAGATAAGACCAGAGAGACTGACTGACATGGTCGACCTTACTTTCAGAATTTTCTCATTCTAAAAATGTGATGCACCCAACATTAGACTCTCAAGAGACCTTGTCAGCGATGATATAAATGCAAGAATCCAAAAGGCCAATGAGTAGGGCAGACCTGCTCTCAGGTCTGAAATAGGACATTTGAGTCTCATTACTTTTGTTAACTTGTTACCTGACTTTATCTAAATCCTAGTAGTTCACCATAATATTGCAGAACAGTATTGCATCAACCCCTTCTCCATTATTACCTCTAGCTAACATAGCCACAGCTCTCTCTACATGTTTGTTTTACTCTTCTAGAAGAACTGAAACATCAGCACACAAACAAAATAATTAAATATTCTCTGCCAGGCAGAACTGCCATTCATTTTATTCTAAACACAAAAGTCTGATAATGTGTTTCTGTAATTTCTTATATAATGAAATACAAAAGATCATCTTACAATGATTTGGCCATCACTAACAACTATGAAATTAACTGTCCCAAAGGTTTTTTTCTTCCAATTTAAAGAGGGTTAAATTGTTCATCTGCATGTTAATTAGCAGTGACTTTTAAAAAGCTGTAAATGTAATTTCTCTGTAGCCAACATTTAATGACCAACTTAACTTTTCTATCCATTAAATTTAAAGGGAATCATGGGCCTTCCCTGGTGGCGCAGCGAGTTAAAGCACAGCACAAAGAAGCTTAAGCCACTTCCGCATGAGTTTGATCCCTGCCTGCCCAGGAGGTGACCACACCAGCAGACCTCTCCTGACCTGCCTGCTGCTCCCCTCAGCAGTGTACTTGTCGATCTGCCTGTTCTGCTCCCCGCTCTGTCTCTGTCTCACCCTCCGCATCTCTGGCCTGTACTCCAGTTCTGTATGAATAAATAAATTAATCTTTAAAAAAAATTAAAGGGATCACTTTTGTTTGCTGGATATTTTTTTAGATTGTGATGATGAAAATAAACTCATTACTCCAGACATACTATTAATGTTTCCAAATATTAAAATTACTGATTAATTTGCTTTCCTTACTACAGGAAAAAAAAAAAAGTTTCAGTGTGGCACTTACAGCATTTCTTAATAAAGTTCAATTGTCCACCCAATTGTATATGCTTAAAATAAAGAATTGGGTAAGCTGACATTTAAAAGTAGAAAATTTTGCCGTGAGACAAAAGCAATCATTGGCCTGTGTTCAGTGACATTTGATAATTCAAGTTTTCCTCTTTTAGCACTGCTATAATACACAGATATTTAATGAGCAAGTAAAGAAAACATGTCTCACCCTTTATCAAACCAATAACCTTTCTGTTGCAATATTTAGAAAAGTGATACTTTTAAATTAAGTGAAACAATACTAGAAACAAAAATAAAATGAAATAATGAAACCAAAATCCCTATAATGCTTTGGAAATATTATGAATTTTGATATATTAATTTGTTTTTGCTTAAGCAGAAGTTAAATTCAAGTATTTTATTTTTTTAAAACTCTTTTTATGTGCATATTTTATCTTTGTGGTTCTTTATTATTCTTTATTTTTTGCTGTTGAGGTAACAGTGGCTTATGGCACTATATAACACAGCAGTACAGGTTCACACTTTTTAAATTCTCTATGCTTCTTTGTAATAGAGTCAAAGTATTCACAGATTGATCACTAGCAAATTCAGTATTAGTTACATCTTAAAATGGTAATATTGCTAATTACATAATAACATACAAATAGGTATAACAGAAGAGGGCAGGTAATAAACTGAGTCAGAAGGATTGCAAATATTCTCTAACTACATAGATTTAATTAAAATCACCAAAAGATCTTGCGATAACTTATTTTTATAGTATCCATAAATATAATTTACTATCTAACAGTTGAATATTGTCATGCGCCAAACACTATTCTGGATGTTATAGTTTTAATATTATATAATCCAGTTCAACTGATTTAGGACCTTGCTAATAGTATAAACAGAAAGTTCTACAGCTAGGAATACCTATTAAAGGCTATGGCAGGTTACAATAAAGGTAAAAAAGTAAATCAAGACAAGCTTTATAGAAAACTCCATTGAGTTATATAAGATAAATAGGAAATAGCCTACTGAAGAGAAATTTATTTCAAGTGTGAAAAATCAATACATGTACTGTTCCTTTAGGAGATATAAAGATAAGGAAAAAGATAGTCTATTTCACAGGCTTCGCTGAACACTACCCTCCCCTGTAGTTTTGTAGTGACCCAAACAGAATTGCAGAAAAAAGATATTCTCACAGCATAAAAATGTATGACTGGTGACGGAATCTGTTGGAGGACTGGCCTCAACAGATGGAGGAGGTGGGAATAAAAGCTTAGAAGGTGTAAAACAGGTCAGCATGTGGAGATTCCAAAAAAGGGGGAAGGAGAGCAAGGGTGAGGAAGACATGGGAGTAGGTGCTGGGTGCAAATCTTCCTTCCCATTGTCTCAGCAGGTCTTTATTTATATTGTGTAGCAAGTAGTTAATTACAATCATGCATAAGCTAAGTTAATAAGAAGTCACCTTAAAAGTTCTCAAGAAATAAAGGAGCAATCCTCTTCCTGACACTTTATGGTATACTAAATTATATACATTTGTGATAACTTTCGTGTATACGGATGTTTAACTAACTCAAAGGATAAGGGGTCTCGGAAAAGATGATCTGTTAGCAAAGGATTGTTAGGGGTCTTAGTGAAGGAATAGATTGTGTTAGCAGAGTCATCAGTGATTGTCTAAAGAGAAGCTAATGGCTAACTTAAGGTTAGCAGAGAATAGTTAGTTATTACTTAAGACTAGCAGAGAGTATTTAGTGATCATTTAAGAAAAGGGAAAATTAAGAGGAAGTAATACTGTCATGCATTAAGCAGTACCTGTGAAAACAATGTTAGGAAACTGCCCATATACCTTATGCCTTGGGAGTCTTATCTCTCTAGGTTTGCTTTTTGTCTCAAAAGACAGAGGAAGCTTCCCCTGAGTTTTGATGGCCTGGAGGTCTTATCTCTCCCTGGGGCTTGCTTTTTATCACATGAGACAAAGGAATTTCCTGCCCTGGGGGCAGCTCATACCTGCCCCTGTGAAAGCCAACTTAGGAAGCTAAGGCAATCCAGTTGTAAGCTGGTGGTTGCTCAGAATATTTTTGATATTATGATTGTACAAAAAGGGAGGTCATAACATAAGCTAGAATGGGAATTCTGAGTTTTGAGATTTTTTCACTTCTGCCTGGAATTTGTCAGATGACAGACGTTGCATAGCTTGTGTCAGGAAGCATTGCCATAAATGATAAGAGAAATGTGTGAACTCTCTAGTAGCTAGTTTTTTCAAATGGATATCCAGGGCATGGTCCTGTCTATACAATATAAAACAATTCACATGATTAAGATAAAGTAGAAACAAAATTCTACCTAGAAGAGAATATTGAACACTAAAAGATAACATTTCCTTCAACTAGATACAATGATGTTAAAGCACTATGAATCAGTATCTGCACATTCATTTAATTCTTCTAAAGTTGTTTTTATATTTGTGAGAGTATTACAAGTCCAAGAATATTAGAGACACAGACTCTATGACAAGGGTTAGAGTGAGTTGTGTATTTGGAGGACCAGGAAACAATGGCAGGGGATAGGGAGAGAAGGGAAGACCAATGTAGGGTATGTTAAACCCAGTACCCTAGCAATCAGTTAAGCTTCAACTCATGGGAAAACTACTGCGAAAGAACAAATCCCACGTATCTCCTGTGTATGGAGAAAGGAGGAGGCTATCTATGCTTAGTAGAGTCATTTTTTTTGGGATTTCTGGGGAGAGTGTGTTAGTCCAGTGTCTTATCCCCTTTATATAAGGGTAGATTTGGCCTTTCGTTCTCAAAGGAAACAAGCAAACAACACAGGCAGAGAGGTTTAGGTACTGACAGCTGGGAGAATACCAGAGAAAATGGAGAGTTCTGAATGATGAGGATGAGGACCTGTCAGCATCTGCTACAGATACAATTTGGAATAGTAATTGTAAAATTTTAATAAAGAATAAAACGTGACTGAGAATGAACTAAAATGAGGTGAGTCAGTTTTGTCTTTAAAACACTTGGATATTTTAAAAACATTCCAAGTACTTTTGGAATGCTAAAGGCCTATCTTAAAACCAGTGCATAAAGCAATTATAGATTACAAAGAAATAGGAAAATATTGAATGCTGAGCAAGAAATTATGCTTGCCGCTGGGGTTTGAGATGCAAGTCTCAGACAGGTAAAGAAGATGAATATAAAATGAAAAGAAAAAAAATCACTTGTGATGTATCAAAAATAAAATGAAGAGTATAAGCAGAAAATCTAGGAAATATATCAATTATAATTCCAGCAAGAAGCAAACAGAAAAAATCAGCTCTAAATTATAAATGGCAGAGGTTATTTAGGGACAGATAAGATATGTGGTCAACCACATAATGATTTTTCACTTTAAAATGTAAGACTTATTGCTAGCGGCACAAAACACACACTTTTCACAGAAAAAGAAGAGAGGTGAAGGGTCTTCTACCTCACCATGGGCTTTCTACAATCCTAGGCAAAGTTCATACAACCATGAGGGAATTTGATAGGACATGTCACTCCTGAAATACTTCAGAATTAAGTCACAGCATTTGGAAGGAGCTAAAATATATATTCAAACTAGAAAATAAAGGCTAGATTCTACCACTACTAACTAGAAAATGACATTGGAAAAATATTGCATATTATGATATATATTCACTAGAAAAAAGTTCTTGTTCCCTTTTGAAGATATTAGTAATTAGAAACCCTAACATTTTATTTGTATATTTACAACCAATAAATTATTATTTCACCTCTATTTAAGGAACTACTTAGAGTTATAAGGATGGAGAAAAACTTAATTTGAGAATTTAAGGATTTAGCACTGTAAAGATGTGCTTGCCCAAATCATAAACTTGTGCAATGAAAGAAACAATGTGCAATGATAATTATCTTAATGAAACTGAACATTTCAATACAAGTTTCAAATCTTGTGGAATAAAAAATAAATCTGTTAATTTTCATATATTTCAAGAAATTCCACACAGCTAAACGAAAGCAAAGGTATAAGCAAAACTTCTATTTTCCATGTCACTGTATCCATAATATAAATGAAGTCATCTGTGTATAGGGATCCCAATTAATAAGTGTTTCTATTACTAGTACCACCCACAGAAAGCAATCATTCAAAAAACAACTCACATATTGTAATAATTTTAAAGAGCTTAATTAGAAATTCCACTGAGAAATGCCTTACATGTTTGCAAGTACAATAAGCCTGCCAGTGATAGATATTTGAGGCATCTCAAAAAGAGCATGACTGAGATCAGAATTTAGAAAAGTTAAAGTATAATGCTGTTCTGAGACTATAAGAGGGTTGAAAGACATGATGGAAGAAAACAGAGGAAAAGAATCATGATTCTCATCTCTAGGATACCAGGTCCTCTCTCTAAGCACAGTGCAAGCCCCAAGAGTGAGAGGAAATTCAGACAAAGATGCTGCAGTTTCCACTTCATTTGATGGTTTGCATTTCTGCTTATGTTCTAGCCTCTACTAGAGTCGGAATTTGGACTTCCTCAAATTCACTTCAGTGTGTTCTGCACAAACCAGCCTATACTTAGAACTTCAATCAATTTATTATCCCTGCCATTACCAGTTTTTTGGCCTCTAATACTCTCTTGACTGAGTCATTCCTTAAACCCAAATGGGCATAATTGGCAATGTTATTTTCAAATAAATAAAACTACTTAAATAGAGAAGTTATTAGATTTATGGTGTGGCCCGATAAGACTAAACCATCTATGTTACTGTAGATACTAAAAAAAGTCTGACCTTTTCACCTTTGTGTGTTGATAAAGTCGGCAACCTTCCTACAAACAAACAACCAATCTGAAGAAGGTATCAAGAAAACAATCCATTTTGCAATTGAAATTAACTAACAGCAAATGTTGGTGAGGATGTGACAAAAAAGCAACACTCCTATATTGCTGGCGGCATTGCAAACTAGTCCAACCACTATGGAAAGCTGTGTGGAGGTTCCCCATATTATTAAAAATGGAGCTGCCATTTGATCTAGTAATTCCATTCCTAGGGATCTACTCAAAGGACACAAAAACATTAGTTAAAAAGGATAATTGTACCCCTATGTTTATTGCAGCACTATTTATAATATATAAGACTTGGCAACAACCCAAATGACCAAAAATAGATGACTGGATCAAAAAAATGTGGTACATATACACAATGAAATACTACTAAGAAAAAAAAAAATGACAATCTAATGCCATTTGTGCAAAATGGATAGAATTAGAAGATATTATGCTCAGAGAAATAAGTCAGAAAGAAAAAGAAAAACATTGGGAGATTTCACTTATAGGAAGAATATAGGAAAACCAAATAAGGGAGCAGGGAAAAAAAAATATCAGACAACTATAAATCAGAGGCATTCTACACGGATGGGTTGGGAGAGAGTACAAAGCAGGGGTGAGAAGAGCACGAGGGACTAATGCGATGGTGTAGGGGTGAAATGGTGGTGGAAATTCTATGGGGACTACACTTGATATAAGATATATCAAATACAAGATAATACAAATTAAATTTTAAAAAAGGAAAAAGAAAAGGAAGGAAAACGCCCTCCCTGGTGGCATGAAGGGTTTGGATGCAGTACTGCAAGCTGGCCACCGCCACTTCAGTGGAGGTTTGATCCCTGGCCCTGGAGGTGACCACATAGCATGGCAGACCTTTCCTGACCTGCCTGCAGCTGTGTACTTCCTAGATCTGCCTGTTCTGCGCCCCTCTCTGTCTCTGGTGAAGCCTCTTATCACCCCTGTGCCTCTGGCTTGCACCCCAGTTCTGTATGAATAAATACATAAATCTTAAAAAAAAAAAAAAAGAGGACTCACCTGAAGTTTAAAGGAAAGGATAGTTTTCCAACAATTAAAGTTATTTAAAACTACACAACTACCTTACATCTCTGGAAACACAGTTCTGCCACCTCAGACCTAGTCTCAACAACCACTCAGATATCTTCATTTAACAACGAATCTACCTCACCTGGTCTGTTTTCTAACCTTTGATTAATACCATTCCAGTTTTTTTCCTCTATTTGTTTTTGGCCACATGAGAACCATTGGAGAAAGGCAGGACATTGTACTGGCTAGACTAACACAAATCTAAATCAGCAAACTGTATCCCAGTTCCTGCCCCTGGCAAAATTTTTGTTCAGTTTATAATGATTCTCTAGTTGGATGGCATTTAATTTTTTTTATTATACTCCATAGAAAGAAATTCATTTTATGTTATGACCCAGGACACTTGTGTATTTATTTTCAACTGCAGCACAATTTTATGAAACAAAGTTTACACCACAAAATACAATGCACTTATTTTTTTTTAACTCTGTTTTTAACATACCACTCGGCAATCTATATTATGACTCATAAATAGCGATGACCCTCTAATGTAGCACAATCTTTGTTGGTAACCTACTAGATTTAGTCATGTACTTTTATTAGATAACTCCTAAAATTAAGTTAATGAGACATGTTTCTTCATCTTTCTCTTCTAAATTTCCAAATATCTACTCTCATTCTCTCTACTTGAAATTCCCATATAAATATTCTCAGGACTCTCAGATTTGAAAACACAAACTTCTTCTGAGTCAGCTTTCTGTGAAAGGCACAACTAATCATTTGTGAATTAATCCTTTGTTAGATTTGTGAATTAATTCTTTGTTAGATTTAATGTGATTTTATACCCTATATTCTTACATGACTTTTATTTGTACTATAATGTCTTAAAGAGCAGCAACTGCATGTTATTACTCTTTGGTGTGCAAATTCCCCAAATCATATAGTGTAGTCTTGACAACAACTAACATGCAATGAATAATTAGAACAGTTGAAAACTTCATGATGAATAGTTTCTACGGTTCTGCTGTCTCTGGAGCACATTTAATTCGGAAACGGAGATACCTGCAGGTCTGATTAGGCTTGGAAGCCACTCACTATCTTGCCCTAGCTTTCTGGACTGTTTCCATCCCTGTATTTCCTCTCTGGGTGTAGAATACTAAACACCTGGATAGAAAGGCAATATGAGATGGTTGTTGGAATCAGAACTCTTGACCATCACATAATGTTTAAAGGTGGATGGGGAGTTTCTACAAGTTTCATTTCACACCTGAGGAAACTGAAAAACTGTATTGAGCTTCAAAAACTTGGCTGATATTACAAAGCTAATATATGACCAGGGTTCTAATCTAAATTCTCTGATTAACATGGCCTTTTCAATATTCACAAAGTTTTATAGTGTAATATATAATTTGTTTGTTCTCCAATCATGAATCATCTATAAGCAAATTTCCCTGTAGCCAATTAAATATGACATTTTGAAAATTCAAGTTCACCATAAATTTTGAGTTATAGATATTGTTTTTTATGTAATACTATATTTTCAGAGGTCTACGTTATTCACACTCATTCTTTCCTTGTAAGTTAAATAAAACAGGTATTATCATAGTTTTCAGATTAGGAACAAACTAAGAGAAAACTTGTGAATACAAATACTCACTACTCTGTACTGCAGAAGGCACAGTTTTGGATTCATGGGAGGCATTTTGCTTACTCGTCTACTCACTTGTGACTCAGAATGTTAAAGTACTTTCGAAAGTTTAGCATATCATGTATGAAAAAATAGAGCTGAATTTTGAGAATTAATTGGAAATCAATATTTTAACCCTAGAACAATAATGCAAGGTTCTAAAGTTGCCAGTGAGAACATTTCGATGAAACTGCAAAATACTACTGTGCGATATAATTTTCCAATACATTACATTTATTTCCTTATATAATAGTATCAACTCTCAAATCCAATAAGATTATTTAATAAGGCTAAAATGTTGTAGCATAATATATGATGCTTTTTCATACATGTGAATTAATTTAAAATCCCAATATAATTAAGGAAGCTGCAAGCCTTACATTTTACTAAGAAATGAACATAATAAAATGTAAATGTTCAATAATACAAAGTAATTAGTTGAGTGTCACATGTACTTCAGATAAGTGTAAAGTTCTACTTTTGATTATCTTGAGAATCAATTTCTCTTCCCTCCTATACACACACACACAGATGCACACACACACATGAATGAAGGAAACTGCTATATATTATCAAATTACATATTGATCTTTTTCTTTCTTTCAGCACCATGGAAAATTTTGTAATTCTCATTATACTTGGCTTACTATATTTGGATTATGCATATATTTATCTTATTTTTCATTTTTCATCTCTAGGCACCTCCATGTTAACTTAAAACTTCACTAGTTTCAAAAATGAAACCAGGAGTGCTGGCCCCATGCATATATAAACTTCCTGACTACCAGAGACATCTTACTTCAATTTTTCTTTTGAATCTTGGGCAGATATTTGTACATGGTAAGAGCTAACTATTGAATTTGATTAAATTTGAAGGCTGAACAGTATGAAGAATTACCTGTTGTGATCACTGGCAAAAGTAGCTAGACTCACTGTACTTATAACTGGGTTTGTATTTAAGAAGCTACAGAAACTTAGGAATCAGCTTTAGAAACAGATATATGGTTCCCAATCAAACTTCAGAAAAAAAGCGATTTAGATTAAAAATATTTTAGCTATTTTCAAATACATATTTACTTTGTGTCTACTATTAAATATTTGTTCTGAGTGCAAACATTGTGGAAAACATTAAGAGAAAAACATGAATATCAATTGATTGTTCAATTATTAAAATAAAACTGTATAGGTCAAGTTAGGTCATCAGATTTTATCTGTACAAGAACACATCTTAATTGTTAACATTATACCAAATTAAGTTACTTTATTCAATTATGTCTGGATCCAGAATATTTTGATTAAGGGTAGCTTTTACATTGCTCAAATTTTATGCACATTAGTTTATTCACAATTAAATCTCAACTGTATTCTAGTTTACTTAATACTACATTGAATATGTTGACTTCTATATAGTCATAAATATATGGAGCATACATGAATATATGGACTTCATAGGGATCACTCAGATTTTCAATATGGATTTAGGTCATATTTAACACCATTGCTATGTGGGGAAATCTTTTTTGTTCATCTTCCTTAACTTTTGACTTTATGTAGAAGATTTAGCAATTAGTTTAGAAAGTGAAAGCTCAATATTTTGTTTACTAATGCTCTTAAGATTTTTTTTTACCAAGAAGTATTTTAGATTCAGAATCTTTTATTTCTCTTGACAGATCAGAGAGAAATTACTAGCAAAGAATTATGTGATTATTTCTTAATTTTTAGGTTTGTTACTTGACATTTGATGAACCGTAAAACTGATATTCCCAAAAGAGGGTAGGAAGACAAAGATTCAACCATACATCAGTTTTAAAACACACACTTTGCTGTAGAAGTAGTATTAATTGAGTAAAGCACTAAATAACGCAATTTTATTATGGCATTTCATTTTGTGAAAATCTTAGGTAGTAACTACCATTTATTGCTCAAGGAGGTTAGATTATTAGATCTTGGGTTAGAATGTAGTAAGATTCTAAGAGTACTTAAATAGTAACCAGTTCAATACACTTTTTCTTGTAGACTGATTATTACTGAAATTTTTCAACAATGAAACAATGAAAAAGAAAAAGGTTTACACAAAATAGGTATTTCACAGAGAAGGAACAATTTAAGTATATATACTACTACCATTAATTTATACTAATGGCTTATATTAGTAATTCCATTATGCAAACAACCTCATTATATTATTTGGGTATGTATTTTATATTTTATCCTTGGTATAATAATGTCAAATAATGTCAATTATTTAGTCCAAATAATGTCAATTGCATTAAAAATTTTAATGATCATTTATTGAAATAACTTTACATTTAAATTAATATGCTGTTCATTTCTTATAGTACTTGACCTAAAATTAATAGAATCATACTCAATTATATAAAATATTGAGGTTTTTTACTTCCTCAATGGTGCTTAGACAAAACTACCTACTAAGGAAAATAAGAAGTATATTATAAATTAAAAGAAGAAGTATATTATAAATCTGAGAACACATGTTAGAAAACAGCAAAATTAAACAAATCAAGTAGAATATAATAAAAGCCAAAGTTAATATCTCATAAAGACCAATGAAGTTGAGAAACCTTTAGTTAGGTTTATTAAAAAAAGACAAAAATCAGTAGTAGAAATGAAAAAAATAATCAAAACTCAAAGCAGATATGAAATGAGGATATTAAATAAAAACTATTAAAAGTATTATAAGAAACTACTGTGAACAATTTAGGTAATATTCAAGTTAGGTAATATTCATGGATAATTACTTACAAATATAAATCACCAAAACTGAGTTAAGAAGAACTAGAAACTCAAATTAATTTCTATCATGTAAAGAAATAAATATAGCAGGTAAAAAATAAAATATAAAATTTGTTCACTAATTTAATTATTTAATTCACTAACTAGTTTTAGTAAATGCCTAGAGAAGTTATACAAACCCTGTAGAACCTCAGATATTGGAAGACCAAGAAACAATTCCTATCCATTTCATAAACCTGATACTTCCCTGATACCAGAGCCACAAAAATATATCTCAAGAGAGTAAATTACAGACCTCATGTGAATATAAAGAAAAAAATGCTTAACAAAATATCAGAACTTAATGCTGCCAAAATATAAAAAATATTTTATACATATACATGGCATAACATACGAAAGATATACCAGAGAGTTAGAATAATAGAATGCAAAATTCAGCAGTAGAGAATTCTACCACAGGGATTACAACAAAGATGAAAAAGCAGACACTGTACAAAAGTGAAGAATGATGTTAAAAAATATATTTAAAAAAACCTTAAAAATAAAGAGTTAATAAATAAAAATAATAAAAAAACTCTATCTTAGTAACACTTAAATTAATAGGAGAATCATTCCAGATACTCCAGTCTCTTATTTCCTTACCTTGTAGACCCTAACAATCAATTAGACTTTGAAAATTTGCTGCTACATTAAAAGGAATAGTAACTCTAACACACTGTGCTGAAATATATCATTGGGTCAATTTGGGAAGTATTTGGATGACACAGAAATCAACTTATAGGAGCAAAAAAGAAGTAATTCAGATTGAATTTACTTAGCAGTTTTGAGTCTTTTCCTCTTGGAGTCAAAATCACAAAAATAGTTTTGCTTTGTTAGTTTATCCTAAGCGGGTAGAGGCAGTGAGAATCCCAAACAATATTTTAAGAATGAATTAGTTGGAGTTCAAATCCAGGCTTGACTAGTGAACAGTGCCTCCTGAGTAAAAATAAATCCTATTGTGAAGCAAATGAAGATTAAGAGGATTAAGCTTCACATGTGGAGGATCAGAAAGTGGATTTGTTTTTTATTATTGAAGATATGTTTATGGGTTAATTGTATGGGGATCCATCTGACTCATTTGTTTTTTCTAAATTGAGATGAGCCAGCATGTCTCTGGGGCAGGACAGACATTTGCTATTTGTGATGATATGTATTATTTGTTCCAGTATTCTTCATTTGCAGCTAAATCATGAGAAAGGGATTATGACATGTAGGTAGTCTCACAAGGAATTAATTGTTACTGACATGTTGGTTATAATTAAAGTTACAGCACTATCTTTATAGAAGTCATTGTAACTCATATACACACTTAAATTTCTTTTGCATGCCCAACATTCACACAGAATTTTAAAGTCCAAGGCAATAGCTAAAACAATTGAGTTATTTAAAAAATATGTGATTTATATATAGAATGGAGTTGTAAAAATTATATCCAATATAATTCATTTAAAACTTGAGCATCAGAGTATTGAGCATTATTTAAAATCATATGCTGTCTTCTCTAGAATTACAATAAATATATGAATAATAACAGTCATAGATTTGTGATAAAATAGAAGACAATATGAAAGCTTCAGAAATCACTTATTAAACTGCAGTTCCTGAGTAATCATAAATGAGAGAAGGATAATAAAAGAGGAAAATTCAGATCACCCTGTTTACAATTTTAAGCTATTCATTAAGGTGCAATACAATTAATTCCATATGAATTTGAATTCACTTTTAAATATATCAAAAAGAAAATACTGTTGGAATTCTAATAGAAGAGGCCAGCTATTTCATCTGAATTCACATGGAAAATAAAATTAATTCAAGTATACATATTACTGAGGGCAAAAAAAAAAAAAATCAGCCAAATTCACACCACCATCATTATAATCATAATCACAATCAAGAAGCACTCACTGAAGCAAAATCAAATAGACATAGACATATTTAGAATTTGGGGGAAAAAAGCTTTTGCATATTTTAATTTGGTGCACATTTTTTCTGTATATAAAATTCAGTTTAATTTAAAAGGGAAATTTTAAACTCAGCTTCATTTAAGATTCAGGTAATTTTCAAAATATTTTGGGCCAAGTAAATCTTTAGATGGAAATATTTCAACATTAGTCAAGAAAAGCAGTCTTACAAGTTCTATAGCAAATTTAATTATTTCAGTGTTACCCAAAGTGGGTAGTATACACAATTGTCCACAATAGTAGTAGGTTTTGATCAAAAGGAAGTTGGAAAGTGCTAATGAGTTAGTTTACCATAAAGTCTCAGCTCTTTCAATATCCAGATATAAGTCATCAATCTACACATTAAATATGCATAAGTACATGCAGAAAAACAACCATGAGATGGGAGAGTATTGCAGGCAGAGGAAAGATTAACAGCCAAGATGAGCAGGTGGGAAAGCATAAGGCATCTTTTGAGAAGCTGTGGCGAAATTCTGGAGTTGCAGGAGATAAATCTGGAAATGGAGGCAAGAGCCAGACTGTGGAGGTTTTGAATGACAGATTAAGTACTTCAGACTCTAAAAGTCAGTTATCACCAATTGCAGATTCCAAGTAGGGGTGTGATAGCATAAATGCAGTAGTTTGGGGAGATTTCATCTGAACATAATGAATAGGTTGTTTTGAGTGGTGAAAATACTGAATAAAGAGGAGTACAATTAGAGGGCCCTTCCAATGATTCATGAGTGAGATTACATACGAATAATGAAAAGGTAATGCAGAATAAAGAATGAGTGCAATATTTATTGCAAAAGGAGAATGAAATATAGTTTCAAAGACCTTTAAAGGGCTCCCCAGGAGAGTGATAGTAGCTTTGTGGCCATAATGAATCTTTAGCAGCTTCTCTGTAAATGTGTCATGCTTGTTACTTACTCTCCTGCCTTAATAGAAGTTTAGGATCTATTATTATTGATCAATCACTAAATTCTGTCCATTCTTTAAGAATTCCAGATTGTTTGTCATTTCTTCATTTTTAAATAAGCTGTATATGTTCTAAGCACATAACATAAATGCATTTTAAAGTTTTATTGACCTATGTGTCTCCCCATTAGTTTATAAATTCCCTGAAGTTGGGGACCAAGTTTGTCCATTTTCCACAATCAACACAGTAAAGCACAGTAAAACACAATTGCTTGATGAAGGAACATGCCAGGAATATTAGAATGGCCACTCGGTGGGACAGAAGGATGAGAATGATAATTTTATCAACATCTTGGAAAGCCAAAGGAAATATTATTGAAAACAGTGATAAAAAGGGAAACTGATTAGGCAGAATTGTAAAATTCTGGCACCCAAGGGAGCTGAGACATGCAGATCAGGTGAGGAGGAATTACCCTAGTAGCCCAAGCTTCTTATAGTGTTCAAAATATGCCCTGGGCTTTCCATTACCTAACCTTCACTTCTATGTTTCTATTGCCATCCCATCTAGAGTTGCTTTAGCAATGTCTACTAATGCATGTTCAAGCACAAATCAAAGGTCATCTTTCTGTGAAAGCTTTCCTGTTTCCCAGTGTTTTTTTCCCCTTTAATGTACAGCCTGAAGAGCACCTATAGGAAATGCCTGAAGGTGATGCTTTAGGGAAGCTTCTCTTAGAGACACATTTCATCCAATAAATAAAAAAAGGATGACAGAATTTAACCATTATTTTTATAACTTCACATGAAGTAATGAACTTAAGCAAATGAACATCTGTTATTGGTACTTGATGTTGGGATTGGTATGGTAACATGCATCTGAAGAGGAATGAACTTATACTCCAAAATCATATACAGTGTTGGAAACCTCCAGTGCTAACTCAATTAAAAAAATATATATAATTAAAAAAATCATGGAAAAATGCTGGCAGGATACCTGATGATGGGTAGACTAAGCTAACAATACCTAAACACAGAGAGAGAACAATATATCGTGTCTCTTTATGGGAGGACACAAGATGCCCTCTAACATAAAATGGGCAAATAAAAAAAATTAAAAACAAAACCAAAAAACACTTGCATTTGACCAGATCTTTATCTGGAACAATAAATTTAAAGGAAATACAGAAGATAGAAGAAAATGTACAAAGCCTAAACTGATTTGCATTAGTTAATATCTCAACTCAGTGCAAAAGTCTAGTGTGTTTAAAAAATTAGAAGTAGTAAAATTTAAAGAATGGAAAATCTATAGTTTAAAAGCATATTAAAACAAACTTAAAGATGTGTCAAACAAAAGATATTTTTGGTTCCAGATTTTAAAAAGCACCTACTTATAGATCATTCATAAGATAGGTAAGGCAACAAGACCCTAATTGACATTATAGTTATTGTTAATTTGATGATATAATAATGGCTATGTGTATTGTACATTTTGAAATACTTTAAAATGAAATGTTATGATATCTGAAATTTGCTTCAAAATAATGTGTTGTGGTGGTGGAAGCTGAGAGAAATGACAATGATATAAATTAACAAAATTGATTGTTGGCACTGAATGGTGGCCACATGGTTCACTTATACAGATGTGTGAAAATTTTCACTTTGTATCATCTTAAATACAAGATACTAGACCCCCATCTCAGAATTATTGAGTTAGAATATTTGAAAGAGAATCTTGGAACCTGCATTATTAAGTTTCAGAGAGATTATTATGTACACTTAGATTTATGAATTAGAGTCCTAAAATAATTTACCCCTTGCTCTGGTCTCCTAAGATAAATAAAATTAACCGAGAAATGGATTACATACTTATGTCATATTTTCAAAGATAGAAACTGTCTTACTTACACCTCCTAAGGCCATATATTTTATATGACATATTCCAAGATATAAGGCCATTCATTTGTCATTCAGACTATACACTTTCTCACAACTATTAGCAATGATACTCAAAACCATTGGAATTTCTCAGTGTTATACACAATCCTGATTTTTAAATGGTCAATATTTCCATTCTTATTCATCAAGGAAGAAATATAATAGGATGAAAACAATAACCTTTATTCACAGATAGAAATAGAGAATATCATTAGACAAAGGTAGAGAGACCATCTATACTGATAATACAGATCCATATATTTTAAGAAGAAATTCAAGGTTTCTACCTGCAATTAGCCTTCAGTTTTGTCTGAGTTTGTGTTGTTTGCAATGGTTCATTTATTCAGTAACTACTTGCTTCCAGAGAGGGTATTCTTTGGGAAATGTGACCTTTTGTTGACAATTATTTCCCAAAGATCTAGAATTTCTTATACCTTAGAGCCTTAGAAATGCTTCTGTAATAAGTTCTGTTCTAGTACTGGTCCAACATTGTGTTCTGCCATTAACTAGGCAGGTGATTTTGCACAGGATACTATTTTTTTTAACTGGTTTTCATTTTCCCATATATATATTTCTAATACTATTAGTCCACTCTTAGATCATCTCTAAGTTCACTTTTAGCTTTATGTTCCTTCTAGGAAAAATGTTTCACCTAAACTCTAAGCAGAAAACACAATTTTTCAAGAAAAAAAAATGTGATGGTTTCACCTCTGCATCGTAGATGACAGTAGCCACAATTATGCTCTGAAGGTATAGATCCAGGAATATGAAGGAAATTTTCCCGCTATGTCTTACCTGTTTATGGGCATGGTCATAAGAATTAATGTGATTGTCAAACTCCTGGTGTTTGTGATACTGCTTGTCACATAATTCACAGTAAAAGTTTGCCTTCATGTCTTCCAGGGCCCTTCCTGTGGACTTCTCCTTTTCTGGAAAATCCTTCAAAAGAGGCAAAAATATTGGTTATATTTCTCTCTAATCTCAATCCGATCTCATGTTAATCAAGTTGTTATTTTACTGTGACTAAAATAATAGGGTTAAGGTCATTAATTTTTAGAATTTCTTGGAGTGAAGAAATAACTTTGAGCTCTTACTCATCAGTGAACATATATTGACCAAAGAAGTCACCTACTAGTCATTATTTATTCTTCTTATTACTTAGTTGTGGCTCTGTTCAGTCACCTAACTGGAATATTCACTATCATTTCTTCTACCTATCCAATGACTTATCTCAAACAGAAGCCCCACTATCTCTCTGAAGTATCTATTACTGCAAGCCTTCTATACTATAATAATTTATTGGGACTTGGGCTATACTTATCATTCACCTACTTCTCTCTTTCTGTAATTTACCCTCACCAAGATTGCCAGTTTTTACTCTTCTTTGTATATAATGCCTTTCCCTATCTTGTTAAACTGGTAAACTCCTTTGCCAACTCCCAGCTCTTTGCCTCCTCTGGGATGTATTTCCCATGATGTTTCTAGGAGGAAGGTCATCATCACGTTCCTTTTAGCCACACATATCTATGATCATTACTACTTGTTTTCCTTCATAGATATTTCATCTGATATTATCTTTTGCATTTTGTGTTTTATACATCATCAGTCAACTAACCAATACACTTCATATAGACTCCCTGTGTGACCATCATAAATAAGCTAGAGTCTAATTTGTCCTTAATTTCTAACTCCAGCAAAATTTATTCCATAAACTTCTATCTGCTAGATATCACCAATGGGTATATCACATTTTTCATGACTATTATTATGGTAATATTCTCTCAATCTCAGAGTTCTGGGCACACCACTTCCTTACTTAAAAATACTCTTGCACTATATCATTGCTTACAGATAATAGTTACAAATACTCATTGAGCATAAGCTATATGCTAAGTATTATAAGCTAATCATGTGAATTACCTTATTCCTCACACCAACCCTATAAATATAAGTTCTATTTTAATCTAATGAGTACCAATGTATAAACCATCTTAGATCACACACTCATGGTTACTGAAGTAGTAAGTGAAGAGGGGATTTTTATTTTATACCTGGGGGTTAAGGTATCAAAAAGGTGTCAGAGAAGGTTTCCTGACTAATTACTGGAAGTATAAAGGTTTTCCAGAAATAAGCCCAAGAGTCCTGTGACTTGAAACAAAATTAGAAATTCTTGAAGCAAAACTGGAGACTTTAACAACCTGCACAAGAAAGGACACTCCCCAGTTCTGTGTGCTTAAATAAATAAATCTTTTTTTAAAAAAAGTCTGCTTAAATAAATAAATCTTTTTTTAAAAAAAGTCTGTCTTGTTTGTTTGTTTACAAACAAAACAAAATAAAACAAGGACTCTAAAGATGAACTAATTCAACTCCATACAATGGAAGTGGGTAAAGAGAGATACCTGAGGCACAGGACCTGAGCAGGAGCAGGCCCAGAAACCCTTCCGGCTGTGTGCCCTTGTTTTACTTGTGGATCATGGGAGGTAAAAACCAAGTGGAATGGATTACAAGTTGTACTGATGGGAGATAGTTGTGGAGAAATGGGGTGTGTCCAGACTGCCTAGTTCCCAGTGATGAAAAGTGCCCTGAATTATAGTCTCCACCCTCCCTCAAGGATGGAGTTGACCTTATAAGGCATGGTCACAGCCCCCAGACTGCAAAGACAACTCTGTGAAGGGGGCTCTCAGGATTAGTCTCAGGGGATACCATGACTTTTCTCTGACTCTTGCTAGGATTGTTTCTCATATGCTTTCATACTATAATTCCAGGGACTAGATTGGAACTGGGGACAGTTTTCTTCATTATTTCACTGAAATATCAGTTTAGGAAACTGACCATGTGTGCTAGTTATGATCAGTGCACTGCTCATAAATGCTTCTGTTTCAGTAACTGGGGAAGGGTTTGCAACTGAGACTGCAAAGTAAACCTGTGGTTAAGAATATATTTTATTATTATTCAAAATTATATAGCGCTTAATGACCAGTAGTGAAACTTATATATTACTCTTGGTATATCTGTCTAAACATGTTTCTTTCTGAAACATCCTTTAATTAGTATAGCACATGATTTTCAATGCAACATTTTATAATTATGAGAGAAGTACCAACACTTTATTCATATGCCAAAACTGTGAAAGTTCAGTTTTACAAAGTCACCACATTAAATGTCATGTCCATTTCATGCTTAATTTTCCTTACCAGGAAATGATGTGATATTCCCATTTCCCATCCCACTATAAAAGGGATCAATATAAAGAATTAGTGAGATTCTCCAAGACATACCTTTTCACCTATTAAGAGAGGAAGAGTATACAGGTGGAATATAAATGCCATAACAAAATATACTGAGTTAATTATCTGCTGTATCTATCAGATCCAGAAGTAAGAACATAAATCCAATAGTCAGTGATCTGGGATTAGAAATGGGGAAGTTGAAGCAAACATGGAATATAACCAAGCTAGGTAAGTAAGAGGAATCCTTAAAGGAATGCTTAAGAATCTTCATACAACTCAATAAGAAACCAACTCAATCAAAAAAAAGTTCAGTAGTCACTTCATCAAAAAAGGCAGACAGACGGTAAGTAAGCACATGAAAAAATGCTTTTCATCATTTATTGTCAGGGAAATGCAAATAAAAACTACAATGTGAAAAAATTTCATACCCTTATTTAAAGAAATCTTCTACAGGGATGTAGAAGAAAAGGAACCTCTCACATTGTTTATGGGAACATAAACTGCTTCAAAATCTATGGAAAACAGTATGGAGGTTACTCAAAATACTAAAAATAGTTCTACCATATAAAGAGCAATTCCACTTCTAAAAATTTGTCCAAAAGATTAAAAAACAGTAATTAATAGGGAAATATATATTCCTATATTCACTGCAGTACTATTACTATAGCCAAATTTTGGAAATAGTGTAAGTGCCCAGTGACAGGTGATTAAATTTGAAGATATAGAACACACCCACACCCACCCTCACACACACACACACTGGAATACTATCCAGCAATAAAAAAAGGGATGAACCCTTCTCATTTGTGACAACATGAAGGGAACTAAAGAGGATTATCCTAAACAAAAATAAGTCAGAAGAATAAAGATAAATATTAGATGATTTCACTAATATGTGAAATGACAGAAATAAAACAAATGAACAGACAAAACTGAACCAAAATAAACCCTAGAAATCTTGATGTAGAATTCAACATACCAGATGGGACGGGACAGTGGAGAAAGTGTAGAGGAGGCCCAGTGAATTATGGTGGAGGACTATGAGTAGCGTGGTTTTGAGTGCTACATGGTAACATACATCTGAATGTTTATTGCCTATCTCCCTTAATCATACACAGTGTTGTATACCAACATTATCTCAACAAAAAATACTATTAAAATAAATATTTATAAAAATTAAAAAAACTAAAAAAGATTAAATTTTGTCATTTATGAGAGTATGGTTGGCAGCGGGATATATTATGGCAAATTAAATCAGAAGAGAAAAAGAAATAACAGGTGATTTCACTCAGATGTGGACCACTCATATATACACACACACGTGTGTGTGTGTGTGTGTGTGTAGCAAAAGAACAGATAAAACTAAACACAAATCTGAGAAATCTGAATAAAAATTGATGCTACCAACGTAGGAGTGAGGATGTGAGAAGCTAAGGAATTGGTGGCCTGGTGGACTACAATGGAGGATTATGGGTACTTTGATGGTGGGGGTAGTGTAAAAACATTTGAAGGGGTATGAACTTATACCCTGAAATCATACACAGTGTTTACATTAATTCAATAAAAATGTACAATAAAAAAGTGAATAAAATGGAGTTTAGTTTCTTTTCTCCTACTATGACATCATGATGCAACAGATATATATTGACCCAAAAGATTAATAATAGTTGAGCCCCAGAGATATTTTTTGAAAATCTTGAGATAAAAATGAGAGATGAGAATCATTGTGTGTCTCAAATAAATGTCTGCAAATTCTAAAAAAAAAAAAAATTTGACAAAACTTACAGTTTAACATTGCCTTGATAAAAAAAAATAAAAAAGATAACATCAAATAAAATTAGCTTATTAATGAGTCATATACATTAAAAAGACTTAATGTTGTGAATAAAAATAAAACAAAGCAAGAGCCCGAGTGGACTTTTACTAAAAGACCCCAAAACAGTGACCCATATAAAAATCTATTGTAAGGTAGGTCTTTTTTTTTTTTTTTTTTAAGTCTGAAATTGGATTATCTTTGGAGATAGAACTCTATTGTAAGGTAGGTCTTTTTTTTTTTTTTTTTTTTTTTTAAGTCTGAAATTGGATTATCTTTGGAGATAGAACTGTATGTATCTGAAAGCTGCAGGGTCTTAGATTTGTAGGACAGAAGTACTGTATAGCCCACTTCTACCATTTTGCAGAAGAGGCAACTGATACTTAGTAATTTCTTATTTCTTGGTTTGTATTACAAACAGGTAATGGTAATGCAGGGATATACATTCCACTGTGTCACTGCCTCTACATCATTCATCCAAAAATTTGTTCACCCATCCAACTAAGCATTCATCCAGCTAACCATTAAATATTCATACAATCAAGAATTTCTTATTGAGAACCTTCTGAATGTTAATTTCTTATTGGATTTTGACTTTAGAAGTTTATAGTCTAATAATCACATGTTATGAAGTAACAGGACAATCACATGTAATGAAGTAAACTGAATCAGCATAATAATTATAAGTTGTGATAGAATATGAACTAGTTAATACTAGTCAAGAAAAATGGAAATACCATACAGTACAGTATATGTACAATATGATAACATACAGTATGATATGTACTAAATTCTTGCCTTTTTTTGGTTAAATGATAAGGATTCCAACCTTGAAGAAAAATTAAGTGACATTTATTCTCGGAAATAATTATGTAACCTGTAAATATAGTGAGTGATATTGAGTAACTATGAAAGGAGTAAGTATAGCTATCTAGTCTTAGTATAATTAAATTAAAGATTAAAAGTAAATAAAATTCACAATAATATGATAATATGCAATATTTGATGTGTTACTTCATTTGTTTGCTATTCAAATTTCATTTCTCACAGTAAGCAAGAAGCAGCAGCTTTGGAAACTTATTTAACAGAAAAAAATAACATTTACTAAATAAAAGAAAGCTTTTTAACCATTGTCAATGATTCACTAAAAGGTTGAAATGAATTATAAATTGACTAAGACAGTTATCTTAACAAGAATTATTTAAAAAACATTAGGTACTGCCTGTGGGCATTTTATGTTGCACTTCAGTAAGAATTCTGTAGTGATTAATTACTTTTCATAATTAATATTTCAGGGGCAAGGAGAGAAAATGTACTTTTTTCACACCAAGAATTTTAGAACTCATGCATATAACAAGTATGTCTGTAAAGTGCATGTATTTTGACTAGAGCATTGCATTTAATTAGAAATGTGGATGTTTGCTATGAAATTATTTTTATTATTATAATTACGATTACATATTAACTCTCATTGAACTCTTGCTGAAGCCAAAAATGTGCCAAGCAAGCACTTCACACTTGTTAGCTTTCTAATCTTTGCAATGATTATAAGAATTTTCTGTTTCATTCCATGTGAAGATATGGAAGGCAAGGTACAAACACATTAGAAATTTGCTCAGGGTTGAAGAGCAGAGACTGTATTCAGACTTGAATCTTTATGATTGCAGAGCTGTTAATCACCACGCTCAAGGCCGTCCCAATCTTACTTAGCCTTTACCAGATGCCACATAATTCTGGGCTATCTCTGCTAACTTTTCTTCCTTTTTTTTTTTTTTTTTTGTAGATTGCAATAACATAGATCACTTCTCTCTGAAAGAGAATAAGAGAACTAATTATGATATTAAAAATCTATGAAGCTCTTAAAGTTGATGGACTAGGAAAGTACAAGGTGGTACTCCTATTTCTGTTAGCTGTGTGTATGTGCCCTGATTATTAAAAAAGGAAGAAAAGAAATCAATTGCTGTTCTTCTTATCTTCTTGATGGTAATACCAGCTCAGTGCTTTGAGGACTGAATTCATATTCTTAGCATGAAAGCTCACATTTGACCTTTTACTGTTATGTGTAAGAGATTGCTTTTAGAATTGTAATATTCTGTAACCAAGTAAAATTTGGCTTCAGAGTTCATTTCCCCTTCCTCTGATCAAGTGGCTGTCACTGATTCCGAAAACCCTTTTGGTCCCTATCATCTTTCTGCATGGCTCTAAGAGATTGTTCCATGAGAAAAACTAGTCTTTGAAGAATGATCACCTGGAATCTCAGCCTCTACTTTATAGTCACCTCAGCACTCAAGTTTTCTGTTACCTTAGTAAAAATTAATGGGAATAATGAATAAACTGTAGGATTATAGTGAGTATAAAATGAAAATAAGTTAATGGAAACATTCAGTATAGAGCTTGGTAAGAGTAGGTGCTTGATGCTTGGTTACAGTGTG
>NW_004567106.1:6270234-6274831 GCF_000260355.1 Condylura cristata | reverse complement strand
TATATATATATATTGCATGCATGCATGTGAAATGAGAAAATTACTAAAAAATAATATCATTAGCCTAAAATTCTACAAATTATCACTTTTTAATGAAAATCTGAGAAGTGAGAGAAGCTCTTATTTAGCTGACCATCTTCTATGAAGGAGTAAACTGGCTAAGCAAATTAAACTTCGTCTTACATAATTTAGATGTTTTTATACTTAATATATATATTTTTAACTTTTGGATGATTTAGGAATTCCATACATAGTCAAGAGGGCACTTAACAATGCACCCTCTTAATTAAGCAAGAGTTATGCTTAATAAAAAGAGTAATTTAATTAAGCAAGAGGTATGCTATTGATATTAATTTTCCTAAAGTTGTTACTGGCTTCTTTCAAAAAGGGAATAGTATTTTAATTTTATAACATCTAGAGTGGTACTTCTTTCTTAGAATAGACTCAATAAGTTCAATAAATATTTCTTGAATAACTGAAATGAATAAAAAAGTAGAAAATGTCTTTCACACTGTGCATCTTGGCCTACCTTGGCACTGTACGTCATACTGTTGAAATGACCGTAGAATAAATAGAAGAATATAATTTCAAACACATAGAAATTTTATTTTTATTTATTTATGCACACAGAACTGGGGTACTGGCCAGAGGAGCAGGGACAGGGAGAGGATTCACCAGAGACAGAGTGGAGAGCAGAATGATGAAGTATACTGTTGAGGGGAGCAGTAGGCAAAACAGGAGAGGTCTGCTGTGCCACGTGGGTCACCTCCCTGGATGGGGATTGAACTCATGCTGAAATAGCTGTGGCTAGTTTCATAATGCTACGCTTTAATCTGTTGCACCACCAGGAAAGGCCCAGCACATAGAATTTTTAGACATTTAGAATAATCCTTACTTTTAAAACTGTACAATTTTAAGTGTAAGGATATTATTGAAAAATTGTCATAGAGTAGTGGAAAGTGGTCACTGTACATAGATTCATAATCTATGTAATGTCTTTCCACCAAGTGTTTGAGAATTAATAATTAGTTTGTACACTTGGAATGAAAGCTGAACAAATCCTTACCATTAATGCCCAAGTAAGTGTGATCTCAGTCACTTTTGTATTTGAAAAATAGTTTTTCCCTCTTGTTAAAGTTAATGATTCCTTCACACTGCCAGATTAGAAGATGAATACAACTGCATTAAATATGTAAACTTTTCACTGGGTGAAATGCTTTTGGGACAGCTCACCAGCTTTTCTAATTTGGAAAGAATGGCACATTTCTGTCCTGTTAGCAAGATGCCAGAGTGTTGATTGCATTTCTGTTTGTGAAGCAACAATTAAATATTTAAAGTTTGCTTGTGTCACTACTTATTTTGGGGAAGATTCCTAATTGGCTGCATTGAACAGAGATTATTTTTGAAAAGCACATGCATTTTCATTAGACTTACTGTTTTATCAGCATTCTATATCACCAACTTCTCCTTACAGCATAAAATAATATACAGTTTTTCAGAAAAAACATTTTACAAAGTGTATAAGGCAGTCCCAGGTGTGCTCTAAGGTAATTATAACAGTAGCTATTGGTTTATTGTTTAATTATGCTTGTCTGCTCTGGGGGGGGAGGGGGCAGATATAAATTCCAAATTGCTTATCGATTGAATACAGACACTGAATTGCAGAAGTTTACAAAGGTCATAGATTGGTTGTGGGTTTCTTTTTTTTCCTTAAGCAACCAAAGAAACTGAAAAAAACAAAACAAAACAGATAAACCAATGAATCTTTCTGGATCCAATATGGTATTATTCCATCGAGAAGCAATGGCTACTATTTCTAATAAAGTAGTCCCAGCTATCATTAGTAAAAACATGCGATAGTTTTGGGAGACAGGAAGAGGGTATATGCAAAGATATACACATTTTTTCAAGTCAGGAAAGTAGTTAAATGTATTACACAGCAGCCCTTGGACTAGAGTTTATGTTCAGAAAACATTAATGATGGCATGAATAAATAAATGTAGTACAGAAGGAGTAAATATTGGGATATCTTTTTCACCTTTTCTTGGTTCTTTATTGTGCTAAAGGGGAGAGAGTTGGGAAGGCTGAAACATGTATAATGGTGTCAAAACCCAACTTAGATAATAAATTCTAATTTAAACTATTCATGTAGTTCATCAATTGCAACACACTGACTGTTGTAGAATGCTAACATTAAGGAAAACTATAAGGGCAGGAAAGTGTTTATGAGAATTCTCTGTACTTCCTGCCCATTTTTTACAAAGCTAAAAGCACTCTTAAAAAGTTTGCTATGGGCTCTCCCTGATGGCACAGTAGGTTAAAGCACAGCACTAAGAAGTTAAAAAGCCACTTCAGCATGAGTTCAATCCCTGCCTGAAGTTATCCACATGGCATGGCAGACCTCTCTTGACACACCCATTGTTCCCCTCAGCAGGGTACTTTGTCAGTTGGCCTGTTCTGCTCCCCACTCTGTCTCTGGTAAAGCCTCTCATTGCCCCTGAACCTCTGGCCTGTACCCCAGTTCTATAGGCAAAAATAAATAAATCTTAAAAAAAAAAAAGTAGTCTGCTATTTAGAAATAAAAGCACACAACTAAATTGCATTTTAATAGTCCTACTTTGGCTGAACCAAAAAAGAAACAAACAAAAAAAAAACAATGCATGGTGTAAAAATAATCTAATTCATGCTATATAATGCAGCTGAGTTCCAGCTATAATGCCAAATGAAAGCCCTTTTGTATGAAGAGATTTTAAGACTCTCAGTTCCCTTTTGTAATTTTTCAAGAGGCAGAACAACCACTGTAAGACAAAACAACAACAACAACAACAACAAAAGAATATACGGACAGATCATATTTACAATCATTAGATCCACTGGAAATTTAATGGCAAAGTTTCTGTATTTGAAAGAAAAAATTTAGAATCTGTCTGTTGTGTGGGTGTATAAAATATGATAAGAAAATGTTTTTTTTTTTCCTGCAGACTGACAATGCTGTTCCATTTATAAAGGTAGTAATTACCACCCCATCAATTCAGCCCACAGATATATATGACTGCAATAAATATAGACATATTATATTCACCTAATTGAATACTTTTAAATGAATACATCCATTGTACACTAGACAGGAAGTACTTTCATTTAGCCATTACTCCTGCTGTAACTACTTATTGTAAAAATGCAATTAATCATGTCTGACACTTCATTTTCTAATATAAGAGAAATCAATGAAAATGTCAGGTAACTAAGATTTCTAGAAAGTTGCTAGTGACACCTGCTCAATTACCAGCCTTTTTTCTAAATTCAACATTTGTAACAGGCTATATGTAGGGGAGAAATGGTCCTTAAGATATGCTGACCTAGACATTGCCTTACCTTTGCTTGAGAATTGACTGCAACTATATATATTTTAAATTTATATTCAGATGATTGTCAACTGAGTGCCCATTCTAAGCCTGCTCAGGTTGTTCGAAATAAATCTTTGCACTTTTAGGAACCATGCTCCTGTTCAACATGTGCTCAAAACAGGCCTGGATACTCCTGAAATAATGTACTAATACAATACTAAATCAATGGCTTTCTTTTAAGAATACTTAAACCAGATAAAGATCAAAACTCTGAAGGCATTTTCTCTTTCCTCCAGAATGCATGCTAACATGTCTGATAAAAAGTCTGCTACATTTGGTTTACTTCTTCTATAGCAGAGATGTTTAAACAGTGATTGTGCTTACAAAGTCACTTCATTATTTCATGCTGGTTGCTGCAGGCTTCTATCTATTGAAAGTCTAATAGGTAATTTGCTTTCAAACTTAGACAAAACTATCAATTGTGAAAGAGGTATGCTACACAGAAACTCTCTGCCTCAAATCTTGAAATAATTTCAGACCCTCCCCGGTGGTTAACAGGCTAAAGCTTAGCACTATTAAGCTAACCACAACCGCTTCAGCATGAGCTCAAGCCCCAGCTAGGGAGAGGCAGACCTCTCCTGACGTGCCCACTGTCCCCCTCAGCAGTGTACTTTATTGATCTGTCTGTTCTGCTCCCCACTCTGTCTCTGGTGAATCCTCTTACAGCCCATGTACCTTTGGCTTACACCCAGTTCTGTATACATAAATAAATAAATCTTAAAAAAAAAAGAAATAGTAAATTCAAGAAGAGAATATGTGCCAATGTAAGAAAATGCTCTTAAAATATTAGTTTTCTTGGAAAGCAAGGCATTCATATGTATGAAAAGAAATACTATAAAGTAGATAATGTTCATCTCAAGACCAAGAAAAAAAATATAAAGAATTGTGGCCCTACCATCATATAATTCAGAAGAAATATTTGGCACACACATTTTATAATTTCATTGTCATAAAACTTTGCAAAGCTCGCATTAGGGACTTCAGAAATTCTCAAAAAGAAATCTGTATATCAGGTTTATGGATACTATTTTTTTGAAGACAGACTGGAAACAAATGTCATTGAAATTATTGTAGAGTGTCTATTAGAAGTAACTATGGTCAGAGATAGTATGTGTCATTTGTGACACAAAGTATTGTTAGACACCCATACTGTGGAAAGAAACCATCTACAGTTGTAATACATTTTTTTT
>NW_004567106.1:6216905-6263714 GCF_000260355.1 Condylura cristata | reverse complement strand
TAGTGAGTCCAGGGTGTTTTCGTTTGGGTTAAAACTTGTAGTAAGTGAGTCTATAGTCCGTTTTCAGTCCTCAGTTCCTATGCCGGCTTGGATGCTGTGATATCGGCGTCTTTACTCTGCCGCCATCTTCCGGAAGTCCAGTTGTAATACATTTTTACATATGCTTGAAGAATTGGAGAAAAATTAGCACTAAGAGTCTAAAAGTTGTGGATCGATTGCAAAGGAGTGGAATAGATAAGTTAGAAGAATCATCATACAAGCATATAATTAAGGGGGTGTTAGAAATACTTTTATTTATAAAGTAATATAACCCAGAGTTTCTTTGGTTGACATTTAATGTAGGCTCAAATTCTGTATTTCATCAGTCTGCTTGTTCTGCTCCCGACTCTGTCTCTGGTAAATCCTTTCATCACCCCTGAACCTATGGCCTGTACCCCAGTTCTGTATGCATAAATAAATAAATCTTTAAACATACACACACAAGCAAACTTCTATGCTATTCTAGCAGATATGGTAGAGGTATTGTTGTATTATGAAGATTTAGATTACTTTTATTAGTTACAGTAAATCTACTATGCAAAAAATATAGCAAACAGTTGCTGTTTTCAAGAGATTTTCAGATCATCTGTTGAGATAGGATTAATTCAAAAATAGTAAAGGCCAATACAAAGAGATAGATACCCTGTTAGTGTTATATGTATTAAGGAAAGGGATATAGTCATATTGTCCTGTAGTGTGCTAACATACTGAAGGGAATGAAACTATTAAGGTCGAAATTTATAATTAGACTAAGTGAAGTCTTGCATTTGACTTGCATATAAAAATGAATGCCAGCCCTCCCTGGTGGCGCAGCGGGTTAAAACACAGCACTAAGAAGCTAAAGCCACTTCTGCATGAGTTCGATTCTCGCCTGCCCTGGAGGTGTCCACATGGCGCGGCAGACCTCTCCTGACCCGCCTGCTGCTCCCCTCAGCAGTGTACTTCGTCGATCTGCCTGTTCTGCTCCCCACTCTGTCTCTGGTGAAGCCTCTCACCCTCCGCATCTCTGGCCTGTATCCCAGTTCTATATGAATAAATAAATCTTTAAAAAATAAATAAATAAAAATGAATGCCACTAGGTGATTTTAATTTAAAAAATATATAAGTGATAGGATGTACTGCTGAAAATGATTGAGTCTATATTTTGCTATGAGGAAAATAGATATTTTACTCTATTACTAATAAACAAAATCCTATAAAATTTAGCTAGGGGCCCTCCTGGTGGTGCAGCAGGTTAAAGCCCAGCACTAAGAAGCGAAAGCCACTTCAGCATTATTTTAATCCCCGCCTGCCCCAGAGGTGACCACATGCTGCCGTGGACCTCTCCTGACCTGCCCGCTGCTCCCTCCAGCAGTGTACTTGTCAGTGGGCCTGTTCTGCTCCCCACTCTCTGTCTCTGGTGAATCCTCTCACCGTCTCAGCACCTCTGGCCTGTACCCCAGTTCTGTATGCATAAATAAATAAATCTTTTAAAAAATTTAGTTAGGATGTGATTCCTATTTCCCATTTACTCTCTTGTCACAGCTGGTATTTCTGATCAGTAGGTAAGAGAGAAATTATCATCCTGTCCTTGTTGTCTGTATATTCCTAGAGCCTTTCTTTTGGAACTTTTCTTCTTGTTTTATTGCCTTTCCACAAATCTGTGTTCACTTATATGCCCAAAGTACAATTAAGTGATCTTAAAATATGATTTCTAGATATTGTTTTTGCTTCTACCACTGATGCCATAGAAAATTCTAACTGACTGACATATTTGAAAACTCTGGCCAAGAATAGGTGTCATGCCTATGGCTGTATTTATCAGCCATTTCGTATAACTACAGTGATGGCAGGGGACATTTTTATTCTGCTTAGCAGAAAAAAAAATGTATTTCCTATAGTATGAAAAGAAAAAATAAGCTTTATTGATAAGAAATGATGATGCCCTTCAACTTATAAGTAGATATCAGAAAGCATTCCTTAACAATATCAGCAAAATCTCAGACGGCAGCATCCCTCTTCATTTATTACATGCCCAAATGTTACAATAGCTCTTTTGGATGTCCATATAGGGGAATATATCAAGGAATAGAAAGAAGAGAGAAGTAAGACCTACAGAGGAATATGGGAGTAGAAAGAGAAAAGAGAGACCAGGATACAGAGAAGAATCCATATTTCTGTCATAAAGGAGTGGGGCAGGAGGATGATGATGACTCAAAGTTCTGGCATTGGAAAGTAGAGTTTTAAAATAATATGTTAAATAAGAAAAAATGGATAATTCATACATCTTTTGCTGAGTCCTAGGAAATACTGTAGCCAAAGGCTGTGAGGGGATATGAGGATATATCTCTTTCAGGATTACCCATGATTTGAAATTTATTTGTGGAAATAGAAAGGCTGGGAAGATCAACAATAATTACATCTCTGAGAATCAATATTTAGTTTGAATGACTCTTGACCTTGACATTCTCTGGAGCTGACCAAAATTAGATCAGTGGTCTTGAATGGGAACATCTTTGCCATGAGATATTTTTCAGTTGATATTTTGTAGTGAATTTGAGGTCTCAGTTGGAGATGTTACAAATCAGGACAAGAATTCAAAGATTGTAAATAAATACTCTGAGTTAGCCCTGTGTTGCTTTTTTAATTTTGGTCAGGAACTAAATAAGACTTAGAGATATTGCCCTATATTAAAAGAATGTCTAATTAGCTAAATGAGAATTAACACTGAGAAAAATAAGGGGATACTTTACATGTAATAAGAATAAACAAATTGGGGAGATAAAGAGACTAGGACAAGAGTCTGAATCTTTGCTCAATAACCTGCAAAATGTGATGGCATTTCACAACTCACTTAAATTTTGTACCATGAGGATAATAACTTCATAGCATGTCAAACTGATTAAATAATTTCAAACAAACAAACAAACAAAAAAACACCTAACCCATTTCCAGGCACACCACACAACAGTCACGACATCTATTCATCATTTCCTACCTGTTTATAGATGAGGATGTGCTCAAGATGGAAAGGTGCAAACAAGAATGCTACTAGGAAGATCTAAGTTTCCAAATTAATTGCTAAAAATGGAGGTGGCACAGCAGGTTAAAGTACAGCATTAAGAAGCTAAAGCCACTGCTGCAAGAGTTAGATCCCAGGCCCCCGGAGGTGACCCACATGGTGCAGCAGACCTCTCCTGACCTGTCTGCTGCTCCCCTCAGCTGTGTACTTCGTGGATCTGTTATTTTTGCTTCCCACCCTGTCTCACTGCCCCTGCACCTTTGGCCTGCACCCCAATTTTATGTGCATAAATATATAAATTTTTAAAAAAATGTAGGAGGCAATGGGGTTCCTGGGTTCCTGTAGTTCTGCATCAGACAACCTGGTTTTAAATCAAAGGTTTATTCCTCCTGGTGTGAGGCCCTCAGCCATTCCATGTGTATCTGTACTGAGATCTGTAAAACAGGAATGTGGGATAATAGAAACAAACAAAATCATATCCTTGGCACCTGCCACTGCATATTGCCATTTGTTTTGTTACTTTGCTTGTATTGTGTCGTCTTTGTTTGTTTCATCTTTGCTTTCATAGAGTTTAACAACAAATACAAAAGCATGACATTTGATTCGAGTGTAATATCCTGTGCCTGTGAAAGACAGGTGTGGGCCATGAATGGATATGCAAGGAAGAGGCCTTAAGCATTATGTTAAGTCTTGTTGGCTCTGATAAGGAAGGAGGGGGTGCAAGGCTCCCAAACTGACACCCACATAATGCAAGCAAATAAAGAATAGGCCTACAGTGTCCAGTAAAAAGGGTTTCTTCCCTCAGGGAGGGATGTAGTTATCTGTACCCGACTGAGAGATGTACTGTGTGGATGACAAGTTTTTCTTCCTGTGGGATCTGTCTTTGTGTTGCAAGCTAAAGGAAAAAAAAAATCCAATGCAAAAACAAGTATTACTCTCAGCCAGACACTTAATCATGTCCTTTTGAAGATACTGGTGCCCTTTATTGCTGACTCTTTTATTTCCAAACTCCCCATGGGGCTATATTGAGGATAAGTTACTTGTTAGAAATTAGGTATACATTTTTCTTTCTGTAAAGAGACTCTGCTTTTGAATAGATGGTAGAACTGAGTTGGCTTCTTGATCTGGCCTTTTGCTACTTTGTCATTGGATTTCTGCCTTTGGCAAGAATTCAGCTACTTTTTAAGAAGTACTTCTTTTTTTTATCGAACAAGAAAACTTTAGATATTTTTTGTTAACATTGTTTTTCTATAAAAACAGTAATGTGGAAATTTATCAATTTCATACAGGAATCAGTTTTGCAGATTAATGTTACTCTGCAATGCCATGCATTAACTTTATTACATTTATGTTAAAGTATTTTATGTGTCACAAGTGATCTCAAGGTCATTTTATTTTTAATTTAGTATAATATGTGGTACATTATTGTATGTTTTAATAAGTGCAATATGATTCTATAACATTTTTAATAAAGAAAAAATGTATTGTTGCAAATGCTATTAATATTACTCTACAAGAATTAGCACTTACTCAGGGTGACCATAGACGTGGAGAGTGGTTGGAATTGACTGAACATTATACACACTCTCTTATTATACCACAGTGACCTGAATAAATTTTCAATAGTTTTACCTAAAATGGTTGCCCAGCATCATACTTATCATTTTGTTTATAAGGTCAAGCTTTTAAAATGATTTATGTTTGCGTGTGTAATAGCATTCCCATAAAATTTTCTTATTTGATCTATGTGCCTTACATCAACTAGTTCCCTGATAAAGCTAATATTATGATCAAACATGGATTTGCAAAGGTTTAATTATCTGCTGATGTTTGTCAATTCTTATCTCTATTTTCATGAAAATGAGGATAGCCTAAGGTCAGTGTTCTATTCATCAGTCCTTAATGATCAGATGTATGTGGTAAAACACATCAACAAGATGTCATTACTTAAAAGTCCTTTAGTGATGTCTAGGCATTCAACTTACTAATCAGTTGAAGAACAATTTATTCAGATAAAAATGAGGTCATGTTTTCCCAACATTCAAAACTGAAATAAAGGTTAATTTTCATTTCTATTGTCTCCATTTAACCAGATTAAATTTAACTTTACTCATCTATACATAAACTGCCTATTATAAAAACGAGGAAAATTAAGAACTTAAGTCCTTGTTAAGAGCTAAATATGAATTCCGGTAGGTAACTAAGTAATAAGTATATTAAGACCCAAGATTCCCATTTCTTCAGAATATTTCAGAAACATTTTTGCCTTTTAAAATTTTAATACAGAAGTTATAAAAAAGGAGATAACAAGTATAAACACTTACAGCATATGCTAAATATACTTATAATCAAATAGCCGTGGATAAAAAAAGAAAAGAGAGGAGGTGGGAACTGGTACCAGCTCCAAAGAAATTCTTAAATTTGCAGTACTTAGGCATTGGAGACTTTTTGTTTTATTTTTTTTTTGGGGGGGGATGAGGCAGTAGAGGATTAATTAAGTCCTGAATTCCTAATACAACAATATATAGACCTTACCAAAAAAGTGAACTATGTATTAATGATTTACTTATTGTCACAATAGAATAATTTTTACTTCATACAATTTTATACTAATGGAATCATACAATATGTATTCTTTTATCTGATTTTTCACACAGAAAAAATGATTTTTGAATTAAATCTATATTGTGTGTAGCATTTGTTTAATTATTTTTATTAATAGATGAAATTTTATTGTATGGCTATACTACATGTTTATCATTCCCTTGATGATGGGTATTTGGGCAGTTTGTCTTGGCACATTGCATTATGGGAGGAATGGCAAAGGTAGAAGGAACGAACTGTAAAAGGATACTGGAAAATATTTGGTGTGAATGTCTATAAAATTCTCTTAAATCAAGTGATGATCTGGACAATAAATATGTTGCAACTGATTAAACCATACTCTTAACATATATGCAGTTTATTATATGCAAATTATACTTTAATAAACTGTTAAACTATCAATGGGTAGTATGTCTGACTTATTTTTCATGCTGCCAACACAATTCCTTATTTTCCACTGTCCAAAATAGATTTGGACAGATATTATCATCAACATCATAACATCAATATTTTCTTCAGTGTATAGTCATTTCAACTTTACCCCGTCTAAGAATTATGTAATTTACATAATTGGCATACATTTATGTAATTTACATAATTGACATACATCCTTAACATAATTTGCATACATTTCAAGAAGCAGCTAAAGTTTCTTTTTTATTAAAATAAAGATTTATTTATTAATGCATACAAGAACTGAGGTACAGGCCATAGGTGCAGAGGTTGAGGGGATTCACCAGAGATAGAATGTGGAGCAGAATAGATGGACTGACTGAAATACACTGCTGAGGGGAGCAGCAGGCGAGACAGAAGAGGTCTGCTGTGTCATATAGATCACCTCCCTGGCTTGGGATCAAATCACCTTGCAGTGACTGCAGACAGATTCATAGTGCTGGGTTCTAATCCCTTGCACCACCATGGAGGGCCCTTAGATAATGTTTCATTCACACATTCACCTTTCCATGGGTAAGTTGCAACTTAGTATGGAAATACAATAGGCAGATTCACTTCTAGAACTTCCTGTCCAGGTTTCTCCACTACCACTTAGTTACAGCTTTTTTATCCTTCTTTCTTATGTAATATCCTCAGGCAATTTTTTCCCCTGTGGATTCTGCTTAAACTGGTAGGATAATTTGCCTCAGTTTTATGAAGGTGGTAGAGAATATTTATGCTCATTATGCAAGTGCAATTGAATGTCTTTAAAATAATTTTAATGCATATCATATGATTATTGGAAAAAAATTAAAATACTACTGAAGTGGTAACAAGTAGGGTCAATGATGATATAGTTATTTCATACATTTAGGCGAATACTAATCGTTTGATGAATTACTCAGCAGTTAAGTGAAAGCATATTCAATAACTTGGTGGACTATTTCTAGCAGTATATATAAGGCATAAAAAAGTCTATATAACAATTTTGTGTTAAAAAGATAATTTTTTATGTTTTATGGCCATTTGACAGTGATTGCTGAACATCTGGTTAATCAACAATGGATTACATATTTAAATCTACTGTTCACTTGCATATTTTGTATATTCATAATGAATATTGAAAAATTTTTTAAGTATACAATTTGTCATTCTAAAACTTATTTTTGTGTAATACATATGATAAATTGCTGTGTATGTAACATTTTCATATTTTATATACTTTTTATGTACATTTTAATAAACATTAATTTTTAAATAGTTGTTTTTAGTGCTTTTTCCTTAAATTATGTTCTTAGCAAGCATTTATCTTATATAAATTGGACATACAACTTTATGGAAAAAAATGAAATAAATGGTATATGAACCCTGTCTTGAAGGAGGAGACCAGGGAGATCTCAGGTCCACACTTAGATTTGATACCAGTTAGACATGTATGATTTCCCTCATTATCAGCTTTCTTACTTCTAAGATATGGCCTTAATTAATTGACAAGTTTCTTTTGAACTCTAAGAATGTGCCAACAATTTTTGTCATTTTGGAATAGGCTTCTTAAATACAAAAATGTGTTCGAGGAGAAATAGCGTATTTTCAGAAGTGTATGTCTGAATTAGAATTTTTTTGACAATAGTAAGTGTGAGGGAAGAGTTTTGGGGAGAGGACACTGAATTATTCAGGCTAGATGGTTTCCACAATGACTCATCATTGACAGAATGGATGTATATCCACTCATTTCACCCACCCACTGCCAATGTTGACAAAGCCCTTGGCAAGATGACATTATTTAAAATGTCACCTGTCACCCATTTTTACAACTTAATAAGATATCAAAGTCTTCCAAATATCTTGAATCTTATAACTTTTGCCAAAAAGACTTCTCATTATACAAGTACATTTTAAATGTGTGATATCCCCTTATTTAGTTTTTTTTTTAAACTTTGCTTTTGTTCTAAGTTTGTTTGTTTGGAGCTCACTTAATTTCTTTTCAGTCAAAATACATGACTTAAAGAAATAATGTGATTTTTTTTTTTTTTTACAGAAGTACTTTCACATTTGCAGTTTAGTATGGAGAAGGAATATGATAGATTGAAATTTGTAATTGGAAAATATTCTCTTTCAGTGTCTGAATTCTATGACAGGAAATAAAAGAAAGATTGGAAATTGAAAGTATCAATGCCCACCATTCTGAGCGAAATTTAATTTCCCACCAATGGTGGTAAATGCAGAGATAGAGGGAAATAGGTCTTTGAATTTCAAATATGTAGCCCACACAGAAGCATTACAAGTTAGGGAATAAGCTGATGTTTGAAAATAAATAAAAAATAAATAAAATCAAGAGATTCTGATATTTGTGCTTTTTCAAATAAAATGCTGAGAAAAGCTTTGGAGTTACTCTACAAGACACTCACCAAGGTTGACAGAATCTATCAGATCTTGAAAGAAAGATTTAGATTAGAAGGCAGGGGCTAGGGAACTTAGTTTGTCTATCGAGGCCATTGAAATGATTGTTTCCTTCAAGATTGTATTGCAAAGGGTTCTCATTATTTTCAAAGTGAGCAGAAGCAAAGTGATTTTCTCAGTTGTCAAAAGATGTATTTATAAATGCAACACAATCACTAAACCTTATCACTCCAGGCTCAAGTATACGAACAAATATATATATATTTCTAAACATTTTTTTAATCAAGAAAAGATTACTATAGAGAGGGCAGTAGCAATCAAGCCAGATGGCTGTCATAGAGTTTACCAGGAACTATTCCTATGTTTGCTTTTCTTTGTACAAAAGAAAAATGTTTGGGTAAAAGGGGTATTATAATCTTTAAATGAAATACAAATAGAACAAGTGTTTAAATTTAGGTGTCTTATTTTATGCACTTGCCTACCTGGTAGAGTTTCTTCATTTTTTGTTGTTTTCACTTCTGTTTTTAAACCCTAACTTTAATTCTTATTAATAAAATCATACAATTTTTACTATATCAAAGAAGCGGAGAGTTTTCCTATATTAAATTAAAAATGCTGTTATTTATAATGAGATTTCTAATTTACACAAAAACTTTTAGGTGAACAAAGGAAATCTGTTTTCACAAAGAATATTCTGTCTGTAAAATTTGTTAATAGTACAAGAATTAGTGCTTAAACTGTAGTGTGTATAAAATAGTTAAGATGATCCCTTTGTTATGGGATAATTCACTTTATATTTTATAGTTATTTTATATTTTATAAAGTTGATAACCTGCAAATTCTTATCAGTGGTTAAATATTCACCTTTTCTCAAAAGAATTTTCTCAGTCTCTATTCATGATATGAATACAAACTTCAAGTGGACAGTTAAACATGTCAATATATTTACATATTTTGCATCTGGAAAATCAACTTTCTTTCACCTGTAGCAGAACAGCTGTTTTAAAACTGGCGTGTCTCAGTACCTAGAGTGGCATAGAGTATCCCATTCCAGAAGATGAGTACAAGAGCAGTGAAACAGGAAGGGTTAGCCCACACTTATACTGCTTTTCTTCAACAGTTTGTTGCTTCAAAAAGTATTTTGTAAGCATCTTATGTACATGAAACTTATGAGTTAGATATCATGTCTAAATTATCTATTTTCTTCAATGTCCAGATCAACTTTACACCTTCAGCATATTTTTTGTACTTTCAGCCTACAGCTTTTACTTTCTGATCTTGATTTGTTCATGTATATTTTTAGCCATAATTTAACACTTGATTATCTATAAAAACACACCATTATGATTGCTTTTTTCTTATTTTGCCGATTATGTTGTAAACTCAGAAGACTGAAATTTGTTACTTCTTTTGTATCATTTAACATTATCAATGAAATAATGGCTATTTAACCTGTAACCTAACTCCTTTCAAATGGTCTTGGCTAAGCCAAGTCATGGGTGAAGTCATATAGTATACCAACACATTTTCTCTCATACTCTGAGAGAATACTATATGGATGTCCATAGCAGTATGCACATTTTTGTCAAAATGTACATATGAAATTTAGTTTAGGAAGGGTAGGCTAACTATAAAATATTAAATGGACATCTGTGTTAACACACTAACTATGGGTAGTCTCAAATACAGTCCTGTAGAGTAACTTAAGGTTTAGACTCTAAACTTAGTAATGGGTAGACAAAGAAGCTTACAATAGAGAAGGATAACTGAGTCAAAGAGAGACAATAAATCACATTCTATTCTGCTGGTAAAGGAAGAGAGTTGGGAATATTATTTATTTATTTAACTAAAAAATATTTATTTATGCATACAAGAACTGGAGTACAAGCCAGAAGTGCAGGCAGTCAGAGGATTCAGCAGAGACAGAGTGGGGAACAGAATAGGCAGATTTACTGAAACACACTGCTGAGGAGATCATCGAGAGAGACAGGAGAGGTCTGCCACAACATGGGTGAGTCACTGCCCTGGCCGGGATTGACCTCAAATTGCAGGCTGTGTTGCTGCATTTTAACACGTTTGACCACCAACGAGGGCCCTGGGGATATTATTTAAAATCCAGGAAAAACAAAACAAAACAAAACAAACAAACAAAAAACATGCACTACAGGAACATTATTTATAAAGAAATCATGACAAAATACAAAAGAGATCACAAACACAGAAGAGAAAATCTAACAGAATTTAATGAGAAGCAGCAGACATTCAAAATTAGAATAGCCTATGTTAAATATGATATAAAGACTATATTACATTACTCACCATTTATTTTTTTTTTCTAAGAGAAGGCTGAGAGAATAAGAGATAAAAGGACAAATCTCTTCTCCTTTCCAAACTATTATATTATTCATGAAAATGAATCCATAAACTGAGCTCATTACCTGATATACTAAGGTCTTTATTTACCAGTTATTTATATGAGGAATATTCAGTAGTGTATTAATAGCAAAATGGGCAGAATGAAGCGAGAGACAGAGAGAGAATAAGAGAGAGAAGCACTGGAATTCTACATCTCCATAAGCTTATCTGGAGTGTCTAGAGCATTTCTGCAGTGTGATTCCTCAGCTAGACTGTCTGTAAGGGCCCACTGCCTGACAAATGCCATGATTCCATCATCCTATCCTGGTCTTATTCTGAACTTCCTTCCATATCTAATTCTGAACCAGATCATCCCTAACGTGATGGAGAATCAAGAAGCTGCCTGCTTAGGAAATCATAAAAAGGCTAACTGTAAAAGATTGGAATTAAGGGCCCACAAAAGATCTGTTGGTGCCCGTCATTCCTGCTGGCTTCAGAATGACTCAGGCCTCCCAACAAGATCCTGAATGTAGAAACTACGTATTCAAATGCCAGAAGGATTTAGGCATGACTGAGCAGATGGCTGTTTAAATAAAATGACTTTCATTGACTTCTTATTTTTCTTCATAAAATGGGTGTTATGATTCTGGCTAATCTTGTCACAGACATTTTGCTACTAAAAAAGCTATTATTTGAATATTAAGTATACCCCATTTTTTCATTCACATTTGAGATTTGATCTACCTGAGTTGGCAGATGTGATTAGGAATGCAGTATTTGGAGCTAAATTTGCAGAAGAAAAAAAAAAAGATTAAGCAAGAGAAAATCTGCTATATAATTCCTTTCTTAGAGGGAAAAAAAAAAGAAAAAAAAAAGGAATGTTTTAAAAAAGGAAAGAAGTTTTGTGGATTTTTTTTGCTATCAGCATTTATCCTGACTTTCCTTCTGAATGGATGCACAGACCAAGATGGATTATTCCTTTGGGGCTTTTATAGGTTCTTTGTCTCCTCTAATATATCTTACATATGGCTGCTTGATAAATAATGTCATTTGCCTAATGTATAAAATACAAATGTTTAATTTTTATGTGCTCTAGCTCCAGTACACTTTCCAGTCTTGTCCCTCCAGGGGCTTCCATACATATCTTATGTTCTGTCACAGTAAATGGTTCATTGTTACTGTAAATTATTTCAATAATATCAATTATCTTCCCTTTACTATATCATTGCTCTGACTCTTCCTGGAATTCATTCTCATGTCTCCCCTTACTCACACTCAGTCAAAACTCAAAATGCCCTTCACTTTCTAAGTGTATTCCATGAAACACACTTTAGTCACACTTGCAGAAAGGAACTTTTTGCAATGAGCCCCCATGACTTTTTAATTCTTTTAATATGACCTAGATTAATTTCTCCCTTGCATACATTCCTTGTTTTTAATGTATGTATATATTTTAAATTCTTTACAAACCCTGCTTTCATTTCCACATTTTGCTAGGATTTAACACTTTCTGGCATAGAGTAGACATGCAATGTATAAATTTTTAACAAAGGGGGGGGCAGAGATACACTCACGGCAGTCAAATTTCACTTGAGCAATTTAATCATAAGGTAAAATCAGAGAATAAGGATCAGCAATAAAAATATTCAGTTCAGCCCTGATCATTTTCAATGAAGAGTAACTTTACATAATCATTAAATAATTCTCAATTATCTACCACTATGGACACAGTCATATTGCTTCCAATTGTCCAGTCGTTCTCTGGAGGGACGGTTGGTGAAGCATATTTTTTACAAAGTAATCAAGACCAACTGATTTTAATATTTCCTATCATTTCAAAAACTGTGTTTCTGAAAATTAACTGAAAGACATAATTTCCAAAAAAATATTTGGTGAAGAGTAAGAAGAAATAATTATTTGGGGTTCTATGTAACACATACTTATCATGGTCAGTGCTAAATCTAGTTATTTTTACAAATACCTATTGCCTTAAATTCCTGTACAGTCACATGTCATTTTTCAAGAACATCATAGTATGCTATATTTTAACAATATTTGGGGACTATATTTTAACAATACCAAAGTCTTATCACACATTATCTCAGTTTTTCATTCATGAATGCTACCTGCAATAGCACACTTTTAGAAGTGGAATAAAGAAAATAAAGTGATTCAATATCTATAATTAGATAGCACACTGCTATAATAGCATCTTTAACAAAGGACAATTTCCTTTTTGATCTTGCTTGAACTAAATGTCATCTGCTAAATGTTAATTTGTTACAGTTTCCATTTCAATTAATCCTCAATTCAGAACACTCACAGGTTGAAATATTAAGACTACATTCTATTGATTTGGTTGCTAACAGAGAATAAACTGACATATAGCAAGTCTCTTAGGAAACTGCTGTTAGTAAGTACATTTTATAAGTGCAACTTTCATTAAATTTTTCTTTAAGAAAACAAACCATACATTTGCTTTTTTGCAAAGGGAACACATCACTTTAGTCAACATCAGATCAAGAAAATGAGCATCATCAGCACTATATAACAATTATGCCTTCTTATGGTGCCTCCTATTAAAGCTAGTCATTACCCTGAATTCTAACTCTGTTATAGTCCAGTTTCTCTGATAGACAGTGTCTTAGTTCATTCAGACTGATATACTAAAAATACCACAAGCTGAAGATGGTTTAAACAATACTTATTCTCACATTGCTGGAGACCAGAAGGTGCAGGACAAAGGCAGAAGGGAAACTTCTTTCTGTTCATCGTAGGTCATCTCTTTGCCATGCTCTGACATGGGCAAAGAACAAGACAATGCTCTAGGGTGTTTTTTTCTAAAGGCATGATCCTATTAATGCCCTCAAAACTGGTACCTTCATTGGCTTGACTCCAAATATTATCA
Source organism: Condylura cristata (assembly GCF_000260355.1). Taxonomy (NCBI): domain Eukaryota; kingdom Metazoa; phylum Chordata; class Mammalia; order Eulipotyphla; family Talpidae; genus Condylura; species Condylura cristata. Next base: position 6,249,975 of record NW_004567106.1, on the reverse strand, counting down.
TTTTGTGGGTTAAGATCTTAACATATGAATTTTGGAAAATACAAATACTCCATCTATAAAAGATAGCTAGGAAAAGAAAAGGGGGTGTAGACTCATCAGCATGTGGACTTTTGTTTCTGGTTCCTTTGTTCAAAATTATAGTAATCACAGTCATTTATATATTATTGTGTGTTATGATACACATTGTTCATTTTCACTGGCATATTATAACCTATTACAGGAATCTAACATCATTGATTTACTCCATTCTTGAAGGACATCTGATTTGATTTGAGTTTGGGATTATATCAAAAAGAGCTGTTATAAATATATTTACATGACTGCTGAAGTGGAATTTCTGGGTCACAGGATACACATGTTCATGCCTGTTGAATATTTTATGTAAAAATTTAATGTAACTTGTTTCATATTTATGCAATATTTAGTAGCCCATAAAAATTCATGTGAAATCACTCAAATACTAAAATTTAGGTAAATAAGGAGGCTGTAAGTGTATCTATAACCATGAACACATACAAGGAAGAGAGGGTGAGATGGGCTAGAATGTGAAATTTCATAGCTTTGACTTATAATTTACAGAGCCAGACACATGTTTCACATAGTCAGGGATTAACTTTTTGAGTCAAAGAAGTAATATCATTAATTTTAGGTTCTTTGTTAAATAATGTGGAACAGAACGAGTTCAAGGGATTAATTGATATCTCAGGAGGTCTCATACAGCAGCCTTAAATTTTAATCAGTACCTTGAATTGTTATTTCCAAAAAGTCCTGGGTCTCTATGACACCACTAGAAATACTGACTTCCTTCTGTTTAATGCATTTTCACCAAACACTATGATAGAATTAGCTTAATTTTTCCAAGTTAAATCACTTTGAGGAAAGAGGATGATGAAGTATGTACTATTAGTGCATCAAAATATTTGTTTGAACTTTTACTTTCGTAAAAGGATAATTTCAATGCCGATATCCTGTTTTATTACTTCAAAACAGGGTAGAGTGGTTCAAAGGTGGAAAAATCTGTTTTAAATTTTAAATTATGGTGAGATACAACTTTTTTAATGTAATAAATTCTCCTGGTTATTTATAAATGTCTATATTTCAAATATCAAGTGCAGCATACATAAATTATGCACATTAAATCTACTATATCCCTCTAAGATTAGCTTGATAAAAAAATCTCAAGTTTACTCTAGGTGGTAATAATAATAACAATAATAAAAACTAATTTTATATAATATGTGACTCTATAGTCAGTAAAAGAGCTGATAAGGCAAAAGAAAAAAAAGTACAGTAAACCAGCAGGGATATTGTAGGTGACTTATATATATATATTTAAAGATTTATCTATTTATGCATGCCTACACCCTGGGTGACCCTCTATTTATAGGTTGAACTGACTGACAGGCACAAGCACGCTTGACATGGTGTTTGCTTAATTGAAGGGTTTGACCAGGATATATAGCTAAGCATTGTGAAAGACAGGCCTAACTAACTGATGTCATTTTTTTACTTCTCATTTATTCATACTGCACATTGCTGTCCTCATCCACATTCTGCTGAAACTATTCTCCAATTAGTCATCTATAACAACATTTCCAAATCAAACTCATCTTCTAAGTTCTTACTCAGACATGCTTATGTCCTCTGTGTCTTCTTTTGGTTTGTGAGTATCAGTGTTATTGGTCGTAACTGCCCAAGTTTCTTTTCTTTGACTAGCTTTTCTATTTTGCTTAAGGTGACACAATGGGCCCTCCTGGTGGTACAGGAATTAAATTACAGTGTTATCAAGCTATCACCAGCCACTGATGCACAAGTCAATCCCCAGCCAGGGAGCTGACCCACAAGGGGCAGCAGCCCTCTCCTATCTTGCCTGGCTGTTCCCCTCAGCAGTGCATTTCAGTAGATCTGCCTATTCTGCTCCACACTCTGTCTCTAGTGAATCCTCAACACCTTCCCTGCTCCTCTGTGCTGTATCCCAGCTCTTGTATTTATAAATAAATTAAAAAGAAAACTTAAAAAGAAGTGATACAGAGACTCAAAGTGCCCCTTCAACTGCAGTGTCTAAGGAGAACTTGAATTATTTTGTCAGTCATTCCAATAGGTCAATAAAACAAGTCCATTTCCAAAATGGTCAGCAAAAGCATTTGTGGGGTTTCAACTCTACTATCTGTCACCCCAGAACTTCTTCAAATTGGAAATGATTCAATTCTAAAATAGAGGAAGCAGTATATTTTTGGACATACCTCAGACTTTGAAATCAAATGACTTAGATTCAGGTCCCATTTTTGCCATTAAAAGCTATTGAAATTTGAAACATTGATTTCCCTAACCAGAGTAATATGGTGCTGTTACTAGAGCTTATAACATACAGATAATATAAAGAACAAGTAAGATAATGGTTACAAATACCCAAATAACTTTTCCACTTTAAATACAGAATAATTTATTAAGTTTTATTCTTTTGGGATAAAAAATGGACATCTTATCTTGAGAATAATAGAAATGCAACTCCTTCCAAAATTAATAAGCCACTAATTCAATTCCAATTAGGAAAATAATCATAATTTATATGAAGGAAAAACATCTGAGAACAAATAAGTTTTAAAAAATAGTAAATATTAATAATGACTTGCCTTTTATATTAAAAAAAGCTAAATGAGATATTAGAACAGACAGGACAGTTTAAAAATCACAGATCTCAATATGTAAAGCCTGGGGAAAATTAGTAGTAACTGGATCAACCAATTCATAAATGATATTGGCAGAGTTGGTTACTCAACCAGAAACAAATAAAAATGGAACCCTCTCAAAATTTCTATGTGGATAGAAGTTTTAATTTTAAAATCTAAATAAAAGTAACTTTCTAATCAAGACTGAAAATTCAACTTGAAAATTAAAAACTCTGAAAATTGTGGAAAATACAAAGTAAATATATGTTCATTAATCATGATAACATAAAAAAAAAGCCAATATCATATCTGAAGGGAAAATATAGCACACTTGTGAATCAGAAGAAAAATTCCTTCAATATACCCACAACTCTTACAAACTACCAAGAAACAACAATTCAGGAGTAAATGACTAAAATAACTAACTTGTGATTAAAAATGAAATTTACCAATTATGTGAAAAAAATCTCATTGATGAATGTTGTTATAAATACAAAATAAGGATTAAAAATAATCATTCTATATCAGATTGATAAAAATATAAAGGAGTTATAGTATCTAGTGTTTGTGAGGATATAGGATAAAGGGATTCTTATAAATTGGAAGTAAAACTTAAAGTGCCATGGTCCTTTGGGGCAACAATCTTAACAACAGAATTTTAGATGCAATATTCACCCCAGCAATACCCAACTTCCTCTTGGTAACAGAAAATTACTACGGATGAACAGAAGCTGTAAATAAATTATTTGTTCCAGTAGAAGAAAGGTTGAATAATGCACTGCATGATCACATCATGATTTCTCAGTTAGTCACTTTTAAAAATGAATTAAAATAGTCACATGAGGAAGGAATGGAAAGTATGAACCAAAAACCAGTACTCAAATTAGGGTAGATTCACACCAATCTTATAGATCATTTATGCAAACATTTTCCTGGTCTATTTTGTCCCAAAGTGTTATCTAATCATGAAAAAATCCAGAATTTGATCATGAAAAAACCCTAGAGATGTTAACATTTGTAGGATTACTGAAAGATAAGATTTTTTAAAAAGTTGGACTATTGAATGAGGAGGGAAATGATATTGGCAGAGTTAATCCCACAGAGTTAAACCTACAGACAGAGGTGTAAAGGCAGCAAGAGCTGAAATGGGAAAGCCTGTCTATTTGGGAGCTGCTGGGGGTGACACCTTCCAGAGAGAAAGTACTAAGGAGAGAACCACTCATTCTGCTTTGCTTTACACAATAAATTGAGGCTAACACAAATTTTCCTTTATAAATTACCACTACGGATATCTCAGGAAAAAAAAAAAAAAGTCAGCCTTACTAAGTGTTTTAGTTACAAGGCTTATTCTATAGGAGATTCAGAGTCCTTCACTGAAGGAAATAGATGATTCAACAACCGTTCTCCAGTGCCCTCAGCCTCCCCATTCTTAGCTTACCCAAGACAAAGCTGCATTCTTTCTTGGTTCACAGGCTAGTCAACACAATCAAACAACACTCAGGGCAAAGTGAAGTCATCTATCATTATTTTTCACTACTGTAAAGAATGAGGCAAAGAGACTGGTGTAGTTATAGTTTTTTCCTTTCAGAGATCCATTAAAGGAAATTGATGGACACATTCATTAATTATGAAAATCATTCTGGGTCCATGTCATCAAAAATATCACTATAGTCAGAAAACATGTAAAATATCCATTTTCTCCCACTTTGAAATGAAGATAAAATTCTGAGTTCCTGAATATACCTAATTTAACTCAATCTTATTTTCATGAAAATATACTTAACAAAGAAGCAAAATGCAATGTCATCTAAATTAACTCTTTCACAGATCTGCTCAGTATAGGTTTTAAGAGTAAAAACAGAGAAGATGAAGTATATTTGCAGTGTACTAAAAGTTGTTTTCTCATTGTACCCAAAGATTTTTGAAAATATTTAGTGAGAGCCTCTTAACTGATCTCTACAAAATTGTTTTGAAGGTTCATCAGTAGCTTATTTTCCTTGTAAACCATTGTCTGAGGCCTAGAATGGGCTGAAAGCTTGAAGTGTGACCTCAAGTACTATTCTTGTGTACTTGAACATGTCACCCTCCATAACTCAAAATGTATGCCAATGTTAAATATTCATACATCATCTCCAACCTATTCAGTGTATTTATTTTTGTTACTATAATTATACTGTTTCATTAAATATTTTACATACTAATAAAATAGAAGTTTGGAATCAAAAAACTATCTCTATAAAAACTTTTGGAAAGACTCAAGAACCGATACTATTAAATTGACTTTAAATATAATGACATTAAAATATTGCAAAAAATAGCATGAGTCTTGAAAGATTTGGCATTTATATTGCTTACACTTATTAAACTCTTACTCTACTGCAAATAAACCAAAGAGATGAGATGGGTGATGAATTTAGATATGTTTTATGTACAAAAAGATAGTGTGCAATTGTATTCCGATGAACGCATCTCTGCACAAAGTATCTCTACAACAAAGTTAATGAAATATTTTAAGTTAAAATCTGCCAACTTTGTATCATGTCTTACAAGTTCTGGCTTTAATGGGTAACTTTTTAAAACCAACCAATCATAAATTCCAATAGCACTGGCAAAGAAAATTTCAATTGCCCATTAGGATTTTTGAGTTAGAGAACAAATATCAGATTTACTCTTAAATGCAAAATAATTTTAATTAAAAAGTACTCGTACAACTATAGCTCAATCTTTACTAAATTTCCCTCCATCAGTTTAGCTCTTAGAAAAACTAAAATGATGTGATTAAACAGTGTGCACACTGAACTAAAAGCAACCACTATGGCATTTCATTTTAGAAGACCTTTGAACATACTTATTTTCATGACATTCGTTTGAGTTTTTCTTTTCTTTTTTTAAATTGAGGTACCATGGCTTACATTATTGTTGGTATTTAGTCATCACACCCCCACTGTGCATCCCCCTACCTAATCACCCATAATCTAGAGACACAGTCCATTTTAATCCCCTCCGTCTCTGTTCCTATACCGCACACCTCACTGCAAGCTCCAGTTCTAAAATCAGATTTCAAGGGTTAGTTTTTCAGTTTGCCTTTATGGGTTGAGTTTTCTAAACTGGAGTTATTACTATAAATACTATGGTATCAGTGTCAAAATACTATGGGAACTACCAAAGGGAGGAATGAAAGAAAAACTCCCATTTTGAGAAAGGATAATGGGGCAGTGAATTTCTTATTGGGTAAGACTCTCACTATCAATACGATGGCTAGATTTTTTTTTTTTAAGATTTATTTGTGCATACAGAACTGGGGTACAGGCCAGAGGCTCAGGGGTGGTGAAAGGCTTCACCAGAGACAGAGTGGGGAACAGAACAGGCAGATCAACGAAGTACATTGCTGAGGGGAGCAGCGGGCGGGTCAGGAGAGGTCTGCCGCGCCATGTGGTCACCTCCTGGGCAGGCGGGAATCTAACTCATGCGGAAGCGGCTTTAGATTTTTAGTGCTGTGCTTTTACCCGCTGCGCCACCAGGGAGGGGCAGATGGCTAGATTTTTTTGATTACTTCATTGAATAGCACCTTTAAACATATACTATTGATACTCAAAGTCACAATATACTGATTTTGTTTCAACATGTACTATAACATTATTAAATCTTTCTGTCTTTTAATGACTTTACTGTTACTGCTAGGAAGTCTTTTTTGGTGGTTTCTTTAGTTTGTATTTAAGATGTAGTAAAAGATAATGCTAGTTAGAATAATAAGAGAGTTTATGAAGGGTTGTATAATTTAATGGTCACCACTTGGGCCCCTTATTTCTCTGTTTGAGATTCCAGCCTAGTTTAATAATAAATGTCATGATTTGCGGTTCTACCTGAGCATGAATATGCAGAGTTCAATGAACTCTAAAGCATTTTTACAGCAGGACTTTTCTTTTATTCTCCTCATAAAAGTCATTCTTTAAATCTGGAAACTCATCCCAACTGCTCACAATCTTTTAAAAGCAGTGTAGAAGCAAGTGCACACTACATATGTTCTGACTTCCTTTGTGGAACTTGAGTTGCTTTGTTTAAGCTACAGTTTGGTGACTACTTTCTATGCTTTCTTGATGCAGAAAAAATCCATTTCGTATTGGAATTCCATTTATTAAAATGAATACTCAATAAGATAATACCATAATAAAAATTATAACTTAAAAGTGTTGCATTTTTGGAGATGAATGCAGAATACAACTCCAGATCCTTGTTTAAGAATTATGAAAACTATGTTGAAATTCTATGTTGAATCCGTTTATTGAATAGAAAATAATCACCAATAACATAAAATCGTTTTATAAACAAATCAGGTGTATTTTCAAATGACCTGATGATAAACTCAAGGCATGATAAATAATATGTCAACATTAGCTAGCAGTGGTTCTATTTAGGAACTTCCATTTTTGCTTATAAAAACAACTTAACAATATTATTAAATATTTGGGTTGTTTAATTTCTTAGTTCCTCAAAGTTGGTAAATTGAGTTGAAGTTTCTTTTTAATTCTGTAATTCTAGTTTTCTAGAATTCAAACTAGACATAATACTGCATAATCATAATCTCTATTCAGAATCTGCTGTTTGTAGTGCAAAATTCCTTTACAGCCTATATTAAAAATATAAGTATATATTTAGAGTCTGCAGTTATTTCAGTTCAACATAGGTTAACAAATAAGACAGGCATTTATACATGTTTCTTCAGGTGTGTCCAGAAGTAGCTTTCTTGTGAACTCAGTTATGGCTGGATTATTTTTACCTAAGGTCATGGTAAAACTCCTGCCTTGAATTAACTTCTCAATTGCAGTCCAAAGATTTCTGACTTTGAAAAAAGTTCAAATGTATTCATCATTAAGTGATAGAGCCAAACAAATTAAAATTATTTTTTGTTTCTTTTAACGATTTCTCCACTTTGCTTTGAAATTATACATGTTTTTGTGTTATCATTTATCTCTTTAATTTAACCTGCTTACATAGATATTCAATTGTTTCATCTTACTGAATCACTGTTTCTTTCATATTTAAAAGTACATAGGAGTAAATATATATGACTGCTATAAGGATTAAATGAATGATGTATTATATAAAGATGTATTATAGAATCAAGTACATAGAAAACACTACCTGAATTGTCACTATTAAATTCTTCTCAGTGGAAAGACAAATGATCCTGAATGCTTAAAATCTTATAAATACATGCTTAATAAAGGAAAAGAATTATGGTATGCATCTAACACAGCAATATTATATTATAGTCTATAAGAGAGAAATCTGTTAGAAAGTTAGAAAGTTTGCCATTAAAATAGTAAAGATAATGCTAAATTTGGAATTGAATAAACACATAAGGAGAATATATTTTTCAATATTGTTTATAATGCTAAATTTGGAATTGAGTAAACATATAAAGATAACATATTTTTTCAATATTGTTTAAAGACAAAAAGAGAGGCTTCATTGGAATGTCAAAATCAAAATCAACAAAAAATGTGAATTATGCACATACAGTGCATAGGACCTACAGAGGTCCTTCGCCACAACCCGCACACAGGGTTTCACTTATGCTCCTGACAGCTCTGCCTTGGGAATTTACTTCTCAGCCTTTGAAAACAGAGATATGGTACTTTGACAATTATTTGTCTACCAAAATATGTAATCTATTGAAATTTATGTACTCACATTTTTGCCAGTTCTCTATGACATTTTCTCCCAAGAAATAGAAAAAAATAGTGCATTTGTGAGGTCAAATGAATACTGACATACAACTAAAACTGGCTTTGTTCTGTGTTTCTCAAATTTATCCCCCCCTTGGCAACATAGTGCTACATGATGGTAATAAGCAAGAAAAAAGGGGAAAAAGTGTTTTTTTTATAGTTTTCTCTAGATATCTGTATGCTATTGTCAATAAGACTCTTATACAGTAGCAGGAGATGCAAAATTATCAAGACTAATTTAATCAGGTATATAAACAATCATAATAATTTAGTTAACATGCATCATCTCACATACTGAATAGTTACAAATTATTTTGTTCTGATGAGAACATTTAAGATTTACTCTTAGCAACTTTCAAATATACAATACAGTACTGCTACTTTGGAGTGGCATATGTTAATATGCTTGAAGAACTCTTAAGGAAGCATTGCTTGGGACATAATGATTTAGTTGTTTAAAAATATCTTTTCAAATTAAATAAAATTACAAGAAGATTATTACCATTTGTAGACATAGATAAATATTTGACATGTTATCTAGAAGGAAACAATAGAGGAAGGAAAAGAGAAAAAGGGAAGGAAGGGAAAAACAAGAAAGGAAATAAATAAGAAAAATGGCAGTTAAAACAGTAAGCTCTGAGTGGTTAAAAAGACTATATCTGCATTTAGGTTAATTTTTTTTCACTTGAAGGAAAATCTATATGGAAAAAGGATTATAAAGCATTGAAGGCTCAACCCATGCTCTACTACATTTTCAGAGATAGATAATACATTAAATATCCATAAATGTTTAGTAAAAATAAATGTATTCTTATACAGGACAAGAATTTTAGTTATAATTGCTTTCAGTTGACTAGATTTTTGATATCATTATGAATAACTGAGGTGTAATGGAAATAAAATAATTTAGTAAAGGAAATAAAGCTAACACTAGATGATACGGAAGCATTAGAATTAACTCTCTTTTTCTATCTTTCATAAAAATGGTGTTAATTATATCATTGCAATGACTTGATTCTTTAACACTCATTTTACCTAAAAGACAATTTGTTGACAACTTAAGCCACTCTTCCCACACACACACACACAAAGGAAAGAAAAAGATAAAAAGAGGGGTTCTCATTTTAAAACGTGCCATACACTAAATAATTATTTAAATAAGGAATACTTTGTCTCCCCCTGTAAAAGTCCTAAAGTCACTAGTGGCCTCTACTGGCACTTGTGATTTCAGTATATAAGCAAAATAAAAGGGGACATTAAAATAGAGGAAAATTTTACTTGCCACCTATATTACAGTGGACTGAATAAACAACTGTAATATATATTTTCTAGGATTCTATTTTTTGACTAAAAGCTGCTTAAGAGTTTGATTATGGTCATTCGGTTAAAAATGCATTTGAAAAATGAAGGGTTAGATGATATATTCATTGTCACTTCCAACCCCAAATTTAAAATTTCACATCTGTTCATAAGATGAATTTATAATATTTTATAACTAATTGAGGGAGTAGATGCTTGAAAAAAATCTGAAAGAAAAGTGGGTAGGGAGACATATATTTGTATTGCTTGCTTCAAAGAAGTCACTGCTTTAGTGAGCTATATTCAGATTATAAAAAAAACAAAAAAAAATTGCTGTTTCCCATAGTAGGGTTGTTGCCTCTATGCTAAAGTACAGACACTAAGGTGATTCTTGGACGATTGATAATAGAATTCCAAAAATAACACATCACGTGATGAATACTAAATGTGTTTCTCTTATCCATCACATTAACCACTCATTATCTTTGTAGACCATTATCAACATTTTACTTATGAGAAACCACATTATATGTGATTTACATGTTTTTCATATGGTAAAGAAATTAACAATGATCCACCTACAAGTTACTGTCATAATACATTTCTTATATCAGTAAAGCTACTGAAAAGTAACAAATACATGAGCAAAACTTTTCTCCTCAAACTGAAATTAACAACATTAACTTTTACCAAATATTGAAATATTTAATAATCCTTTACAAAAAAAAACTTATTCAATAAATAACACTTATGAAACCTAAGACTTATGCTTCTTCAATCATTTTAGCTCCATTTTAACCACTTCAAATTTAAATTCTAGTAAAATCAATAATATATTCCATTAGTTATTGTTTCATATACATTAATTTTTTAATATAATTGTTTTCTTTATTTAAAAAATTCAATTTATTGAGGTAAAGTTGATTTATAAGGAGAATTGTTTTAAATATAAAATGTTGATCAATTTCATGTCACTAGGGAATGATCTGTGGGCTTCAGCTTCAAAGCTTAGCACCAAACTTAGTATGTACAGGTTCAGGAAAAGTGTTGACGGTGCTTTCTCTAGATGAATCCTGCTGGGTTTTAGAAACTGCTTGATTTTAGAAATCATACTGTGCTACTAATCATAGCTGAATTGCACAATATGCTTTCACGGGCTACAAAAGTCTCTTTGCACAGTTGTGGGAGTAAGTCTTAGACTCTCAGGCAGAAGCCACCAGCCTTTCCCTCCTGGTGAATGGGATTCTAATTACAAGGCAATCACTCCAGTAAAGGTGATTTGAGTGTTACAAGGAGATGGTGTCCTGGCAGGATGTTAAAAATTGTCTAAAGGGGAAAAGAGACTGGCAGTGTTCAAAAGTTGTAATATTTGTAAATAGCACAAAATATCTGGATTCTAGCCTTAATTCTGCTATGATTAGCTAGATGACTTTGGACCTATTAATTCCACTCTCTCAACTTAAGTTCCTTCAACTAGAAAAAAGGAATAATGATAAAGAATAGCAGCTAAGAGTAGGTATTAAAATATGCTTAGTATCAAGAGCAGATTCAGTCCAGAAGTCAGTTTAGTAGCTACAAAACAATGACTGCAAGCCCAAATAACCAAAAAGCCTACCCTAACCCATAAAACAATCAAAATATTTTAATCCCTTATTAAACTTTATATTCTTTCTCGTATTCTTAAATATATCTGCTTATTTATGTTAAATGTGGTTACATGATTTTATTTATGTTAAATACTGTTACATAATTTTCTTCAATATTTGGTATCTTCTATTTTATTTAATGGTCACTGATAAGCCTAAATTGCGTTTCTCTCAGTGATTTTGTTAGTAAAGTCCTAAATTGATCTTTACATGATTGCAACATTTTATGCTATAAGGGATACTTCAAGACTTGGAAGTACACATAGGTTTTAAGACTACTGCAGAGCATAATTTTAAAGCATTTTCCAAGATGTCATCACATATGGTTATTCATCACCGCATGCTGCAGCATGTCAAATTTTATTAGTGTGACATGATAGAATGTGACACCACTGAGAAAGAGACACCACTGAGTTTGATTTATTGCACACATGCACAAATACAAAAGTATAAACAAAGATATCACAAGAAACACTGTTCCTTCAGGTGTAGTTGTCACAATTATAGCTTTTCAACATTAAGTTAAACTAGAATAATTGTTAATTAAAACTACTTTCAAAATGTTTAACGGTGGGATAGCCTAAAGTCTATTTTTGGCCCTGGAAGTATCATGGTTGAAAGGTGTTAAACTGAAAACAGAGTGATGAGTAAATATAAATGCCATGCCATCATTTGATCACACAAAAGGTCTTATTTAGTCATTATATTAAGTACTGGTATTTTTCACTAGATCTTGGCTTATTTCTTTGCTTCAAATGTCCAAAAAGTCCTCCAGGGGCCCTATAGGAAAGATGATTGCCTGTGAAGCTTTCCAAATACTTTATATTCCTTAAATTGGTTTTCATTCTTAAGCCTTTCCTAAACTGATAGAGGATTGTAAACCATGGATGGAAGAGTTCTTATTCTGCCATGAACGTTTTCTTCTCAAAGGATTATTGAGCAGGAGCAACGTAAGTACTTTATTTCAAGTCAGTGAATATAATTCTATACCCATAATTGAAGATTTCATGAGTTAAACATTAAAAGTAAGAAAGTACTCACGGAATATTATCAGATGTTGTCAGTTATCAGTTAGTGAAGGTCACTAAGTGCTTGAACATAACACTAGTCACCTTTTAATATGCCCACTCTGTCCCCTCTGTTCTATCTTCACCGTTTCTACAAATCCCAAATCTTTTTGGCATGTAATCTTATAACCATTTTAGATGTGAAAATATTGGGACTCTGTCTGATTAAGTAACATGTTCAAGATCACAGAAGGTGAAAATGGAGTAGTCATATATAGATGTAGCTCTCTGCACTTCCAAATCCTGGCTCACTTCTGCCTTTAACACAGGTTCTTTGACACTACAAAGTGTCGTAGATATGGCATTGCCAACTGCTCATTCACTTTAGGCTAGATTATAGACCAGTCCAGGCTATCTCCAGATTTAGTTTGGAGATTGAGAGAGAGAGAGAGAGAGCGCACGCACCTGAAGATGCAAATGGAGTCTAATGATTAATGGAATTTTTTATTTAGTCAACTTTCATTTTCTTTTTTTGTACAATGCATCATCTTCAAGATTCAGAATAAAGAGGTGATTAAGCATGTCTATTGTACTCAAGGTACTGGGAGCCTCTGGGAATCCATCCCCAGGAAGGCAACTCAGAAAAAAAAAATGTATAGTGGAATTCGAGAGTGTTCAGTTCTTTGCTTAAAAGTTACTCAACAATCCATATATTATATGCTTAAAGCAGGAGATGGCTATTGTTTTTGGTCATTAGGAAATATGTCACAGAGCAGGGACACATGAACAGTCTTGAAGAATGACTATTTACTGGTAATATGTGAGATTGTGAAATAGAGGAAAATCTTTTTAGAAGCAATGGAGGATGAAAATTTGGACTGAAGAAGAAATAAGAAATAGATAGATACACTTACAGAACTGCTCATGGTCATATATAAGCCATCCTATAAACTTTATATACTATAATCCACTGATGAATAAGTAGGCATTCTAAGGAAGGAGGAAGTTTCCTATTCTTTAATAGTCTTTTGGTGGCAGTTAGATGGCAAACCAGAGTGGATAAGAGTAGGGCACAGACTCCAGTTAGAAGTTAATGACAATAGTCAGAGTCAGAAAAATGAGAGCAGAAACTGATATAGTGGTCTTGAGAATAAAGAGAAAATGACCCCAAAGGTGTTTCAGAGGTGAACATGATAGAAGTTAGCAGCAGAATGACTATGGAGCTTAAATTAAAGAGGGAGGCAGTAATAAAAGCAACTTTGAGAATTTGTAGAAGAGATGGTTATATGGAGGGCAATAGCATTAATTTAAATACTGCATAATGATTTGCTTTAGGGAAATATGAAATTCAGTAACAAACATTTTGAACTGAAGGACTCTGAAGTATCTTGCAGATATTTAGACCAGAGTCTGGAACTCAGCAAAAAGTTTGGGACAATGGTCAAGAAAGTGATTCAAACAGGAATCATATTGTGTTTTTGCTGAGATCTATCCCTTTGTGAAGTTTCAAGTTAGGGGAATATCCCCATGAAGCTTTCTGAAATTAGTAAGTATATTCTAAAATACTAAAACTATTCATTTCCAGCAATTCTATTTTAATCATTAAGCTAAATGTATTTGGCTAGTTCATACAAGTCACTGTATCATCATTCTGTATATATTTTACTTTTGTTTTAATTATTGGTCTCAGTCTTTTATAAAAGGATTTTTTTTCCAAATCAAATTTGCTCTGCTGGCACAGAGTGAAGTTCACACCTGCCCTGACTTTTTGCTCTCTTTATATAAGTATGCGTCAATAAAAGAGAACATGGAAAAATATTTGAACTAGAAACTAGAGAAATACTTGGACTTGTGTACCTCCCATGGACATGGAATTTGAGTTTACTTTCAAAGTGAAGCACACCAGGGGAGTTAAATAAAGCATACAATGCTTAAGTCTAGAAAATCATAATGTTCATCTCCACAGAATATATTGTGCAACACCTGTGACTTGTTCATGTAGAAGGGTGAATACCAATTCAGGAGTAGACATTAAATTAAACTTCAGTGGTCATAATATGACTATAGGGCTGCGTTTATTTCATTACATGGTCATTCAATATGGTTTTTGGCATTTAAAAATCATTTTCCACCAAACATCATAGATATTCTTTTCCCTTATACTCTACATTAAAATTCACCTATGGCCTTTCACTACTCGGAGAATGATGACTGTCAAAGACAATTACTCCACTGTGATTAATGAGTCCTTTTCAAAATGGCTGTGATCAGATTGAAGTCTGATAACTCTTACAACATCAAAGAATACCATTATCAAAAGACTTTATTATTATCATTTTGTTTAAAAAATTGATGTCTCATTATATTTTAGTAGGTGACAATAGGTTCATCAAAGAGGTGTTGTAGTATGTTTTACAGCTTAGAAAAAGAAAAATGAAAGCTACAATGATCAAAAGCTTTCGCACTAATTGGGGATGAAAAATAATGGTTGAGGAAGATGAATCACTAATGAGCTTAAGAGATCTTGACATTTCCTTTTTATTAAATTGAATGTGTTAACTAATTTGTATTTCAAATAACACATTTTGGTTTAAAATGATTGGACATAATGAGATAAAATTTAAATTTAACTATGTCCAACTGAAGTACATCCCATATTTATAGGGAGCTATCCCAGACACTAGTTTTCAGCAAGTCATGCTAGAGTTATATTCTTGACCTAAATATAAGCAGCATAACTAGCAGAGAATCTGTTGTAAGTTTTGCTCCTGCCTCTACTCAATCTGTGCTTGCTCAAAGTACATGAAGTTATTAGACTGCCAAATATGTGAGAAAAGGGAGAAGAAGAAGGGTAAATCTCATAACTGCTTTCCTTCTGCAGTGAACGATTATCAGGTCCTGAATCATTCTTAGAATAGTAATTAAATGCCCAGTAGATGTCCTCTTTAAAGAAGAAAGGTAAGATACAGTCCCCTAAGTCCATTTTATTCTTGACAGGTATAGGACTTGAATCTTTATGTATGAAGTTACTACCTTTTAGAAATCTGCTTTTTTTTTTGTTTTTTCCTACTTAGAGATAACTTCAAAAGCAATATTGACTTTCTGGAAAATCCCAATATATTTTTTGCATAGAAAATAATATATCATGATTTTTCCAACAACTCGATATATTTTTATATTTTATATCTAGGAGACATGGTACAAAAGCAACTATTTCATGATATCATAATGAAAATCTCTCCAGAGGAGGTAGGCCCCTACAAATACACAGACATGGGTAAAAAAGGCAATGCCTTTTTGAATACCTACTAGACAAAGTAGAATTTTCACATACCTTATTTCATTTTACTCTCACAGTTACATTCAGAAGTTTGTGTTAATACTCTAGTTTTATAGCTGTGAAGTGGGTCATTAGAGAGGGTTGTGCTATGACAAGTTTACACAATTAGAAAATGTTGGCCAAGATTTCAAATTTTGGTTCCCAGCATATACTGCATCTTACCAAATAAATGTCACTTCTCATTTATTCTCATGTTGATTCATTCACTCTAAAAATACACTTGAAGTACTTCCTAATATAGCAGCTAGGGGTTTACAGAACTTAAAAACATGATTCCTGTTTGTAAGGGGAATATAATCTAGGCGAGATCAGGCAAATGAATAAAAAGTGAGAAAGAAAATGAATGATACTTAAATAACACAATAAGGGAACACATACCAAAATTCCTTCTGAGAAAGAGAGCATCAGAAAACTTCTTAGGATAGGTCATATTTAAAGAAAAAGTTTGGGTTGGGGGGGGGGAAAAAAAAAACGATGTGTTCATAATCAAAAGATATTCAAGGAAAAAGATCACAGAACAAGAATCATCATAAAGGCACAAGAGGCCATTATGTTTAGAAAACTGAAAGAAGTGTGTATGTACAAAGAGAGCTCAGTAAGAAAAAGGCTGAGATAAAACAAAGCCAGATAATGCAAGACCTCACATGTCCTGGTACAGACTTGATACAGGAGAATGCAGAGAACAGAACAATAGATGTCCATTTCAGAAAACTTAAACAGATAGTAGAATGGAAGACATTGAAGACTGTAAGGCTTGAAATTGCAAAAACAAGTAAGAGTCTATCACAACTATCCAAGCGAGAGATGGTGATTTATTCATGGCTTGTTAGCGGTACCTTGGATTTTTAGCCAAGAATGATATTTTAGAGACATGTAGTCCTAGCATTTACAAAATCAGAGTCTGCATAACCTTGAGGCATTTGTCAAAGGGAAAAATCTGGGCTTATTCTTTTCTTTCTATTTGGATGATGAAGTAAAGATGTTGGAGTTATTCAGTGTAAACAGCATGGACCACCCTGTCAGAGATATTAACCCCCAACTGAAATGATTCTCTGTCTTTCCTTTGTGTACCCTTGTTGGTTTTAAGTCTTCTAAAGTCCACTCTCCTTTCCTCAATGATTTTTCCACATTTGTCCCATGTCAAACAACCAATGATAAACTGTAGATGGTAGGTTACTTCTTTATTTTTCTTATTTCTTGATCATTCTTTATTAATCAACATAAGCTTATTATCTTAAACATTTTTTTTATTTATTTTTAAAGATTTTATTTATTTATTTGTGCATACAGAACTGGGGTACAGGCCAGAGGCTCAGGGGCGGTGAGAGGCTTCACCAGAGACAGAATGGGGAACAGAACAGGCAGATTGACGAAGTACACTGCTGAGGGGAGCAGCGGGTGGGTCAGGAGAGGTCTGCCCACCATGTGGTCACCTCCGGGGCAGGCGGGAATTGAACTCATGCGGAAGCGGCTTTAGATTCTCAGTGCTGTGCTTTAACCCGCTGCGCCACCAGGGAGGGCCTATCTTAAACATTTTTAAGTGAGCATTTCTGAGTTATGAAGTATGCTTATATTTTTGAATACCATGAATGCCTCCCATCTGCAGAATCTTTTTATTTGGTAAAACTGTATCCATTAAACAATAACTTCTTAACTCTCTCCTTTCTTCCACACCCTAGCCTGTGGACACCACTATTGTATCTGGGTGAAGCAGGAAGTTTCCCTGGTCTGTTTAGATTCTGCTACTTTCCCAGGTCTGCTGCTTGGATTCTGCTGCTTGGATTCTGCTGCTTGCTGGAACAAAAGTTCCTTCAGTGTGCTACTTGGATTCTGCTGCTATGGCTACCTTGACCACCTTCCCAAACAATAAAGAGTGCTTATGCTATGATGCATGGATGACAAGGTTCCTCATGCAAACTATAAAACCTCACCATTCCTGTAATACAGAGCTCAGCCTTTTGGTACTGATCCCATTGAGCTGGCCATGTGACAAGTAAATCTCTCTCTGCAGCTCTGAGTGATCTCTGATTTCTCTGGGAAATTGTCATAACATGGACACATTAAATTTAGTGGAATAACAGACACAGATAGACAAATGTTGCATGATAAGCAAATAGGGGTTCACTTTTTTTTTAAACATTATTTCTGTTTGTACGAGGACTATAATTTAGGAGAGGAGACTCAGACAAATCAACAGTATCTATATACAGATTAAGTGTGTGTGTGTGTGTGTGTGTGTAACAGATTAAAATGGTAGTTAAATATATTGTTTACAATATTCATTTAAAGAGATGACTACATACAAACATGGATAATATCCAATAACCTTTAAAAACGGGTTCAGGGCCCTCCTTGGTGGTGCAGTGGGTCAAAGCACAGCACTAGGAAACTAAAGCCACTTCAGCATTAGTTCAATCTCTACTCCAGAGGTGACCCACATGGCGTGGCAGACCTCTCTTGACCCACCCGCTGCTCCCCTCAGCAGTGTACTTCATCAATCTGCCTGTTCTGCTCTTAACTCTGTCTCTGGTGAAGCCTCTCAACACCCTTGTACCTCTGGCCTGTACCCCAGTTCTGTATGCATAAATAAATAAATCTTAAAAAAAAAAAAAAAAAACTAAGGGAACAAGCAATAATCAGAATAGATGGTTGATGATCTTTAACAAACTCCAGTCTTCATAAACTATAGATCCTTTTTACCTGAACATCAGCTAACATAAGTTCAGGATATACATAAAGATGTCCCTCATCAGCAGTAGTAATTTTGACTGAATTTAATCAAATAAAATTAAGTACAATAAAATATTATTGTGAATTTAATTGTGTTGTATTAATAACAAGAAAAAAGTAGTCATTGCTTTTATTTTTATGAAATAACTTTTTGCTAAGTGAATGATGAATATTAATGAAAAACTCAAATAGAAAAGACAGAGAATAAAAGTTTAAGTTATCTAAATCTAAAAAAACAATGTTTAAAATGTGTGAAACTTTTCAACACCTTTGAGCATGTGCACAGACAGAATGCTCAATGGATTGAAAAATAATCTATTACATATAATTTTTAAAGCAAAATGCTATAATTTTATTTGAGTTAAGCAGAAAAGAAATTTCATTAAAGCGGAAGAAATTGGTGAACTTCAGATAATTAAAAAATAAATAAATAAAACCATAGGCTCCTAAAATATCTCACTAAAATAAAATAAGGACATATTTTCTGAAAAGAAAATTGGTAGTACAGAAAAATGTATGACAATTTAGGGCAGAATTAGCTTGGTTTCCTGTCATGTAAATAAAAAGAATTTAACTCACTTATCTCATTTAAAATATATGGGAAGACTCTAAACAAAATATCATAATCCAAATCCACATAAATCAATAGAAGTCATAATGCATACTGTCAAAATGAGTTACTACCATGGACAATGGAGTAAGACTGGTATGTGCACTAGAGTGGGTCACATTAACAAATCTTCAAAAAGAGAAGACAGTTATCAAAATTGATGTCAAAATAACCAACATATAATAGTATCCAAAACTCATACTTACCTAAGGCAAGTGAACAAACAAAATCACATTTGAGTTCTGTAGTGTTTTTCTCACCCAATAAGGGTCAGAGTATATCCTTATTGTAGATAAACAACAGAGATGGAGTGGGGGTGGGGTGCAGAGGGAGTTAGATCTCTCCTTTGTCTCTAATTCTCCCAAGTACTGGCACTCTGAATTTAGCTCTAATCAAAGATTCTTTAGACAAAATGCTTGGGACTGTCTCACTTACTTTGAGAAAAAATACTTTTACAGGAAGCCAGAGGATATTTACTTAGTTATTCATTCTCTATCATATCTTATTCAATATTCCCAAGTGTATAATAGTCTCACATTTCATAGCAAGTTCATTTACCATCTTGAAGCCAAAAATACATTAGAAATGATAGAACTTAGTAGTAATAATGAAAAACACCTGTAGTCTCTCTTCATAATGAAACATTATTTTCTGTGAGTTCATTTCTAATTGGTGATTTTAATGTCTTTTGAAAGAGATCACCTGCACATTTAATGTTTACTACTATATTTCTATAGTTATATGTTTACAATCACAAGGAAATGAACATATGATGGTGCTAATGACAGACAAGGTTAATCAAACAATAGGATCAATGAGAATCTAGTTAAAAAAAAACCAAAAAACAGAATTCCCATTTAGTCCTTACTAGCAATGAAGAAGAGTCAAAAATTACATTTTTTTTTCCACAGCTTGTAACCAAATAGCAAAAGTAATATTTCAAATTCTAGATTTGGTGGTTACTCTAAAGGAAAAGACTTATTTGCAATTTCTGCTTTTATGTTAACAATGGGTTACAACACTATACATGATTTTGGAGAGTAAGTTCACACCTTCTTGAATGAATGTTACCATACGACACACATTAAAGAACCCATAGTCCTAACCCTCAGCCACTGGGACTCTCCCCATTTTGTTCTCATTTCTGTCTTCCATCCACCTAAACAGTCTAAATTCAGTAGTCATATTTGTCTTAGTTTGTCTTAGTTTATTTTGTCAGTCCCTTTGCTTCCCCCCCCCTTCTATATGAGTGAATTCATCTAGTATTGATCTTTCTCTTTCTTATTTCACTTAACATAATACTCTCTAGTTCTATCCATCTTATCATAAATGATAAGCTGACTAGTATTCCATTGCATATACTTTGAAAATTGGATCAAAACAAACATGTTTTTTTTTAGTCTATTTTATTTCCAAATCTCTTTTATTTAACATTTTATTTCTCTATCATGTCTACTTTAGATCATATTATGGCAGTTATAGTTATACTAGTTAAGTTATGTACTAATTTAAATTGAAAATTTAATTATATCACCTTCTTTCTTCAGCTTAATACACTTGAAGCACAGAGCCTATTTCTCAAGTGCTTTAATAAGCAGACATGCCATGAAAAATATTTAAATGCCTCCCATATTGAGGCATGAGCCAAAGAGTCTATGATGCCCTCTAGGAAAAGGCTTCTCTAAATGACTTCTCAGAAAGCCTAAGCCAGTCTTTCCTTTCTCCTTCCTCCTCTAGAACAACTCATACTCCTTTTTTCCCAGGCTCACTTTGTCTGTTTGAAGAAGCCTTAATTTCTAAATTTTCTCTCTTAACTATTATTTAAATATGGCCAATATAGAAATATAATCTTAGGAATAAAAGGGACATTAGGGCTAATGACTACTATAACACCTGAAACTTTTAAACACTCTGAAATCTCTCACCATTTTTAGATGAAATGAGACACAAAGCAAGTTAAGTTATATACTTAACTGCAGAGATTCAACTAATGCAAAACATAGGAATGGAGATGGGTTTGAGGTCAACAGATTCCTAGCCCTGTACTTCCGCTCATAAGACAATACTTCTGTCTCTATGAGTGTTCATGAATTATAACAATGAGAAACAGTGGCTAATTCCTGGGTTCTACCACACAATAATAGAATCAATTATTACAGTGGGATAACAATTTCAGTAATTCAAAATATTTTACAATCACAATCATAATTATAGACTATTATAGTCATACAATCATATAGACTATTATGATGGAATCAAGTCTAGTTATAAAGGATATCAGCTATCAACCATGGATATTTGATAAAGGTATTTATCAGACTGATATTAATGTTGACATCATATAATTTTGTGACACCTAGATAACCCTTTGCTCCTCTAATTTTGGTGCTCTAAATGGAGTTTTGTATTTGCTTCTTTGTGACAGAAATGCATGCTATTTTTAGAAGGATGGAATCTCTGAGACTTTCACTAATGAAAACAGAATTGAGGTTTTTTTTTCACTAGATGTTAAGTGATAAAACTCATTTCAAATTTTAGATAATGACTTTGACATTAAGATTTGAAAGTACTGTGGAATTTGTGCAGTAATCTAGTTGAGAAGAGATTAAAATGGCTCATGTATATTATTCACCACATATTAACCAATTATTCATGTAGAAGCAAGATAATGACTATTGTTAATATTCATTTATTGCAAGTAATAAGATAACAGAGTAAATATTAATTCTATTTTTTAAGATTTATTTTTTAGTTATTTATGTCTATAAGAAATGGGGTATAGACCAGAAGTGCAGGGGATTCAATGAGAGGATTTACCAGAGACAGAATGGGGAGCAGAACAGGTGCATCTACTGAAATCCACTGCTGAGGGGCACAGAAGGGAATACAGAGGAGGTCTAATATACTTCTAAGGGTAGCAGCAGGGAAGACAGGAGAGGTCTGCTGCACCATGTGGGTCAGCTCCCTGGCCAGGATTGTACTCGGGCTGCAGTGTCTACCAATAGCTTGAAAAATCTGAGACTAATTCCCTGTGCCACAGGAGGGAACCAATGTTAATTACTATTAATGAAATGAAAGATTTGTGGCTTCCTTTATATTTTTAAAAGTTGAAATTCTTAAAAAAGATTTTTTTTTTTTTTTTTAGGATGGTTTCCACTTACAAAGGCAAGACAGGTAAGTTCATGACTGGTAAGTTCAAACTAATATTCAAGAAGAATCTGATTTAACTGAAAAGCAGTTCAAAAGCAGCTCAAATTCTATTCTTTTGGACTTGTTTTCCTAGGAAGCCCTTGGGAAAGTGATTTAAAATTACTAAATCGGAATTCAGTGAGTAGACACTAAAAATTTACAATGGACAAATAAGATGTGACCCATCCCATGGAACAAAATGAAAGGTTCATGGTAGGGTCAGTGGATCTGACTTCAATTTCAGCTCAGTGGTGACCTTCTGATGCTACCTTCAACTGCATGGCAGAAAAAGGGCCAGAAGCAGAAAATAAGCCTAAATTTCTAGGGCAAGAACTTAGTTTCTAAAGAAACCCTGGGAGTGACTCCAAAAGAGCAACATAATTCTCATAGGCAGTTGTCAACTTGATTGTTTATGTCTGGCTTGCTCTTTCTTTGAGGCAGTAATGGAGAGAAAGACAAGAAAGTTGATATTTTTTTTAAATAAGGATATTCATCAGAGATTAGAAAAGGTAGAAGAGGTTCCACATAAGGGACTATTCAACAAATGTAGGCAATACAATCTAGTTTATTAGCGTCTTCTAAGTATTCACTTTCTGACATGTGGGTCTATGCATGTGATTATTAAAAGTTCTAGTCACAAACCCCTTAAGTGCTTGTATTCCAAAAGCAGACATTTTCTCGGTTAAATCAGATTCTTCTGATTTCATTAGAGAAAATATTGATTTAATTTTCAAATTAGTTTTTATTTTATCTGCAAAATACCAATACTAATATTTTAAAATAGATAATACCATTTTGAAGTATCTCTAGGAATGCATATTCTTGTTTATAGCAGAGAGTTAAAAGTAAAATAAAATAAGATTGAATTTTCTTGGAGAATGAATATCTTACCAATATCTCTTCTTTTTCCTAATTATATACTATCAGTTGCTGTTTGCATTCTGGAAGTATCTGGATGCCACACTGTAGTTAGCGATCCCATACATACTGGGAACACGTTTACTAACAAATAATAGGATAGAACATTATTCAGTAACGAGAGCTAACACTTGCTGGAAAAGGTGCTATGTGTTAGGGGCTCTGCTAAGTATTTTATAAGAAGCAATTTAACTGTTATAACAGTTCTAAAATATGGGTACTCTCTTCCACTGTGCAGATGGAAAAACTAAAATTTAGAGGGATTTAGTGACTTGCCCAAGATTACAGGCACCAGAGAGAGATAGCAAAGTTGAAATATGAGTCAACATCAACATGACCTGGGCATATCCTCTAGGCTATACATTTCCTCTTGTTACATGTGTGTAAAATCTTGTAATAATTGGAACTTATGTATAATTGGAACTTATGTATTTAAGAATTTTAAAAATAGAGTTATTTAATTCAGCATCTCCCTCAACAGTCGACTGTTTTCACATCGTCAGCTGGTACTTGCTAGTAGGAAATCATACAAAGGTACCCTTTAAAGAATGGGACCCTTAGTATCCATTCACTAACAGCAAAACCAGGAGGATCTTGATATTTGCACTCTAATATCTGGCTTGAAGAGTAAGAATAGCATTGATCAATAACCGGAAGCAGTGCCTATGATAATTTTTTTTTCAGTATTGCTAATAGAATCAATTTTCCAAATGTATTGGTTATAGCCTATATCTTTATATATAAATAATTATACTATTTTTCTTTGAAAATGTTTAACTTATACAAAAGTTCACTTTCTCCTTGTTCCACTAAGAGACAGAATACATGTTGGTTCCAATTACTCAATTACCATGATTATTCTGATTTGCTGAGTTTCAAAATTATGCAGGGAATGCATCTGAAATACTTTCTGGTTTCTCATTTTGAGGCTTGTCTATTTACATGGATAACTTTAGGATAAAAAATCTGTTCATGTCTGAATGGCTTTATTTTATTTCCATAAGTCAATAGGATGTCTATGGAGGAACTCTCTCTGGCTTGTCAATTATACCCATTGTTGGATTTTAAATTTATTGCAACTTAGAAGCCTCATAATTTCAACAGACTCACTCGGAATTTCTTGATTGGCAATATTTATTGCCATGTTCATTATTCTCACATTTAGATTAATGTCTTTCCCTAATATGTTTATAAGTAATTCTGCAGCTTTATGGGTATATTACTGCATCCTATTAAATGGGTTTAAACTATCAAACATTTTTTCTGTCTCATTACTGATAAATGTTCACTGATATGCTTTATCATTTTTTGAGTATGTTTAGACATACAAAAAAGTGGATCCCATAAATATCTCTGACCACGTATTGATGTTTACAGATGTTCTATGGTAATGATGTTTCTCGGGGAAGATGGTTTAATGCTTCCCTGTTGGAGGATAATGAGTTTAAACATCATTTGGAAGCTCAATGAGCTCTTTATTTGGAAACTGATTCAGAACATGCTGAAGATCCCAGTTGATTTTGGTATTTTGCCAAAAACTTTTTGAGAATGGTGAATGCTACACAAAATTCAGGAAGTAAATGGAAAATATATTTAATTTTTGTGACTTAAATTTTAAAGGTTAAGGGAAAAAATTCATTTTTTTTTTATTCCCAATGCAAGTTTCACAGAGCTAACTGAAAATGAAAGAAGATTAATCCTCTGGATTAGGGCACTGATCCAGAATCAATTATAATGAATGTCACTAAGCAACTTAGGGAAGGGAACAGACTATATTCATCATCCCTGCTTGGGTGTGACTCATAGTGGGAAATAAGTATATGCTTATGGAAATAACCAATTGACATGTTAAATTTATTATAATTCATGATTTTGTTTAAAAGCATATATTGTGTAAAACACAAATCATTTCCTAAAACATATGATGGTCTTAAAGACTGAGCAACACTAAATTAAAAAAAAAACAAAGAATTAGTCATGTCAGTTCCTTCTAACACAGTTCCAAACACATTGTACATGCAAGGTAAAAATCTAATGTGTGACTACACTAGTCATGTCATTAAAGCAACCATAACTTCAAGGCATCATTTATCTGTGATCAAACTCTTTCTTTTTTTAATGATTATCTTATCAAAAACAACAATTTTGTGTCTTAATTCTGAAATATAATTGTTACATATAAATAATAGCTCCCTTTGTTTTTTAGTTATTTTTGACATTGTTAATTGGTGTTTTTTGAAAAAAATACATAGTTATGTATAATTTAATTCTTAAAATTGTAACATTTTGAACCTCAGATTCTCCTGAAAAAATAGAACTGAATATGATTTTTCTACTAAAAAGCTAGTAAAATAGAAAATTCCTACTAGATATTATTGACTTTGATTCATTACTTTAAAAGAAAACACAGCATTAGTGTAGATCATAAAGCTTACACTATTGTATGATAGTTAATTTTTCCCTCAAAATAAAAATGATCTAAATCTATTATCAAACATGAGAAAAATGAAGAGCAAATTTAGTTCATGTGACATTTCTGAATCATCAGAGTGTTTGTGTTTCTCTAAACCAATTTCAATATGTGTTTCTTGCTGTGAGAGAATTTAATAGGTTTCATAAATTATCCTAAAAGTTTATTAGATAAATTTCTACAGGTTTTCCATTCACCAGGAATAATTATGAATAGATATTCCTCAGGAAAGGGAATAAACAGAACATATATTTTTAATGTTATCAGCGAGACTGTATTTACTTGGTCTGACTTTTATACCAGAAATAATTTAAGGCAATTGCCACCAGCTCATGTTATAATAGTAGGAAAAGAGTAATGGATAGTATTATGCTGAAATTTGTAGGGAAAAATAACTTGCAAATTTCCTATACATTGCTTTGGTATTGAAAATATTTTAAAAGCACAGGAAGCTTGCACACCCACCAAGATGACTATTAAGTAAAAAGAAAAAGAAAGTAGATAACAAATGTTGGGTAGGATATGGAGAAACTGGAACTCCGGATGCAAAGTGGGAATGTAAAATAGCACAACTAGTGTGGAAGACAGGATGGTAGAGTGGTTTCTCAAATAATTAAACAGAATTTTACCTTATAACCTGGAAATTCCACTTTTAGGTATGTACCCAAGAGTTCTGAACACAAGATATATTTACTTCAATGATATATTTACTCCAATGTTTCTAGAATTATTTAAATTTCCAAAGGGTGAAAACAATCCCATCGACAACTACTGGTATGCGAATGGGTGCACAAAATGAAGAGTTTGCATATAATGGTAGATATTCAACCTTAAAAAAATGGAATATTAATACATGCTATAATATGAGCTAATCTTAAAGACATTAGGCTAGATGGACGAAGTCAGTTCAGCAATCCCACTTCTAGATCTTTATCCAAAAGAATTTAAATCAGGATCTCAAGAGATATTAGAACTCCCATTTTCATTGTAGTATTATTCACTCAACTGACAAGTGGATGGATAGATAAAATGTGAATATTTAAGTACTCTCTCTCTATATATATATATATATTGAATAGTTTTAAAAAAGATATCCTGCACTCTGTGACATAAATGAAACTTAAAGATATTTGCTAAGTGAAGTAAGTTCCTTGAAAAAACACATATACTTTCAGTGAAATGCTTCATTTCCTCATATGAGGTATCTAAAATAGTCAGATTCTTGGACTCACAGGGTAGAATGGTGGTTGCCAGGGCTGGGAATGGGGGGCAATGGGTAGTAACTAGTAAAAGGGCATAAAATATCAGGTATGCAAAATGAATAATTTCTGTAAGTCTACTGTATAATTCTGTGCCTATAATTAAGAGAATCACGTTACAGAATTTAAAAATTATTAAGAAGCTAGATCTCAAATTAAGTACTGACAAAGTAAAAAATGAAGTTAGAAACATATAACATTCACATAGAAGGGATTAAATTTATACAAGAATTTAAACGATTAAGATGGTAAATTTCATTTGGGTATATTTACCCTAACAGAAAAATTTAAATTAAATAAAAGAAAAAAATATTATTTCATCCAATAAAATGAGTATGGTTAGTATCCT
Organism: Condylura cristata; assembly: GCF_000260355.1. Classification (NCBI taxonomy): domain Eukaryota; kingdom Metazoa; phylum Chordata; class Mammalia; order Eulipotyphla; family Talpidae; genus Condylura; species Condylura cristata. The sequence continues at coordinate 6,222,760 of NW_004567106.1, read as the reverse complement.
TTATTATGGATGAATAACTAAGGAGACCACAGAACTCACACCAGTAAAAAAAACAGGGGACCTGCACTTAAAGGAGAGAGCAGAATACCTAGGCTTGTTTCCTCCTCAGTGATGAAAAAAATTTTAAACCTTTATAATTAGGTAAAAAAAATGCAAATTCTAATGTTCTAGATAAAATATGCCACTTATTTGTTATTAGTTCAGCACATAATATTTATGAAGAGGAACAGAATTTTCTCCCTTAACATATGCCTCTTTGGTATAGGGATTTTTTTAGGCTGATTATGTTTAAGAAACAGCAGACACAGGAAAAGCTCTGAAATAGAAGAAGTATTTATCCTTTTGTTAAAGACATCAACATTTACAAGGGAAGTCTCTATTTGTAAGAGTGTCTTCCACTTGATACCAAAAATAGGAAGAAAACTAAAGGTAAAAACTCTAATCAATGGAGAAGATTACTGATTTAAATCTGCATAACAGGGCCTTTCTTGTGGCAATCACTAATTTGTCCTGAATTTGATCCCAGGCCAAGGAGGTGGCCCACATCTGGCACAGCAGATTTCTGTCTTGCCGGCTGCTCTCCTCAGCAGTGTATTTTATTTGTTTATTTACTTTAAGATTTATTTATTTATGCATACAGAACTGGCCAGAGGTGCAAGGGAGGTGAGAGGATTCACTAGAGACAAAGTGAGGGAACAGAACAGGGAGATGGATGAAGTACACTGCTGAGGAGAGCAGCGGGCGGGTCAGGAGAGGTCTGCCACACCATGTGGGTCAGCTCTGGGGCAGAGATGGAACTTACAATGAAGAGCTGAAGCTGGCTTGTAGTGTTCATCCTTACCCGTTGCACCACGAAAAAAGCCCAGCAGTGTATTTTAGTAGATCTCCCTGTCCTGCTCCCCATTCTGTCAATGGTGAATTCTCTCTCCCACAGCACCTCTCTTTAAATTAATAAACAAGTCTGCATAACAACTTTACCCTTGTTTATTGTGCTTTGCCTGATTACCTCCTAGAACTGCCTCACCCCCACCAGTTTCTTTTGACTTTAGCTGGAAAAGAATGCCCAGGGCCATTTCTGAAAATTACTCAGCATTCCTGGGTATCTCCCATGTATAAGAATACACATCTTACTAACCTTGCTTGTTTGTTTGTTTTTCTTCTATTAATTTGTCTTTTATCATAGGGGTCTTTCAATCAACCTAACATAACAAGTGATGCCAGGATAAAAGGAGGTTCCAAGTTCCCTGCCCCACGCGATGGAAGGTGGAACTGAACAGGGAGGAGAAGAGCTGGAAAGGAGACTGAAGAGGAAGGAAGCAAGATGGAGGGCCAGAAGGAGACCTGAGGGAGCCACATGGAGCAGAGACGTGAAGAAGCGGCTCTTGTTTCTTGGCCCTGGACTGGTTGAAACAGATGTGAATGAGAGCTTTTATCTCGATTTTTGATTTTGCTCTTTTCATCCCAGAATTGCCATTACTTAAAACAAACAAACATTAAAGATTATTTTGAATTAAGAGCAGAGTGGACTCCAGAAGCTGAGAGGGAATTTTGTTCTTGTCTGAATCTTTTTCCCTTCACTAATCAAAGAAGGAAATGTCACTCCTTATATTTCTACCTTTTTCTAATTGGTGAAGTATTCACTGGTCCCCCTTTATATATGAACTAAAAGAAGAGTGTTGATGAAAAGAACGTCTCCTAATATGTCCTATCTAGCTGAGAATCTAAGGGCAACTTCAGTCCTCTAAAGGAACAAACCAAAGACTCCCTGGAGTAGGGGCAACAGGAAATTTCCCAACAAAAACATAAAGAAAACAGGTAAGGGCTGAGATGTAAGATGCAATTCTGGGCACAGAGATATTAAGACAGTGAGACCACTGAGAACTAATCAATCGCAGAGAGACTGATGGCGCTTTAGAATAACTGGAAAAGAGGTTTATGTTCCCTAAGGCACGATTCCACTTCCCTTGCTCCTCCTCAGCCTGGTTCCACTTGCCTTGGAGACCCACTTTATTTCCGTTTCTTTTTACTTGCTGGTCTGAGTGTCAGCAATGTTCCTAAGTGATTTTGTGAGATCTCAACCCATGGTGGTCTAGTGACCAGACTCAGTGTTGCTACCTCAGTCTGGGATCTGTGCTGGGCTGGGAGACTAGACCTGAAAACCTGACATTACAGTATCACTAACAAAGACATCTGTGATCTGAGTTCTGATATGAAATGCTACAAGAGTAAAGCAAACAATATTTAATTTTTAGGCTGGAAATCAAACTAAGTGATAACTAATTATGATAATTATAAAAAAATAGTAAGGTGGTAAACCAGATTAAGCCCTTATTGTTCACAAAAACAAATCATCTCATCTACCCCTCTCATTTTTCTTGGGTTAGATGAAAAATATAAATAGTATTAGATGGGTTAGCAAAGACAAAACAATGGATTTACTAATGTACATATGGAGAATTCACATGGTGGTAAATTTTTAAAAACAATGGAATAGATGAAAAATATTTATCCTGTGCTTTAGGACCTGGAGTCTCAAGGACAGACAGGAGGAGATATTATATGACATATAAGAAGGGGCAAACATCATTCTTCTCTGAGAGCAAAAGTGAAATTCTTAGGAGAGCATGTTTATGGGTTAATCTAGAACCAGAGGAGACCCCCACACTGCATTTGTCTAGGTCATTAAAGGGAGAGCAGTAGAAGCAGACAGAAGTTTGAGACATACTGACCCTTTCCAGTAGGGAGGATAAAAGCCTTGGGAAAGAACAGAAGCTTCCCCAAGACTTCAGAGGCTTCACTTCTCTCATACAAAATAATTTGAACTTTTTAAATAAGGACAGCATATCTCCTGAAGCATTGATTGACTTAGTTCCCATACCAAGTTGACACAAGTCATAGTCTGAGTTTATTGAGAAAAGTCTATCTGAGCTTTTTGGGGGGATTGATTCCAAACCCTGATGAAGACAGAAGAAACATTAACTATCAGTGGGTACTACTGAAAAGAAAGAATTGATTAATTGGGTGCAAACTTAAAAAAAACAATGGATTTTAATTTTACATGGTTGTAAATTCTAAAGAACAATGGGATAACCAGAAATATTAATCCTGTGTTTTAGGAACTGGGATCTCAAGTGTTATATGTGAGATGCCATAGTGTCTGAAACACCATAGTGTTGTATCTGAGGAATTTCCAAGTTCAGCAAATACTTGTTACTTTCCTAACTTATAGATGCCTATATATATGTATTACATAAGTCATTATAGGTGCATAGAATACCCAACTGTCTTAGATTTTCCAACTCAGAAAAATGTACCTTGGAGATTACATTTTTGAGATTTCTATTGGTGGCCAGGCAAGTAAATGAATGATGATAAATGGTTAAATTTAAATATGATTTACTTTAAAACAGTTTAATTACTAAATACAATCAGCATAACCTGAGGTACCATAAATACTTTTTAGCTGGTAACAAGAACTTGTTTTGAATGATGTAATAGAGCTATAATGTAAGATTTAAATCCAAAATAGCCTTTTCTTTGCCACGGAAACATATATCTAAAGAGTTAAGGTCAATGTAAGAAAGCTGTTTAAAAATAACATATTTTAATTAATTGTTCAGAGATCAGTAAACAAAAAAAAATCCATACTCAGTAATTTTAAAATATTTCCCTTTGAAAATGAATTAACAGGAGAGTAGGATGTTTATTAACACACATAATCAAAAACAAAGGAAATGTGGGATACTATGCTTAGGGATAAAAGCCAAACATATTAAGCTAACTGGCACTATATAGAGCTTATCCAAAAAAAGATCACCAAAGAGAATCTTCCAGAACTATGCTCTGACATATGTGATTCAGAATCTATATATCTGAGATTATGCAGGAAGCAGTTAGGTCACACATTTTAGTGTGCAGAAAGTGGTAGGAGCTCATGTGAGCAGCATGCAAAGAACTGAGTTAGGATTTCCTTAGAAACTGTGGGGAAGAGATCCATCATTCTCATTTAGCATTTCTGGGGGTAGAGAGTGTGTGCTAATGAGAAGCACTGCCATGGAGTAGGGCTGGGCTAGCTGACACATGGAGGCCAGAGAAGGGCAACTCCATTTCTACCATTTAATGCACTGCATTGTAACCTCAGGTTTTTGCATGTTGTATTGAAATGTTCATCTTTTCACCAGTAATTTTCAAGTAAGTATGTGGTAAATTACGCTCATGTTATAAGGTAAGGGGAATACATTATATACCTAGTTGGAAGTATTAAGTCAAACAATGACATCAACTATTGCCTGAATGCATATTGACATACTGATGAAAGTTAAAAGTTAATTGTTTGCTTTTTTTTTCTTTTTGGGTGGTGGGGGTGTGGTTAGTTGGTTTTTTTTCTTAAATTGAGTGACTAATTTCATGGTATAATTATTCAATTCATTGCAGTAAGCTTTTCGATGAAAATGAATAAGCTAGTCTTATGTAGGGACAAGTCACATAAATTCCCTGTGACTTGGATTCTTACACAAAAAATAATTGAATAAAATATGCTGTTTGTATCTTTCCCAAGCAGCACTCATGATAGTAATGAGATACTATCTTTAAGACACTTAGAGCTCCCTAAGCAGAACTATAATATAAACTCAAATTACCACTCCATTATGATTTATCTTTGCTTTATATAAACAGTTTACTGCTAGCAGCATTTTTCCTTGTAGAAACCTTTTATGTTGCTAAAGTGCATTAGCCATGATGTTTATTTCTACTTTTTGCTTGTAAAGGGTCTGAGGCTACACAACAGAGAACTCTCAACTGCATTAGGAGCAACTATTGTCTTCCAGGACTACTTTGTCCTTCCTTAAGTGACTTCTGTACAGCAAGCATCTCAGAAAATATGAGCAAGAGCTCCCAAGGGCTAAATAAAATGCAACATAGGGCAACAGAAAATTCCAATTTCCAATTTCATGTAGACAATACAAGGTGGGCCCCATTGGCATTATAAAAAATATATAGGCGAATAGCCGAGTCTCTTAGCCCAAAGTTTTGTGAAACAAAGTAGGGTCCCTTTTGACACTCTCCCCATGTCAGCCCTCCAGAATCTATCATAATCCTTTGTGTTCTGTAACCAGGAGTCATACTCTTACTCACTTCAGGCCCCCAAATAGTCTTGCCCATTTTTTTTTTTTTCCTGCTGAGGGAATCTAGGATAGGTGTGTTCTGCCTTCTTAGATCTCTGTGTTGCCTCAACTTACCTAGGGTTTTCCACTTGGTACTTTGCTGATTTTCCTAAATCTTTCACTTTAACTTATCCTGTAAACTTGTCTGAGATAACAATTTCCCTGCCTATACCTCAAGAACCTCCAAGACTATGCTAAAGCAATGAGATGCTACAGTTAAAAATCCTGGGATAAAGGCCAAGTGACTTCACCTTAAACCTTTGATTATTCTTTACTAGCTTCAGAGTTTTGGGAAAATTGCTTCTCTATGTCTATACAGTTCTTCCATCTGTAAAGGGAGCGAAGTGACACTTCCTTATCTGGGCATCATTATTAGGAGCAAAAAGAGAAAATGCAGGTAAAGTACTAAGCACAGTATTTATCAGCCTACCACAAATGCTAATTACTGCTGTTACATAATTTGGTTTCATTCTAATCTTGAAAATCACATATCCTAACACTGTACAAGAGCAAAAGTAAAAATCACTACATAAGTTGAATCCGTTCTAGGTATTGAGACTAGTATAAGTGCCAAATATACCTAAATTAATCTTTTTTAAACGATTTATTTATTTGTGCATACAGAATTGGGGTACAGGCCAGAAGGTGCAGAGGTGATGAGAGTATTCACCAGAGACAGAGTGGGGAGCA
>NW_004567106.1:6195018-6216604 GCF_000260355.1 Condylura cristata | reverse complement strand
TCACCTGTGTTCATTCCCTGCTATTTCTCTTTCTTGAAATATCCTCTCTTGTCAAACTGAATTTTCATATTTTATTTATTTTCAAGCTCTACTGTGTTATGTTTTCCAGAAAATCCACCTACTTCTCAGCGCATTTATTTTTTTTAATTTTGACAACCCTATGTTATATAATATAGTACTTAATTATAGATGTATAGTATATTTTAAAAAATATACTATAATATACTAGTATATTTTAAAAAATTTTCTCATGCACATTATTTTCTTTCCCCTAGTAACCTTCAATTATCTTGAAAACTAGGGCTTCTTTAGCTTTCCCAGGTAAAGTACAACAGCAGGTTAATTTCAATGCTTTTAATGAATATATGAATATGTATGTGTAATAATACACACATATACACACATATTTTGTATAATTATTCACATACATGTTCACAGGTTTTAATGGGGTCTTAGATTTATCTTTATTCTATCAGACTGAATACAAATCTCTGGATTCCCTTTATGAACTCAAACTAAGACAAATTCTAAGTTCTTCTCAAAAAAGTGATGGATTGTGATAGGTAGCAATGATTTCTCTACAGCCTGAAAAATGCTAAATTTGATCTACAGAATGCTTAGGTATGCCCAATTTTATTTAAGAGATTTTGAGAACTTACAATTTCCTAAGAAGGCAATTTCCTTAAGAGTCATACATAAGTAGAGTTTTTATCACCAAGCAATTTCCTCTGACATTTTCTTTAAAATTTCCTATATTTTCCCTTTCATCCCATGACTCCTCATTGAATCTTCTGAGTAGTTCCTTTCACTTTGCTCTGTGATTATGACCCATTAGCATGGTTGTATAGTTATGAAGTCCACCTTTTAATAGACAATTGTTCATGTTAGACAGAATGGGATCTTTTTATCTTGTCTGATTCTCAGTAGTGGTGATGTTTTGTTATTATCACTAACATCTGCCCTATAAAACTGAAATGATTTAATATTTGGATCTTTTCAGCAGATGCTCCAGTTTTCAAAAAAGTTTTTATAAATAGTAATAGATCTCCCATAGTGTTATGCGTATTTTGATTAACTTTTAAACAAGAAAAAACTTTATATGGACCTCCCTGGTATCACAAGAGGTTAAGTCACAGCACTATGAAGCTATCCACAGCCACTGCAGCACAAGTTCTCTCCCTCTATTAGAAGAGCTAATTCACGTGGTTAAGCAGACCTCTCCTGTCTCCCCGCTGCTCCCCTCAGCAATGCATTTCAGCAGATTCACTTATTCTTCTCCCCACACTTTCTCTAGTGAATCCTCTCACCCCCTGCATCTCTGGCCTATACCCTACTTCTTACATGCAAAATTAAATGAATCTTTAAAAATAACTTTTTATTTTCATCCAGTTATCTATAAAAAAATGTTACTAAAAGTCCCTTTCAGTTTTATCTTTTCTCAAACCACAGATCTTCATAGACACACAAACTTACCTTTGTCCTTATAATGAAAGTAGACATGATACTAAAGTCATACCATTTCTGGCTCAATTACCAACTTTATAATTGTCTAAAGAAGGAGATATTTATGCAATATGTTCTCATCCTTCCATATAGAAAACAGAAATGAGTGAAATTAAAATTAGTAGAAGTAACAGTTCTTTAAAATTACTATCAGAGTTTCAAACCTGGGTTTATAAAAATGATTAATAAAACTTAGTCCCTTAGTCCCTAAAATGCGAAAAATGCTCTAACATCTTATTTTCACTTTTATCCACTTAATAATAAAGCACCCTATTTCCAAAGGGAAGAGAAAAACATTTATAAATGCTATTCTGTGCCAAGTCACTGGGCCCATTTTTTTTTTTTCATAAACATTATCTAATTTTATCTCAAGCATTTTGGAGGACATTTAAACCTGTTCTTTGAATTGGTGAAATAGGTGAATATCTCTCCCAGTGATGTTATTAGATGCATATTTTACTGTGACAACTTCATATAACTGAATTGTAGCTGTTGAAACAGGTTAGGGGAATTCAAAAGGGACCCTGACCTTTCTTCTTTCTTTCCTATTCTACCCACGTTACTGATGATAAGCCTCACTTTGGGTGAAAAGCACCTTCTTTTCCCTGTCACAATGGGGAGTTAAATGAGTAGCTGTTTTGTTTCTAAGTTAAAGAAAATTAGGAATCTAGCTCTTTGGTTAAAAAAATAATGTATAAAAATTATGTATACTGTACAAGAGTTTTTTGTTTTTTGTTTTTTTTTTTTTCTCTCTTATCTTGGACTGAACAGGCACAGATAAGACAGAATCATGAAAATGTCTATTAGGGTCTCTTTGGAAGGCCCAGAATGTATTTCTATAAGTTATCATATTATTAGATGCCGCAGACCGGCACAGTGGGGAGCACTGGACCTCATGGTGATGAGTGTCTCAGAGGGAGGTGGATAAGGATTCAGCAAATGAATGACAGACAGACAGGACTTCAAGAGTGCATATCTGAATGTCTATGAGAAAGAGAAATTTTGTGGAGTCTCAGCAGCTCTACTGAGGTTCCACAAAATTCCTTTGATTAAACAAATGACAGACTACCAACTTTTACTTTAAATTTAGAATTTTGGGAAGCTTTGTCACCAATGTGAGGGGAAAAAAGCAACACCAATCTCAATCTCTATGAGAGCTCCGGGCTCAGTCAGTAGTGCAATAGTGACAGTCAAACCATTAACAGTCAAACCATACCCTTTTTTGTTTTTTTTCTTTATAACTAGAGATTCTTTGTCCTTAAAAACCTTACTTTTTCCAAACTTCCATTTTTCTGACATTATCAACCTAAGCAAAAGGAAAAATATACCAAATATAACCTTAGAAGTGCCTGTTTTAAACAACATTAGAGCACAAATTAGTTACCATGGACAAAAATTATTCCAGATTGTGTTTTCAACACATGTATACCAGTTTTTATTAGTTTTGTTTGTTTGATTTTTCTTTTCAATATCTATAGGTATCACCTAAACCAATTTTATAACACCTCGAGGCCAACACAATTAAGCACAAGGACAAGACATACAGACATATAAGGTACAGGCACAGACAGTTTTAGTTACTCCACCTGGAACCTTATGTAACTGCAATTTTGTTCATATAAGCCCAAATGATAAAAATAATTGAAGAGATAAAATAAAAACAAGAATAAAAGAAAAAAAAATTTTAGGAAATATTAAAATTGAAACTGAAGGCCTTCTTATTAAAAAAATATTGCTAACATGATTGTGCGATGTCTCTGTTAATGTTTCTAAATGTTCTTAAAGGAAAAAGACTGGTTAGAGCATGTTTATCATCTCAGAGTTTTTTCTTTCTCTTTCTTTTTTCTATTTTTGGAGAAAGCAGAGGTAGGCACTTGTGAGGGCCCATGTTCATTATTTCCTCCCCTACTTTCTTCCAATTTTTGAAGTGAAAGGCTTCCTTCCTCAGGGAATCATGGAATAACTTTCATTACAAATTGATAAACGTCTATCAAGGCTTTCTTTGAAACCTTGGTCCCACATCCTTCCAACATATGGCTAAGGACTGAGAAGAACAAATCTTTGTTCTTAGTTTGGGACTGTTCCATGATTAATATTATTACCTTCTCGCCATATTAATGTGCAAAGATGTCACTGTGACAATGTTTACCAAAGAAGTTTTCATACTAAAAAAAGATAATATTCATTATAATGTACTACTAAGAAAATGCTAACTATTATGCCTGTTTAACTATGATGTGCAAAAAACAATTAAGTGCCAAAAATAATATAAAGATTATGCATAGTATGATAACATTTTTATATAGAAATTGGACCAGATAGTAGAAATATACAGGGTTTTACTTCAAGATGTCAATCACAAATATTTTAGATAAAATAAAAATGAATTTAAATAATTTTTATCTTTCTTTTTATTACATGTATATGCCATCAGCAAATATAATTATCTCTATTTTTTTCTAAATTAAAAGCTACAGTAATTATATTTAAAACAGTTAAATGTGAGTGGTGGAAACTCAAAATATACCATTCAGTACCAAGATGCTATGGGAACTTAAAGAACTACATCAGCTAGTTTCCCATTTCCTACCTCCTCCTCAGAGATCCAGCTGATGTAGAAAAATGCAGGAGTTACATAAAAGTCAAAATTGAGTACAAAGACATATTCTGACCTGTAGTTTTAAAAGCACTATATAAATTTCTCAAGAAGGAAACATTCAGATCCTAGGAGTACTTTTAGTATATTTTCCTCACTGCTTCACAGATTTTCAAATAAATAGCTCTACCTTAAACAACACAATAATTAAAAACAAACAAAACTATTTGGAACTAATGTTTCTCCAATGCCACAAGAGAAAAATAATAAAAAAAATTAAATAAAAACAAAAAAAATACACTCAGTTATTTTCACTTTTATAGTTTCTTGAAAAGTTGGTATCTGAAAGTTTAGAAACCATCAAGTACAGTTGGCACTCATGTCCATTATTGAAATTGCTAGTCTTTGTAGGCCGCTCTGCAATTAGCAAACATTTTGATCAATAGTGCATTATTTCCCTTTTCATTTTTCAACATCCTTGAGAGGTAGCTAGAGTAGGGATCATTTCCCTATGAGAAATCTGAATTACAACAAACAAAGCTATTCCTGTGAAAATAATTTATAATGTTACTGTCTCAGTATACTACATGATTGAATAGAACTAGTCTTCATATGGATCACACAGTTTATAATTTGCAGAATAACAAGATGTCTTGGTCTTAAAGAATCATGATAAGTAAAGAATCCCTAGAGTCTGAAACTGTAGAAGAACATAAGCACTTGATCCTTTGTTCCAGAAGCCATCACCAAAAACCTACCTACTCTGAAACTTAACTTTTACATTTGCAGAAAACAGAAGTGAAAAAAGACGTCGATATACAATTCTTTTTAATATTTAATGATATTCTCCCGACTGATACTTTGGCTTTTTGACATGAGTAAGTGCCAAAAACTAACACAAGCAGAAAGATTTATAAAACAGAAGTTGAGCAATCTGTTTAAGGAATATTTAGTGTACAGTTTAATCTAACTCAAAATTGGTTTTAGTTCTTTTCCCATAAGCCCCAAGACTGTCTAATCCAGTATTTCCCAGAGGAAATTCTATCAACATGGAATGATCAAGCAGCTCCTTCTGAAGATATCTGGCATTGACTATTTTGGGTAAACCTAGTATATGGCACTGTTATTTTAGATAGGCACAAGGAAAATCAGCACACTACAGACTAACATTTACAGAGATTTAAACGAAGTGGATTTCCCAGAATTTTTCAATTCTTTTCCACAAAAATGAAATTCTTTTTTGTTTTCACTATTTTTTAATCGAGATAGCATTAGAACCTAATCCATGGAATAGGTTTATATCTGTTAACCTTTCATGGCCCAGAATACCAATATGCTACTTGAACCTATTTTTGCCAGAAACTTAAACTGTTTTTGAAATGATTGAAGAAAAATATCTAGTGCAAAATACATTCTGTTCTACCATAAACATTATGTGATACTTATTTTAAATTACCTTAGATTATTGGAATTTCTGCATAGTGCTCTAAAATTAGCACTTGCAGCCACTTGGGAGCAAAGAAGAAATACACAAACTACTGATTGTCATCATTTGCTAACTTTGTTCTGCAACAAAAATCTCAAGACTTCACTGCATGCACTGAAGGAAAGAGAATTTATCCATTACACTGGAAATAATAAAAGTTTAGTCTTCAAACATTCAAAAATATACTGAATTAATTTTTTTCTTTTCTTTTTTTTTTTTTAAGATTGATTTATTTATTCATACAGAACTGAGGTACATGCCAGAGATGCGGAGGGTGAGAGGATTCACCAGAGAGAGAGCGGGTTGCAGAACAGCAGATAGATGAGGGGAGCAGCAGGCAGGTAAGGAGAGGTCTGCCACGCCATGTGGATCTCCTCCCGGGCACGTGGGAATCGAGCTCATGCGGAAGTGGCTTAAGCTTCTTAGTGCAGTGCTTTAACCCGCTGTGCCACCAGGGAGGGCCATTTTTTTCATTTTTTAATTAAAGTTCATAGCCACATATTTTGTGAGTGTTTGAGAATAACCAAAACTGGCAAAGTAAGGAAATTAGGATTTTTTAATGAAACTCCAGAAGTAAAGGTTCATCTTGGTAGAAAATGCTTTCTTTGAACAAAAAGCTTAAAGAAAATAGCAAAAGTGACTAAAAGTCAGTTTAGGCATAACTTATTCTGATATTTTCTATTTCTTGACAAGCTATGTTACCTACCCATTAATATCAATATCTACATGATACAGTATGTTCATAATACCACTTTAAAATGGGCCTCTGTTTCCAATAAATTTACTGATAAATGTTTAAGGTACAAAAATTTATTCATTGTCAAGAATTTACTCACAGATGTAACAGTCAGCTCATTTCCAGAATCAGGCCTGCTGTTAGCTACTGTCTTGAGCTTAAGAGATTAAAAAGAAAACCAAGAATTTTCCTGACACCTATCATACTGACACATCAAAATTAAGTACAGTTGGAAAATACTAAGAAACTTTGTCTCAAAAATGTTTCTGTTGCCAGAATGAAGGTAAGTTGTGATGCCAAACTTCAATCATAAGAGCAATAAAAAAACATTACATTATCGAATCAGTCTTGGAATAACTATAGAGGTAAATAAGGAAAAGGATGTTTGAATACGAACAAGTCTTTCGGGGAAGATACTGTCTTCAAAACTTTCTTCAAGGTTCTTGTTATCAAAGACAGAAAATTGTCCATTGGGTTCACCAACCAGATCATTTTGTACATTTGGTCCTAAATAAAACCACAAATCGCTATTGACCTTCATGTATTTACCATATGATAAAACAATAATCACTGACTAAAGACATCAAAACTAAAGACATCAAAACTTGGACAAATTGTGTATGTTCACTAAGTCTCAGTCTTCTCTATAAATGAAGGATCATTATCATTTCATGAGGTTGTTATGTTGAAGGTTATACATATAAAGCATATAAGACAATTATGGCCTATAGTAAACACCTCCTAGTAGCTAATGTTGTTGTATTATTCTATTGTTGGCAGTCAAGATTTGCCTTTCCTAGGAAGGCCATTAGAAAAACATCCTTCACCCCTATATTTTGCTATGTGCATCCACCCAGGGAATCTCTGGTGATTTCCTAAAGTTTTCTCCCCCTCACTTTCTTCTTTGATTCTCACTACCATAGTCAGCCTATCTGTACATGGAGATTATATATATCTGGACTGGGAAAATATTTCCTATTTTGGGGAGTGTCCAATTATCTAGCTTCATAATGAGAACAGTTGCAATCAGAATGAGCTGTTACAGTCTAAAACTCTTGAGTTACCTTCAGAACCAATTTGCTTACTGGTGCTTTTCTCCCAACATAACTTGTTAGACAAGTTGGCTTGATTAATAGTTACAGGGGAAGAACAGCTCTCTGACAGTTTCTATCTTAAACTTTTCCTCAAATCAAGGTAAACTGCATTAGTAAGTACTCACATTTATATGTGAATAAAGAAGGGAAACTTTCACTTAATTGTTATCTTAAACTCCCAATGATTGTCTGTATTCTTTCCTTTGTCATACGACATCTTTTGTGTCAAAATGAGGTGTACCTAATGATGTTCTGTGGAGTCTTATGAATCCTACAAATACCCTAATTGCCAATCTGCCTAGATGCAATCCCAACTCCAGAAATTAGCATGTAACCTTTGATAACATGCTCATCCTCTCGGTCAGAGTTTCTTCACCAGTATTATGGCAGTAATATTAGGACCTAATGTATAACCTGTTATATTCATTTAAGGAGAAAAAAATATATGAGCTCAGTGGAAGCCAATTGTAAGTGATAAACAATCATTAATTACCATCTCTACACATTTTTTAATTGGATCGATTCTATTAATGTTTTCAACACTTTATGGTTTAGGCGTATAGAATGATACCTCTTCAGATGTATGTTACTATACCACATCCTCCACCAAAGCAAACAGAATCCTTCACCATAATGCGCTGAACCCCACATTCTACCTTTCCCCACTGTTAGCCTCAATTCTACTTTTAAATTTCTGGGGTTCATTTTGATTTTGTGTGTTCCTTTGGTTTCTTTATATTCCATATATGAGTATTATATCATCAGTATTTGTCTTTCTTTTTCTAATTTACTTCACTTAGCATAATCCCCTCCAATCTTAACCAGGTTGTCACAAATGGCAATATGCCATTTTTTTTTTTTTAAGCTGAGCATATCCTATCATACATATAGCCTACTTTTTAACCAATTATCTATGGTTAGATACTTGTTCCCATAACTTGGCAATTGAAACTAGTGTTGCAATGTAGGAGTGTATAACCTTTCAAATTAGTGCTTTGGCTTTCTTTAGGTAGATATCTTGAAGTGGAATTACTGAATCATGTAATAGATATAATACTTTCAGGAGCCCTCATACTATTTCCCTTAGAGGCTGGTTCAGTCTACATTCCCACTAACACTGTAAAGGAGCTCCTTTTACCTTTACAACCTCTCCAAAACCTGTTTATTGTTCCTCTGATATGAGCTGATGTAGCTCATTGGGTTTTTGATCCTAATTTCCCTAATAACAGTGATAATGAGCATTTTTTCATGTGCTTGTTGGCCATCTGTAAGTCTTTTTTTGAGTGTCTATTCAATTTTTTTACTCATTTTTTGATTGTGATATTTGTTTGTTTTGTTGAGTTGTAGTACATAGATATTAGCACCTTATGGTTATATATGAGATAGAAATGTTTTCTACCATTTGTTGAGGTGTCTTTTCTTTTAAAGATATTTTGCAGAAGTATTTCAACTTGAGTAGCCACATTAATGTTTATTTTTGTTCCTCTTGCCATAGAAGTTGATTACCCACACATCCTAGAAACTACTGTCATGCAGTGATCTACCTATTCTTTGTTCCAAACATTTTATGATTTCAGATCTTATGTCCATGCCTTTAATATGTTTTGAAATAATTTTTGTGTATGGAATGAGATACTGGTTTAATTTAATTTCTTGCATATTTGATCCAGTTTCTCCAGCACCATTTGTTAAAGATAATTTCTTTAGCTTCATTGCATGTACTAAGCTCTCATGTCATAAACTAACTTTTCAAATAAATGTAGGCTTATTTCTGGGTTCTCAATTCTGTTACAGTGATCTGTGAGTCCATTTTCATTTTAACATTACACTGTTTTGATTACTATAGTTTTGTAGTATAGTTTGACATCTGAGTTGCATGACTTCTTTTTGTTAAGATTTCTTTGGCTATGTGAGATCTTTTGTGGCTCAGTACAAATTTCATAGATTTATTCTTTTTGATTACTGAAAAATGCCATTGGTACATTGATTGTGTTTGCATTAAATCTGTACATTGTTTTGGGTAAGATGAGCATTTCAATAATGTTAATTTTCCCATTCCAAGAGCAAGAAATAATTTTCTAATTTTTGTATCCTTTATTCCTTTTAATATTGTTATAATTTTTATTGGACAGGCCTTTGTTATGTTTATTCCTGGGTATTTATTTCTTGTAATTACAGAAAAGGGCATTACAAAAATAAAACTACAGGTCAATATTCCTAGCTGAACATATGCACAAAACTCAATAAAATCTTAGAAAACTAAATTCAGCAATATACATACGGCATTATACATCATGATCAAGTGGGTTTTATTTCAAGAATATAAGCATAATTCAATAGGTAGGGTACTTAACAAATTTAAAAAACACACTAAATTGAAAACACATATACTCCTATATTCATTGCAACTCTCCTTACCTCCTTGTAATAATGGTGTCATTAATTGACACAAATCAATAAATATAATTTATCATATCAAAAAAAGAAAATAAAATTGTGACAATTTCATTAGATGCAGGTAAAGCATCTGACAAGATTTAACATTCATTAATGATCAAAACTTCCAAAAATGGGAATTAAAAGGAACACATCTTAACACAACATGAAAAACTCAATGTTAAAATCACACTTAGTGGTAAATTGAAAGATTTTCCTCCAATATCAGGTACAAGACAAGGATACCCACTTTTGCCATCACTATTCAACATAGTGTTAGGAATCCTAGCTAGACCAATTAGGTAAAAGAAATATATAAAAGGGTTCTGCAGAAGTAAACCTATCACTATTTGTAGACAACATAATATCATAGCAAACTCTAAAGACTCTACTTTTAAGAGTAACTAGAAACAATAAATCTGTACAGTAAAGTGGCAGATGAAAAATCTCAGTATCTAAATAAGTTGTGGTCCTATATGTGAACAAAAACTAGAAGAGGAAAAAAAATTACAATTACACCATTATAATTAATTCTAATTTTTTGTCTTGCCCCTTGTTATGTCAGATAATATGCCTTAATTATTTCAGTGTCCTCATTTTCTAGTACAATGTTTAACACAAAGCATGTGCCTTATTATAGTTTTATACTTCATAGATTAAGCCAAGAGTTTTATGATATTGACTTATAATGGATCATTAATATACCTATAATAGGGGCATTCCTTGATGGCGCAATGGGTTAAAGCACAGCACTATGACGCTAGAAGCAGCCACCTCACCTCACCTAGCCCTGGAGGTGACCCATATGGTGAGGCAGACCTCTCCTGACCCATCTGCTGGTCCCCTCAGCAGTGTACTTCATGGATCTGTCTATTCTGCACCTCACTCTGTCTCAGGAAAATGCTCTCACCATCCTTGCACCTCTGGCCTATACCCAGTTCTGTATGCATAAATAAATACATCTTTACCCATATATATACAGCTATAATAATATGACCATAAGGGAAGTTGTTGATACATTCTGATTTTTTTGGTCAGAATAATATATCTTCATAAGTGGTCAACAATTTTGAGCACGCACTTGACATACATGCCTTTGATTTTAATTTCCCTTGCACCTACCCCTAACTCAAAACTAATGTATTCAGATTAATATCAAATTTCTTGCCCTTTGTTTCTTTTTTTTTCCCCTTCCTTTCTTCCACTAAAGTTTTCTTAGGGACAACTACACATAACTACTGAACTGAATCTTGGGAGTCTCAAAATGGAAGATATTACTGATATCTAAAATTTCATATTCTCTTGAGCAGAACATGAAAATAGTGTGAAATAGAATCCACAGATGCAATAGCAGCACAGAGGTGGGCCAGAGATGAGTTCCTATAGGCCTTGAAGTGTTTGTAACCAAAACAGATATTGTGTAAAGTAGATTACAATGGAACAAAGGAATGAATGGAAGATAAGCTGGACTGTGAAATGCTGTTTCAGGAAACTAGAATGGAAAATGAAATGCAATGAATTGAAGTTGACTGGGTATATGAGACAAATTCAAGGTACATGAATTTTTATAAGGATAGGCCATAGCTTGCTTAGATTTATGATGAATTGCCAGTAAGTAGAGAAAATATAGGGGGCGATTGATCGAGTATGTTTCCTGAGGTGCTAGGATAACTGGACATCCAAGCCACAGTAATCATGCTGCACATAAGGCCTGACTAAGTGGATAAGAAGTGTTTAGGTGAAAGTCAAGGAAGCACACATGTATCACAGAAAAATGACAAACTCAGGTCAGGTCAATGGAAATTATTGCCCCAACGAAGGCACTGATGGGTGCACTCTCTGTAGAAAACTTTAACATAATAATATCTAATGTCAACCAAAAGTCAGTCTGGTTTTTATCATACCCTTGAAATAACAATTCTAATGTCAGTAATGAAGTAGTTCTTATAAGTATAATTTTGGATGATATAGGTTCTAAAACAATGTTGCCCAACAAAATGCGATGACATGATGAAAGTATTTCGCATCTCCAATGTGGTAGTCACTGGCCACATCTGATTATTCAGCTTGTAAACTATGGCTAATGACTAAAAAGTTAAAATTTTTTAATTTTATTTAATAAATTTAAATTTAACATAGTAAGTACATGAAGCCAGGGACTACCTGGCCTAAATTCGAAAGAACTACTGTGGTTACTGTTGCGTTCTAGTTATATAAATAAGTGTTTTATGTGTGTGTGTGTGTGTGTGTCATATATGTGTGTGTATAAAATTTAGTATATGATTAATTAATTTATATATATTCATGTATAGATTTACCTATCCATTTTTAATTAGTGTCTTTTTATGACTTATCTTTTTTTATTGATTTTTTTAAGATGTATTTATTTGTGCATACAGAACTGGGGTACAGGCTAGAGATTTAGGGGTGGTGAACGACTTCACCAGAGACAGAGTGGGGAGCAGAACAGGCAGATCTACGAAGCACACTACTGAGGGGAGCAGCAGGCGGGTCAGGAGAGGTCTGCCACGCCATGTGGTCACCTCCGTGGCAGGCAGGAATCGAACTCATGCGAAAGTGGTCTCAGCTTCTTAGTGCTGTGCTTTAACCCACTGTGCCACCAGGGAGGGACCATGACTTATCTTTTAATAAGCATAGCATTGTATATGGAAGCTAATTCAGATAATTCTTGTTATATAGTCAACCCCCAACATACCATGTGACTCACTACAGTTTTTCTTTTAGAAAAAGTTCATATTAACAGAAACTTGGAATCATTGAAGTAGGTTCCTCTGCAGTTCATTTCCCTGTCACACTACCTACATCTTTATCACCAACATTGAACAATTTTATATATATAAATAACACAATGACTGAAGAAATGAAGAGACAGAACTTAATTTACTTTAATTCTATTCTCCCATATAAATCTTTGAAGTTTTCTATATTACAGTTTTGGAAGCTTACGCAAGTCTATAAACAGAATTCATGATGACATAATTCATTGCTGTAATAGACAAAGATACAGAATTTTGTTTGTTTATAAAATGACATTAATCTAGGAGATACCCCAAAAATATGGCCAATAAACCTTATTGAAAGATATATTCCTAAGTATGCTTGGAAAACTTCTTAATATCTCACACATCTTTGTATCAACAGGTCACCAAGGGACACCTGAACAAATACACCTGCTTCTGCACTATTAAAGGTGAATTGTAATTGGTCAAAAAGCCTGTGATGTTTGTGTAGTCAGAGAGGGAAGGTGGATCCACAAACACAGGAGAGGCAGAGTGCCAGTCATGGGAAATAGTTGGTAGAGGGTCTGGAATTTAGAGGCACAGGTCTCTAGAATGGGTATGAGTCTCTAAAGGGACTCACACCCTCTCCTCCCCACCCCCCACCTAACTCTGGAGGCAGAGGTCATACTTTGAATACCTAGTGAGGCAGACAGTGGTCTCTTCCCCAATACTTAGGAACAGCAGGAAAGCTGGTATCCAGTGCACCAAGACTCAACCTCTATCAGCCACAAAAAATCACCCTATGGCTCCTAGTATACTACAGCCAGGCAAGTTCTGCCTCCTGGACAGAAGTTGAGCTGATATTCCTGAGACTGATGGTAGCTAGACTGGTAACTCTAAAAGTGACTATTCCTCCCTTGTGTGGTCTGGACTCACAGTTCTTCTCTGGGTTCTTTTGCTAACTGAAGATAAGAGAGCTCTGCATCCTGTCAAGAAGGCTTGCTACTTGGCAGAAGTTGAACCGACACATCTCAGATTACTGGGGGCTATTTGTCAGTCTCGAAAGGTACCCTTTCCCCCTTCCCCATGCTCCTGGGGTTTTCCTAAACTCCTAGTGCATCATAGTTGGGCACATTCCATATTCTGTATAAATACCGGTTGCTGCACAGATGCTGAGCTGATGTACCTGGGAATACGGGCAGCGGACACTTATCCATCATCTGTTTGGACTTCAGAGGCTTCTAGCTGCTCCTAGCCTATTGTAGTATTGTTGATCTTATTGTAATAAGATCAACATATGTCACCCAGGGAACTCATGGATCGCTGAGTTGACAATGAAGTGATAACACCCAGGCTACCTGGTGGCAAGCTTACTAGTTGCAAGAAACACAGACCCTCCCCCTCTGGGCTTGACAGGCATTCTGGAGAGCCTAATTACTATGCAGTCTGCACTTATTATGGTACCTGCAGGTGACATTCTGGCCATTCTGCTTGTGCCTGAAAGCCTTAGGGGAAGGGCACTGTCAGTAAAACCTGCTAAGAACTAGGTTTTAGCTTAAGGGTCAGTTGCAGCTGGGGTCTTCTTGGAGAGCAAGACAGATGGTTTGCCTTGATCAACCTTGACTGTTGATCCCTCTCTTAGGTTTAGTAAATACACACAGAGGGGAGTTTTTGCCCTTGGCAATACACTACAACATTCTACACATATCCCACAAATCTGGCCCTCATTCTGTAGGCTGGATTATTTTACTACCTCCCTATGATGGCTACTGAGTTCCATTCATTCTTATTGGTAACAGATTTTAAACAAATACAACAGAAAGGATGGCATCTGAAAACAATGCCCAGGCCTACAATTCTAAGGCAACACCATCACAGCAGGACTGGGAGGGGAAATAGTCTTGCTTAATTCATAAAAAGTAATCACTGAGCATCAAACAGAATAAGGAGGCAGAGGAATTTATGCAATCAAAAGATCAAGAAAAAAATGTTGGGAAAATTCCATAGTACAACAGCATTAATCAAACTACTGGAAGACAATTGCAGAGCAGTAGTCTTAATTCTTAACAATACTGAATTTAGGTTAACAATGGGTGCACAACATGAAAAATACAAGGACAGATAAATTATGAAAAAGTTCTAAATAGAAATCACAGAAATAAAGAATGCAGTATTGAAATTAAAAATACAACAGAGGGGGCCCTCTCTGGTGGCGCAGTGGGTTAAAGCACAGCACTAAGAAGCTAAAGCCACTTCAGCATGAGTTCAATCCCTGCCCCAGAGGTGATCACATGGCATGGCAGACCTCTTCTGACCCTCCCGCTGCTCCCCTCAGCAGTGTATTTCGTAGATCTGCCTGTTCTGCTCCCCACTCTGTCTTTGGTGAATCCTCTCACTGTCTCTGCACCTCAGGCCTGTACTCCAGTTCTGTATACAAAAATAAATAAATCTTTTAAAAAAATACAACAGAGGTACTCATCAGTAAAATTAACAAGGCCAAAGAACAAACTGATGAGAAGGAAGATAACATAGTGGGGCACATCCAAAAAGACCAGCAAATAAAGAAAAAAAAATAAAGAAAAATGAAGGGAACATAAGAACTTATGAACAGCATTAAGAGAAAAAACATTTACTGTAGAAGAGAGCAAGAAATGAACAGAAAAACTATTTGAAGAAATAATAGGTATGAACTCCATCAAACTGGAGAAGAAAAGAGACATCTAGTTCCAGAAAGTGCAAGGGTTTCAAAGAAAATAAGCCTAAACAGACACACATCAATTAAAATTAAAATATAATTAAAATGGTAAAAAAAAAAAATCCTTAAAGTAGCCAAAGCAAAGCCAAATCATTTAAGGGAATCCCTATCAGTGGAGTTCTTAGGAAAATCTTACAGGCAGAATAGAAAGACATATTTTCAATATGCTGCAAGGAAAGATATCCAACTAACAACCAGTAGTTTGTTTAATGCTGTTGTACTATCTAAGCAGACTAACACAGAAGTGAAGGAGCAACAGTTTTTATAGACAACAGTTGAAGGAATGAATCTCCTCTAAACCTGCCTTGCCAGAAATATTAAAGCAACTTTTATAAACAGGAAGAAAACTGGGCCCTGCTGGTGGCATAGGGGTTCAGCCTCAGAGCTATCTACCTCCTCAATAGCCTCAGATCGCTCTCTGGTGAGGGAGCTAACCCACATGTGGCCCACCAGACTTTTCCTGTCACGTCTACTACTTCCCTTAACGGTGTACCTCAGATTGCTGCTCCCAGTCTGTCTCTGATGCATCCTCTCACCCCCTACACCTCTGGCCTACACCCTAGGTCTTCTATGCAAAACAAACAAACAAACAAACAAACAAACAAATCAGAAACAGACAGGAAGAAAACTCACTCAGAAGCAATAACAGAGGTGGAGGAGGAGGGTAACAACTAGGAGGGTTATAAGGAGTTCAAGATAAACTTACTTTCAACATTGGTTAGGTTACAAGTAGAGAAACCTATATATAAACAACATGGTAATCTAAGAACAAAAAAAACAAGAAG
The DNA here is from genome assembly GCF_000260355.1 of Condylura cristata. Lineage (NCBI taxonomy): Eukaryota > Metazoa > Chordata > Mammalia > Eulipotyphla > Talpidae > Condylura > Condylura cristata. The sequence continues at coordinate 6,200,472 of NW_004567106.1, read as the reverse complement.
AAAGGACTCTGTAAAAAGTAGCTTTCAAAATTCAAGGGAAGAGAACAAAACAAAAAAAAAAGAGTGACAAACTTCAAATGTGTCCAGAAAACAAATAGCAAAATGGCTACTTATGTAATCAAAATTTCCCCAGATGTCAGTGACCTAGCATCCAATCAGAAGACTCAGAATGACTGGTTGGACACTTCTTCCTCAAAAAAGTACAGATGACCAAAAAACACACTTTGTTGCTGTCCTCATCACTTGTGATTGAGGAAATACAAATCAAAGCCACAATACCATACTGCCTCACACCTTGAGAATGGCTTGCAGAGAAAAAACCAGAAATCATTGTTGGAGGGGTGTGGAGAAAAAGGGAAATAGTGTACAATGTTGGTAGGAATGTGGACTGGTCTACCTGTATGGAAAAGTGTGGAGGTTTCTCAAAAAGTTCAAATATATATACCATATGACCTGTAATTTCACTGCTAGGTGCCTATCCAAATAATAATAAAACACTAATTTGAAAAGACATATGGCACACTATGAAATATATGGCACACTATTTTCATTTCAGCACTAGCCAAATTATGGAAACACTTTAATTGTCCAATGAGAGATGGATGAATTTAGAAGACAGTTTCTATGCCAAGTGACCTACTATCTCTCTCACGTGTTCTATCTATCTATCTATCTATCTATCTATCTATCTATCTATCTATCTATCTATCTATCTATCTATCTATCTATCTATCTATCATCTATCTCCTATCTGAAATCTTGCCATTGCAACAACATGGCTCTAATTGGAGAATACCATCCTAAATGAAATAAATCAGGAGGAGAAAGAAAACTAGATGATATCAATTATGTGTAAAGTACTAAAAACAAAGCAAAGGAACAGATTAAAATAATTCCTAGAAATCTGAATGTAGGATTTTAGGCTACCAGAAGAGGAAGATTAGGGGGTGTGACCCAAAAGGGAGGGGGATCCAATGGGCTATGCAGAAGGATAATGGGGATTGTCCTGTTTGGAAATGTGTGGTAATAGACCTTTGTACAGGTGTGATCTATACAATTGAGAAATATACAATGTTGTACATTGTTACCAATAAACAAATTTAAAAAAGATCACTGCAACTTTAAAGTATTAGTGTAACTTTGCTTTTCTACTATAACTTTATTTCTGAACTATATACATGTGTGTATTTAGGTCAATAAAATTTAACTACATTACTTTTCTGGTCATTATTATTAATAAAAATGGAGAGGAAAACATTAAAAATAAGTTAGCAAATATGGCATTTGTGTTCACTGCCATTAATTTAGTCTTAAAAATAAATCTAACTTCTATAGGGAACTTCCTGAAGCTTAGTTGCTGCCCTTACAAGAGGGGACTAAAGCATATTTTGTGATGACTTAGGTAATATATGCAGAATGTCTTGGACAGTAAATGTCACATAAATTGTTGCTCTATTTTCTCTAGAAACAATGCAACTTCCCAAGGTATCTGGCTTAATATGCTAGTCTAATTAACATATTCAAATATTTCTATTGATAAACCTACTTTTACATGATAATCATTATCATTATTATTTTTCTTTGCAAAATATATGGAGAGCTATAAATAAATGTTATCTTCTGCCACTCCAACAAAATGGAAGCTAGAAAAAGTAAACTAAAATATAAACCCATTGAATTTTAACTGTTGATTAAAACGTGGTTTGGGGTTTTTCTCGTTTTGTTTTATTAATCTTAAGAAAAAGGACCTTTTACTAATCTTTGTTTTGAAGAGACTGAAAAAGCTGCACCTGAAATGGTGTTATTTTACAAAATCATTTTCCATTACTTTTATCTCTCCTGTGCCTTATTAAATTTTACTAGCAACTTTCCACGTTAGACATTTTCATTTTTTAGTCCATTAGATGGAAAAGATATTAGATAGCTCGAAGGGACTCAGAACATTTGGGAATAGACTTCCCTAGCAATATTAAACATATTGGGTGAAACCAAAATTACAGAGAGAAAAAAAATCAGTAAACCTTATAGTTTTAAAATAATTTTATGAATAAATCATTTCCCATTTTAGAATTATCAAATAAACTCAATCTTGCTTGATTAATTTGCTTAGTTGCTTGAAGTAACTGGGCACAGACATTTCCTACATTCATATTCACTATTTAAAAAAAAATTATTTATTTATGTTTAAAGAACTGGGGTACAGGCCAGAGATGCAGGTGCAGTGAGAGGATTCACCAGAGAGAGATCAGGGAGTAGAACAGGCAGATTGAGGAAGTATACTGTTGAGGGGAGCAGCTGGTGGGACAGGCAAGGTGAGGTGGGTATGCCATGTGGGTCACCTCCCTGATCAGGGATCAAACCTGCTGAAGTTGCTGAGGCTAGCTTTGTAGTGCTGTGCTTTAACCCATTTCACCACTAGGGAGGGCTCCATATTCCCTATTCTAACTTCTAATTCTCTTCACTGGGATTCCCCAGATCAGATACATGCTTTTGACTTACAAAAGGGAAAAGTATATTGATTGCAGTATAGACAAACTAAACTTTATCAGAGTTAGAGGTGACCGTCCTTTGGGTAAATAACTTTATGATTATCAATTTATTTTAGCTATGGTCAAGAATGAGGGAAAGTATAATGAATTAATATTTCAGTACCTCATGCTTCATTTAGATATTTTTTTCCAAAAATGTTGTTCAATGAAGGACTCTTGAATTTTATAAAACTGAGGTAAGACATAATGTGGAATATTTTTTCTTGAAACTGAAAATTCTTTTGTACCACTTGAATGACTTAAAAATAATACTTATGTGGCCTTCCAAGGTAGTGCAACAGGTTAGGACGCAGCACTGCAAGTTGGCCGCAGCTACTTCAGTGTGAATTGGATCCCCGGCCCAGAGGTGACCCACATGGCACAGCAGAGCTCTCCTGTCTTGCCTGTTGCTCCCCTCAGCAGTGTATTTTGTCCATCTGCCTGTTCTGCTCCCCACTCTACCTCTGGTAAATCCTCTCATCGCCCCTATACCTCTAGCCTGTACACCTGTATGCATAAATAAATGTATCTTTAAGAAAAACTTAAATAAAAAAGTTAGTATTAGTAAAAAAAAATACTTATGTGTATTTCACATTTCTTGAGTGATTCTAAAGTGATTTTTTCTGGTGATATGGTTCTAGGCCTTGAATCATATCCTAATAAGTTGTCAGGATGGGAAATGACTGCTATTAATACCAAAGATTACAGCAGACATGTGAAATTCTGTATGCCAAGGATCTAATCTGATGCCTGGAACATAAGTCTCAAAACATCATAATCCTTCATTGATGATATATTGATTGTGCTGCATTTTTGAATTGACTTGGGATTGAATTGACTTATAAAAAATTTTAAAAGCACATATATGATAAATATGACTTTGTTATGTACATAACTAGACATGGAACATATAATTCTTCACAGTAGAACTTTCATGTAAGATTTGTGATTGTTGTTATTGTCATCGTCATCATCACCATCATCACATCACCACCAATAACACTGACCCCACCTGTTCTCTATTGAGACCTTTCTCATCCATCTCTATTGAGATGGATGCATCAGAAATGTTGGACAAAGCATAATATGGACAAATCTTGCAATTCCTAATGACAACTTACAGTTACATAACTTTTTGCCAAAACAACTTTGACCCTGCTTACAATTTTGTTAACAACTGAAGCCTTAAAAAAAAATAGCTTGGTAGTGTATTTTGGGATGAAATTTCTAGGGCAAGGGTCAAAATTTTATTTCATAATTAAAGTAGAAACCAAGTGTACTTCCTATGTCTTTTTTATTTGATAAGTATTATGCCACATTTAAAACTCAACATTTCTCTCTATTTAATTAACAGTGAACATAATTTCATAATTTGCTGAATGACATTTTTCCTGTAATTACTTAGAACTTGTAATACATGAAATTTGTAATATATGCAAATAGTCAAAATTTCCCATATGCAGATAAAGTTAATGGACTAGTAACTATGGATATATTAGAATTATTAATGTTTTAAGTTAATGCTGATTAGAGACAGTAAAAAATTAGATTAATCTATCCCCCATCCTGATTTAATTTTCCAAAGAGAAGCTATTTATTTTTCTGAGACACAGTTACTTCAGCCATAAAATATTTCTTTCATAAAATAATTGTAAGATTAAGGCTTTAGGGCTCCCCCTAGTGGCACATGGATTAAAACACCACATTATGAAGCTCTTAGAAGCACTGCAGCATGGAGTTCCAGCCCCGCCAGGGATCTGACCCACATGGTATGGCAGACTTCTCCTGACCAGCCCTAGGCTGGTGTATTTCAGTATATCTGCCTGTTCTGCTCCTTACTCTGTATCTGGTGAATCTTCTCACCCACCACACCTCTGGCCTGTACCCCAATTCTGTAAGCATAAATAAATAAATCTTAAAAAAAAAAAAAGATTAAGGCTTTAGAATGTGGTAGTCTTTAAAAAGTTTACCAATGTAAAAAAAAAATAAAAGATTTAAAGTTTGCAGTCTACGAATAAAAGAACATCTAGTTTCTTTCTAGTCTAGGTTAATACTACTTTTTTCTTGATTGCTGTTCTCAAATGCAGAAACATTTTTCCCTCACAAAGAATTTTTTTCTATTGTACATCAAGACTAAAGCACAATCAAAAGTCCGCTAACATACAGTACATTTTCTTTCATTTTTAAAGGTAGTTAAAAAGAAGCTAAAGTATTTGTGATCATCTTTGAGAAAATGTCACAAAACTCAAACTCTAAAAACTTTACTGGAATATTTTTAAAATTTAGAAGTATGATTTTCTATTTATGTGTAAAGTATGGAAGAAAGCATCATGATTACAAGCTTTCAAAGCTTCCTTTTCAATAGTCACATGGTTTTCAAATATGGAATTTGAATAAGAAATTTTCTCACTGCCAAAAATGTAAGTTTAATATACTGACAATTCCGTTACACAGTATCAACATTATGGATAAAGAGTAACATAATTTGAACCTTTTCAAACTTCACCCCATTTAGTCAATTGCTTGAACTTATCCAACTGAATATCATAGTGGGTAGTGTCTGTCTTTTGACTCATGATTTGATAAAGTCTTTACCAAATAGAAGCTTAATTACTTTATAAAAGTAACCAGAGAGGGCCCTCCCTGGTGGCGCAATGGGTTAGGAGACAGCACTGGCAAGTTGGCCGCAGCCTCTTCAGTGCAAGTTCAATCCCGCCGAAGGTGACCCAACGTGTGCGGCAGACCTCTCCTGACCCGTACGCTGCTCCCCGCAGCAGTGTATTTAGCCGATCTGCCTGTTCTGCTCCCCACTCTGTCTCTGGTGAAGCCTCTCACCGCCCTTGCACCTCTGGCTTGTACCCCAGTTCTGTATGCATAAATAAATAACTCTTAAAAAAATACTCTTGGGAATATTAAAAAAAAAAAA
>NW_004567106.1:6192013-6193838 GCF_000260355.1 Condylura cristata | reverse complement strand
AGTGATGAGACTATATATCTAGAATTGAAGCTTAATCTTTTAATCTTAAGAAAGTACTTTAAGCAAAACATTCCATTTTTCTTCAATGTTACGTAAGATATGGTTGCAAGTGTTTTTATTTTGATCACAGGGATAGTTAAGACTCAAAATACCTTTAAGAGCTTTAAGGCTTGAAGGGCTAAATAAAGAAATTAAGACTCAAATTTTTGCTGGTCTTTTCATTTGAAGTAGAGGATGTCAAATACTCAGTTATAATGAAAACTACTTTGTATTTTTTTCCTGCAGAATTTTAATTAACATAACAACAAAAGGTCATTAGTAACCATGCCTGTATAGAAATCATATACGTACTAACAATAGAACCAGTAAATACTTTATTCAGTGGTCATCATCTTTTCCTTCTGCCTTCAGTGAAAAAAAACCATTCCATTGACCTTTTAATAATAGCTAATTAGTACCCACTAATTATTTTTGATGTAGTTTATTAAAATGTGATCCTCCTTAAGAAATTAAACATGTTTACATTAGGTAAAATTCTGTAAAGAACTATTATTCTTGGGGTCACAGTGCAATTTTCTTACAGTTCTATCATTTCAGTATGCATAATCTTTCATCATTGTAATCAAATGCCTATGTAATCAGAGAACTATGAAGAAGTTAAGGGAGAAATAACACAAATATTCTAGTACATGCTGATACTCTCAAGTATACTTGAGTTGAGATAATCAGAATACTAGGTGCTTAGAAAAACAAAGAAATATTTCAGAAATTCTTTATCCATTATTTCCTAGGTTAAAAGCATATTAAAACAATTGAAAAACTAAATAGAGAAAGGAAATTTTGCTTTTGTAAGGATACATTCATCACTGTTGGTAGCCAGTATGGCTGAAATGAGGAGGAAATTGGTAATATATTTAAAAGTAGAGTGTACTTTTTAATCCATTTTAACCCTACAGTTGTAGCTCTATATAGCATGAGTAGAAGTCAAATGGGAATGATTCAGCATCAATCAAAATGCTTACTAATGTCTTCCCTGAGATTTTGGACAATGACTCTATATTCATAGTAGGAATTTTTACAGATTTGTGATTTCTGCACATTTTGTATGCATATGGAAAAAGAGTGTATAAGCTTCTTGAAAAAGTCTCTAACAGATCTTAAGCACATCATAACTTTTAGATCATTTAACTTCTTTTTTGTCATTATGTCTATTGAATACTTAACAAATTTATAATAGTTTAAAGTATCTACAAGGTAATTTATTTCATTAAACAACATAGTTCATTTTATGAATGTTTAACCTCATGTAAGTAGTAGGATAATGCTATTTGTGAGAGAAAAATTATGTGAAAAATGAATGATTATTTCCATTAATACAGAAATATTTTTAGATAGAATTTTCACTAGTTGTTTGAGACTTTCATTCATTCCATAGACATGGCATTTAAATTTCAGGAATAAAACAGTTCTAGAACAAAAGGACTAATGCATGTTTTGAGTCTCAAATTAGTTTCATTGCTACTGATTTTAATGTTATTACTAACTGAGACTATTCAGAATTCCAATTAGAACTGATAGTAAACCTCATTTCTAAATTTAAATCCTGGGTAGGGATGTGTTTTTTTTAAGCACAGAAGGATTGCACTCTATTTCTCAATGGGATTTTTAGCTGGACAGTGATCTATAGTCTCAGAATGAACCAGTAAAGTAGTCAAGACAGCATGGTAGTTTGAGACAGAGAGAAGGCTTGAGGTTATTTCCATCTGAGGTTGTTGACCTGCACCAAGTAACACAATCACTAACCAGACACATCTCGTTAGTAAAA